>NC_142596.1:48261850-48606850 GCF_965207765.1 Zootoca vivipara
CTTACTAGCGTGAGTTAGGAAGGATAATATTTAATCAATACAGTCATACCTCGACATCTGAACGCTTCGACTTCCAAAGGTTTCGACTTCCGAAGTCGACAACCCCGGAAGTCTTTTCACCACGCGCACGTTCTGCACCTGCACAGAGCGGTGCGCGCATGCGCACAACCAGCGCTTCGACATCCAAAAACCTCAACTTACAACAGAACGGATCGTCATTGTAAGTCAAGGTACCACTGTACCGTGTTTCTCATAATTTAAGACACCGTCTTATATTTATTTTACTCAAGAAAATAAGCCTATGGCTTATTTTCGGGGGTATCTTATTTTTTTTAAAAAATTACCTCCTCTTCCTATCGCGGCTCGGCGCCTGGAACTGGCTGCTGCTGCGCTGGTGGGCGCTTCAGCAGGGCACGCTGCTGGGTCCCGCTGGGTCGGGGCTCGGAGCGGTGCGCACTGCGCCTCTTGCCGCATCCCACCGCCGGGTCGGGGCTCCGGAGGCAGCCTGCCGGGTCGGCGCCCAGCACGCTCCGAGCCTCCGGAAGTCAGCAGCAGCAACACAGCAGAAGGAGGAGGCGGCCTGCCGGGTCGGCGCCCAGCAGCGTTGCACGCTCCAAGCCCCAAGCCAGCAGGAACGTTGGTTCCTGGAGGGTTTGGGCGCTCTGCACGCGCTGCTGGGTGCCGACCCAACAAGCCGCCTCCTCCTTCTGCCGCCTCCTGGAGGCTCGGGGCGCTCCGCATGGTGCTGCTGGGTGCCGACCCGGCAAGCCGCCTCCTCCTTCTGCCGTCTCCTGGAGGCTCGGGGCGCTCCACATGGCGCTGCTGGGTGCCGACCCGGCAAGCCTCCTCCTCCTCCTGCCGCAGCTGGCATTGCTGCTGCTGGCTCCCGGAGGCTTGGAGGTGACCGGAGAGGTGCGGGAAGCCTCGTCTCTTCCTTGGCGCCCTCCAGAACGGCGCCTACCACTATGGCTTATTTTTGGGGTATGGCTTATATTTCTCAAATGCTTGAAAATCCTGCTACGTCTTATTTTATGGCTACGTCTTAAAATATGAGAAACACGGTATATCCTCTCCTGCTACCCACAACATTCCCACATTGCCCCCAAATGGCAACTAGACATTCTGCTTTGGCTACTGCAACACTGGTTTAGGGAGCCACTTAGTGCCTAATTTATGTATATGTCTGAGTTTCTAACCCTGAGAAAGGGAACAGTGGAGGGGGAGGCACATTGCCAGAGTTGGTGCCGTTGAGTTATTGCTCATTGGATTATGCTTCCAGCCAGACGCATCCTGTCCCCCTTCATCCCAAACTCCCAGAGGCCTCCTGATCAATGCAAAACTCTCTGCTATAGCTTCTCAGCTCCATTGGGAATGTGTTCCGTGGGAGTTGTGTTCTTGCTGAACATTATTTAATTACTTCCTGCGTTGGAAGGTTCTGCATGTGTGCAGGGGACAGTTCCTGGGTGCTGCCTTGCCTTCTGCGAGGGCAGGTCTCTCTGTTTGACGGGAGACAGAAACGAAATCTTCAGAAAGTGCTCCTGAAATAATAACACTGACAAAAGCCTTCCGTCTCCAGCTCATTGATTGATGAAGCCCCTTGGGCTCCTGTCTCACGTGCTTTTAGCATGGAACAGGTAAGAGAGATTTCACCTGACGCAATAGCTCCCTAAGACACGGAAATGAGGAATGGATCCTCTGTCTGAAATTCAGCAATTAGCCAGCAGCTCTCCAAGATTGGACACCTTTACGTGGCACGAGCTGCTCAGTCTAGTTAAGGCACTCTCCTCAAACCTATTAGACACAAACGTGCAGCTCCCACGGTGTTCGAAAAAGTCAATTTGTACAATTGTGGGAGGTGTGGCAGGGAGATTGAATTGCTGATAAGCAGGGCTGGGTGGGGGCAATCTGCGATTCCCTGGGCGTGCAGAGAAAAAACAACCCATGGAGGGTGGTGTTGGGGGTACAAATTCAGTCTCCACTATCTTTTTACTAAGGACAAGTTTCTGTCCCTTATGAAGGTATGCTTGAAAGTGTGTGAGCGATGGCAGAAGCCGGAACAGCAGCAAAACAAGGTTTGCAAGAGGTGTAGTTCTTTGCCCCCACCCAAAGGGGAGCAGAGCTGGAATAAAGAAATAGGAGACTCTCAGTAGGGGGGCAAGGCAGGGACCTGGTGAGGTACGGCCTGACCCACAACTACAAATATGAGGCAAGGCGGGGATGCCTTACTCACCTCTATATGTGGTGAGCCTAAATTCCTTCGAAAGACGCTTCTTACTGAGAGCCTTCTTGAAATCTCTCTCTCTTTTTTTCCTCACAGCCCCCAGAAAAGGAAGAATTTTCTCTGGCATGTTTTGTGTGTGAGAGACAGAGAGAGACAGTGATGGTCCCCCCCCCTTCCCCAAGCAATCAGAAACTGTGATGGTGCATGACCGACCGGTCTCTCCTCTCCTCTTTTCATTTCTCTGAGAGTTCTGGCAAACCAGAGGAAAGAAGAGCAGCAGGAAGGTGTGGGGGGGGGGGGGCGGGACTCGCTGGCTTCTTCAGAAACCTGCCTCTTCTCTGCCTCCTGGCCCCCCCCTCCTGCCTCTGAGTCTGGACTGCTCTCTGCCACAGACTCTTCCTGCTCACTAAACCCTGTTGCCTCTTCCAGCTTCCAACACCACCTCCTCCCGGTCTTCTCCCTCTGCCCACTCACTGCCATCTCACCACCACACTTCCTGGGCTCTGAGCCTTTTCCCCTTGGGGGTTTATGGGCCTGAGTGCAACAGCAGCTAGTATTCAGAAGCATTTGCTGCCCCCCCCAGCAGTGGAGGCAAAGCATTGTGGTTAGTGGCCAGTGACAGCCATCGCTGTTGAATCCTCTTTTGAAAGCCATCTAAGTTGGTGGCCATCACTGCCTCCTGTAGCAGTGAGTTCCACAGTTTAACTATGCGCTCCGCAAAGAAGCGCTTTCTTTTATCTGACCCGATGCTTTTCGCGGAAAGAAAGGAAGGAGAAAAGGCAGGTTTTGAACCCAAGTTTCCTTATCTCTTCCTTGCATCCGTGGTCCTTGTAGGCACTGGCAGCCTGACAATTGCTAGATGCCCGTCCGTATTTAACCAGTGAGCTTATTATTTTATGATCGTAACTTGTCAGTGACCATAGAGAGCCCAGAGGTCATTTGGGGCCACTTCTCTACCTTGTTGGCAGCTTGGCTGTTTTGTTCATATCGAAAGGAGCTTTGTTTTCACTTTTGAAAATTCAATAATACGTACGAGGCTTTGGCTTATCAGTCCATGAATGAATATAGCCTGAAAAGTTGTGCCGGGGGAAATCAGTTAGACTGGATTGACTCCCCTGTCCTCAGCCTGATGTGGATCTGACCTAGGGAAACGAGGCATTCAGAAAGTAAACAGATATAGGTTTCATGAGGTCTAAGATGTTGTTTTGCCTTTGCACCTGTCCCTGAGATTATTTCTCAATGAGCCCCCTCTTTAAATCCACACATGATGTAATAGCTTGATAAGGTTTCAATCTCTCTAATAGTCTTCAATGTGATTTCCTAAAAGGCCCGTCTCATTACCTAGCTTTGATTATTTTTAAAAGCCCCCCCCCCTTTGGCACATGTTCCCATGCAGCAGAAACTGGTAGTAAATGTTCCCCAGAGGTTTAGAAAGATTCAGGTTCTCTCTCTCCCCCCTTTGAAGCAAAAGGGTGTTTGGGCCAATTTGTGGAGAATCAGCTTCTGTAGTCCTGCCCCTCAGTTTGTTGGGGACGTGATTCAGCCAATTCCTGTGACTTCTGAAATTTTGCTGGGTGTAGCACATGCTCTTTCAGACATATTTCCATACTCATAAGGACTAGAAACTTCCTTTTAAAAAATGGGGGGGGGAGAGTGAGAACTTCTTAGGACTGTGGCCCAATGGCGTATCGAGGGTTGCCAGTGCCCGGCTAAGTCAAGTATTGTGCCCCCTAACCCGTGGTTCCTATTAGGGCCAGGTGACAGCAGAGATAGGGGAGAAAGGGTCTCCCCAGCAGGGAGACGAAAGCTGGAGAGGGGATAGTGACAGCAGCCATTTAATTTAATTTATTATTATTTATTTCACTTTTTTTTTACACCACTTGATGGTTGTTTTTTTAAAAAATCTCAAAGTGGTTTGTTTTTCTTTTGGAATTTTGCGCCTCTCAAATTTTGCGTCCGGGGCAACAGCCCCTCTGCCCCCGTACGACACTATGGCACTGTTGTGGTCCCCTTCCTCTCCTGAGAACCATGGTGTGTTTCCACAGACGTGCAATATTTTGGCATCCCCTTTATTCCATGCCGCCAGAAGGAGACATCTCTGAAAAGATGTAGGGTGGAAACAATTAACTCAGAAACCAGGCTCCCGATCACGTATTCTCCCCGTTCAGAAGGAATGTGATTGCGGCATATAATCTTGGGTAATTGTTAGTAGTGAGTTGAGTACTGTTTAAGCAGCCTAATTAACGTCGCCTAATTGGCTCTTGGTTTGATGAAGATTGCTTGGTGTTCCCTCGCCGGCAGAGACACCTTGAACGTTCCTATACGATAGGACTACACGTAGGACATATTTTAAAGAGGCTCATTAGAGATTTCATGCAAATATCATCTTCTCTTAATTGCCAGCTTGTACAAATTAATTAGTACATGTTTTTCTTTTTTCTCTCCCCACCCCCCTTTTGTTCTGTTCCCCGGTCTGCCCTCCTCCTGCTATTTTTACTAGCAATTAAAATCATATTCTCTCTCTCTTTCTTTCTCATCGACAATGAAACGTGGTTCCAGAGGGTGGTACAATGAGAGCATTGGGAGCTGCTTCTCCATTGAGAGGGTCTGTTCAGTTTCAGCGGTGGCTGGATTTGCAGCCAACTCTGACCTTAACTCCTTGCTCTGTCCATCGTTCTGCCCGGACAGCACCGAGGGCCTTCTGGCGGTTCCCTTATGGCGAGAAGTGAGGTTACAGGGAATCAGGCAGAGAGCCTTCTCGGTAGTGGCACCCGCCCTGTGGAACACCCTCCCATCAGATGTCAGAGAGAAAAACAACTACCACACTTTTAGAAGACATCTGAAGGCAGCCCTGTTTAGGGAAGCTTTTAATGTTTAATGGATTATTGTATTTTAATATTCTGTTGGAAGCCGCCCAGAGTGGCTGGGGAAACCCAGCCAGATGGGCGGGGTATAAATTATTATTATTATTATTATTATTACTTGCAGATTCTTTTGTTCGGTTTCTGATAATTGGTTCTCATGGGAAACTTACAGATTCTTGGCAGTGTCAATTTACTCTTGGCAGAAAGCCAAGGTCGGCCTGGCCTGGCAACAACTCTCTCATTGGTTAATGACCAGCACTGAACTCTGTTATCTAGGAATGCTAGCACAGTTGTTTCTTGTGGGTGTTAGGAGTAGGAGTGCTGCGTATGGTTGGAGAGAGAGAGAGAGAGAGAGAAATGATTTATTTTGCTTTGCTTTGTATGCAGAAACTCTGCTGGTTTTATTTTCTTTTAATAAATCCCGTAAATAGTTATTCTGCGTCTAGCCGACTAGTCATTTCCACCTCAACTAGCTTCTGCGCTGTGCAGGAAAACTCTGCTACGTTTGGGCTAAAGCCACTAGAGCTATGCCTGACACTTCAAAATTCTAAGATCTTTTTTGCAGGCGACAGTCATGGCAGCTTTTCAACTTTTCACAAGAAGGCATAATTGGGGGCCGTCTTCCTTAGAACCCCCAATAAGTCAGGTTGCTTGTTCCATTTCCTTGGCATTTCCATAACGGTTACTGGTAACTTCCACATTTCATTTGAGTGTCAAGGCTTCGGGGAATTACGATCCCTCCCCCTGTGGCACTCAAAAAGCAGATAACCAAAAAGAGTTCTTACCACGAAATTTATTCAGTATTCACATGATGGTGTTGCTCCAAGTAAAGTCTCACCCCCCTCAGTCCCTCCTAATCTATGTCCCTCCTGCACCTACATAGAGGCAGTGCTTTCTGCCTCTATGTTGTCCAGTGATACCCATTGTTGTGTCACACCACACCTACTGGTGTGAATGAAACTTAGCGTGGCCTGCTGGTATATTGTTCAAAACTCCACAGCTCCATCATGCAACTGGGACTGCAGAGTCTAAGGAACATTAGAAAACTGGTCAGAAGCACTAGTGCTGTAAACAAGAAAAGTAGAATCATAGAATCATAGAGTTGGAAGAGACCACAAGGGCCATCCAGTCCAACCCCCTGCCAAGCAGGAAACACCATCAAAGCATTCTTGACATATGCCTGTCAAGCCTCTGCTTAAAGACCTCCAAAGAAGGAGACTCCACCACACTCCTTGGCAGCAAATTCCACTGCCAAACAGCTCTTACTGTCAGGAAGTTCTTCCTAATGTTTAGGTGGAATCTTATTCATAATGTTGTGGAATTTATTGACTGATTGGTTTTAGACATTTGCATCCCGACGACTTGTGGCAAACTTTGCTCAAAGCAGCCTCTGGAATAGAGCTGAACAGATTTAAAATGCAATCCTAACTGTAGTAAAAGTACAGTCGTACCTTGGTTTTCAAACAGCTTAGTTCTCGAACGTTTTGGCTCCCAACTGTCGCAAACCGAGAAGTGACTGTTCCTGTTTGCGAACTATTTTCGGAAGCCAAACGTCTGACAGGGCTTCCGCGGCTTCTGGTTGGCTGCAGGAGCTGCCAATCAGAAGCCGCGCTTTGGCTTCCGAACATTTTGCAAGTCGAACAGAGTTCCGGAACCGATTCCGTTCGACTTCCAAGGTACGACTGTAACAATAAAACAACAGCAAAAACAAACAAACAGTATTATATAGGTATAGAGCTGGGCGATGTATCAATATATTGTCCCAAACTGGTTTGAAGTCCATATTGTGATATTGGCTTAATAATTTTTGACTGGGTAGTATATTGCGAATCATGATGTGTGTGTGTGTGTGTGTGTGTGTGTGTGTGTGTGTGTGTGTGCTATGCAAAAATCACAATGCGGGGGGAAACCGTAAAGCCGGCCAATGCCTTCCTTCTGACATAGCTTCATCCTTCTTTCAGACATCATGGATTTCCGCTTGTGTGATGCAACTTCCTGCCCCTCCCTTGATTTCTTTTGCCTGTCTGGAAGGCATCACTGGATTGTGACAATTCCCAGCTGTTTGCCAGAAGGGAAGTGTGTGTTTAGAAACGCCTGGTTTTTGCTGGGCCGGAATATAGCCTGCTGCACAGAAGTTGGCCTCCTCTGTTCCTCCACCCACTTATTGCCTCTGGCCCTGCCCAGAACTGATAAGGAGTTCTCAGAAGGCTGCCCCAAAGGGAGTGTGCCCCTTGAGGTGAGAAGAGGTCCCCCAACCCCTAGTGTGAGAGATTCCTTCCCATGGCTACACCCTTATTAATTGTTCCTTTCTTGAAAGCATTGCACCCGGACTGTGGACTGCCTTTTAACGGTGTACAAATACCTTCCTTCTGACACTTGCACCTCTCAATGGATGCCTTGTTTGTCTCCAGCTGCACCAGCCCTGAAGATCTCAGAAACGTGCCCCATGCAAGCGAAACTTCAATGTAGCCTCTTCCCGGCAAACGAGACATCTCTGCTTGGACGCACTTTTATCATTACTGCTTTGGGACTGCTTTCAGACTCCGAGAATCTGAGCAGAATCCATATCCTCCAGGTCAGAGCGCAGAGACGAGCAGCTTTCTAGGAAAAAGCAGGCTGGAAGGATGTCAGGGACTGTTCGTTCGAGTTCTTCTGCCTCGGGATGCAGTTGACTATACTTAATTTGCTTCTGCAAATAACACTATTTGTGCAGACTTTTCATCTTCGCACTGTTTTCCGCTTGCAGACTTCAGACAAAAGCAGAGGGGTGTGAAGAAGACAAAGAAGACACGTATACAAACCTAGACAGCATCTTAAAAAGCAGAGACATCACCTTGCCGACAAAGGTCCGTATAGTTAAAGCTATGGTTTTCACAGTAGTGATGTATGGAAGTGAGAGCTGGACCATAAAGAAGGCCGATCGCCAAAGAATTGATGCTTTTGAATTATGGTGCTGGAGGAGACTCTTGAGAGTCCCATGGACTGCAAGAAGATCAAACCTATCCATTCTGAAGGAAATCAGTCCTGAGTGCTCACTGGAAGGACAGATCCTGAAGCTGAGGCGCCAATACTTTGGCCACCTCATGAGAAAAGAAGGCTCCCTGGAAAAGACCCTGATGTTGGGAAAGATTGAGGGCACAAGGAGAAGGGGACGACAGAGGATGAGATGGTTGGACAGTGTTCTCAAAGCTACGAACATGAGTTTGACCAAACTGCGGGAGGCAGTGGAAGACAGGAGTGCCTGGCGTGCTATGGTCCATGGGGTCACGAAGAGTCGGACACGACTAAACGACTAAACAACAACAACCTTGGTTCTCAAACTTAATCCGTTCCAGAAGTCCATTCCAAAACCAAAGGGTTCAAAAACCAAGCGTGCTTTCCCATAGAAAACGGATTAACCCTCTTGGGCTTGCTGATCAGAAGGTCGGCGGTTCAAATCCCCGCGACGGGGTAAGCTCCCGTTGCTTGGTCCCAGCTCCTGCCAACCTAGCAGTTTGAAAGCACGCCAAGAAAAAGTGCAAGCAGATAAATAGGTACCGCTCCGGCGGGAAGGTAAAGGCGTTTACGTGTGCTGCTCTGGTTTCGGTGTTTCTTAGCGCCAGAAGCGGCTTAGTCATGCTGGCCACATGACCCAGGAAAAACTGTCTGCGGACAAACGCCGGCTCCCTCGGCCTGTAAAGCAAGATGAGCGCCGCAACCCCAGAGTCGTCTGCGACTGGACTTAACTGTCAGGGGTCTTTTACCTTTACCTTTTAAAACAGTAATTTAACATGAATTTTACTATCTAATGAGACCATTGATCCATAAAATGAAAGCAATAAACAATGTACTGCAGTCACACAATCTATCTATCTATCTATCTATATCAGTAGCTGAACTGGGTTCCACACAGTCACAAAAACAAAAGGGCCACAAATACGCAAAATAAACAGCAAAAATAGACAGACCTCAGCGTAACACTCAAAACGGAAGTGTGGCACTCAAAACAGAAGCCTAACACTCAAAACGGAGCACGTTCGGCTTCTGAAAAAAGTTCACAAACAGGAACACTTCCGGGTTTGCAGTGTTTGGGTCCCAAGTTGTTTGAGTATGAAGGTGTTTGAAAGCCAAAATACCACTGTAAGCATAAAGACACACACAGATTTGTGGCTCCGGATTAAGGCTGATGAACCCTTTCAGCCTGAGGGCTGCATTCAGGGAAAACTAGAACTCCTAGACACCCAGAGAAGCTGAATGTTGGAAGTTGCTGGGTATCAGAAGTTGAGAGAGTGAGAGCAGGATGCTGGGCCATGGACTTGCTCCAGCAGGTGATTCTTAGGTTCTTAAATCTTCCAGGGTCTGCATGCAAAGGGTGGACCTCTGGAGCTCCTGTAGTTTGCATGTTGCAGAGCTCCAGAGTACAGTTTGCTTTTCCAGGAACTATAAAGAGGAGTTATGTTTAAGGAGCCTTCCTCCTCCTAGGTTTTCCTGCTACCAAGACACAACACCCCACTCCCAGTCTCTGTTTCACCTGCGCCAACTCCCGGCGTGATTTGTTGCAACATAAGCAAAAGAAACACAGATATTTCCCTGATGGTATCTGCTTAAAGAACTGCTTTGTGGCTGAGTGAAGAAGCCAAACGATGGCTTAGAATACTCTCTATGTGGGGCTACCTTTGAAGGTGACCTGGAAACTGCAACTAATCCAGAATGCAGCAGCTGGACTGGTGGCTGGGAGCAGCCACCGAGACCATATGACACTGGTCCTAAAAGACCTACATTGGCTCCCAATGCGTTTCCGAGCACAATTCAAAGTGTTGGTGCTGACCTTTAAAGCCCTAAACGGCCTTGGCCCAGGATACCTGAAGGAGCGTCTCCACCCCCATCATTCAGCCTGGACACTGAGGTCCAGCTTCGAGGGCCTTCAGGTGGTTTCCTCACTGCGAGAAGTGAGGTTACAGGGAACCAGGCAGAGGGCCTTCTCGGTAGTGGCGCCCACCCTGTGGAACGCTCTCCCGTCAGATGTCAAAGAGAAAAACAACTACGTATATGATATTTAGAAGACATCTGAAGGTAGCCATGTTTAGGGAAGTATTATTATTATCATTATTATTAGTTCAAATATATAAAAGGATGTCATATAGAGGAGGGAGAAAGGTTGTTTTCTGCTGCTCCAGAGAAGCAGACACGGAGCAATGGATTCAAACTACAAGATAGAAGATTCCACCTAAACATTAGGAAGGACTTCCTGACAGTAAGAGCTGTTTGGCAGTGGAATTTGCTGCCAAGGAGTGTGGTGGAGTCTCCTTCTTTGGAGGTCTTTAAGCAGAGGCTTGACGGCCATATGTCAGGAATGCTTTGATGGTGTTTCCTGCTTGGCGGGGGGTTGGACTGGATGGCCCTTGTGCTCTCTTCCAACTCTATGATTCTATGATTCTATTATTAATATTAGAAATGCTTGCAGGGTGCAAATGACCAAATATAGTTGTGGAAGGTTTTTTGTTGTGGTGGTGCATGAAAGACAGGAGGGAACGGTGCGTCCCCGAGCACACGGCTCGTTCCTGGATTTCTTGAGGTGTGTTTTTCCTGAGGAATGACCAGCTCCGGTTTTCATCCCAGATCTCTGCGCCTTCGCCTTCTTTGCTCTGAGTTGGCAGCATTCCAGACTGCGACTTCCCTAATTCCTTCATCCGTTTTGTGAGCGAGAGGGCTGCATCCCAGCATGCTCCTCCCTTTCGCCTTCAACGATGCACCTGTTCATTCCGGAAGCCTTTCACCCCTCATTTCCTGCCTCCATTAGTCAACAGCATCCTTGAAGGCTGCTGGGGCCTTTGGGACATCATCAAGGCTTGTCTTGCTACCGTTCCGCTGCTGTTTGCCGTAAGAACCCAGCTGCAATTCTTCAATAAAGAATGGGATTTTAAAAAATAATATATCTAGGAGGCCACTGTAAGCAGATGGAAACATTAGCAGGATTCTAATAAAACTGGTAGTGTAGCAAATATTATGGACAACACGGAGAGATATAAAATATGGATTATGAAATAGTATGCAGTTGAGAAGGTGGACAATGGGACCAAGGGCGGGGAAGGTGCAAAGTCCAGAGATTCGGAGAAATCTCTAAAAATATGGATATGTACAGTGGTACCTCTACTTATGAATCGAGCTCTGTCCGCCATCTTGGATGCGATTTAGAATTTTTTTCTACTTACGAATATTTAGGCAGGATTTTTTCTACTTACGAATTTTTTCTCCCAATGCATTCCTATGGGATTCGACTTACAAATTTTTCCTACTTACAAATGTGCGTTTGGAACGCATTAAATTCGTAAGTAGAGGTACCACTGTAATTTGTATTGTTATAATTCTATATTAGTAAAATAAAATAAAAATGACTTTGGAAAAAATAGAGAAATTCCCTACCAAAAAAGGAAAAAAGAACGCGGCTGCATCCCTGGAACCAATGATGTACACAGAAAGACGTTGTTGTTGTTGTTGTTGTTGTTGTTGTTGTTGTTGTTGTTGTCCTCTATACACCCTCCCGCCCAACAGCTCAGGGATCAATGCTGTTTTGATGGGGGTGGGTGGCTTCAGATAATATTAGCACTTGTCTCCACTTGCGTTGCCCTTCAATTTTCAAAGCCTGACTCTTCCCTTTTTATGTCATGGTGGGGATTTTTAAATAGATGGATAGATCAGTTGGTTAGAGCATGGTGCAGATATCCCCAAGGTCACAGGTTCAATCCCCAAAAGGGACAGTTGCCTATTTCTGCATTGCAGAGGGTTGGAGTAGATGATCCTCAGTTGCCCTTCCAGAGCTATGATTCTATGAGAACAGGATGCTGAACAAGATATATTGGACTCCAACTTCCACCAGCCCCTGCCTGCATGGCCAGTGGACAGGAATAATGGGAGTTTGGGTCCAACGATATCTGGAGGACTCCAGGTTGGAGGTGGCTGGTCTATCAGGCATCCCCAAACTTTGGCCCTCAGATGTTTTGGACTACAATTCCCATCTTCCCCGACCACTGGTCCTGTTAGTTAGGGATCATGGGAGTTGTAGGCCAAAACATCTGGAGGGCCGCAGTTTGGGGGTGCCTGGTCTAGATGTTAATTGGTGTCCTGTTGGCTTTCTTGGCTGGTAGTTGAGTGTTTTGTGGAGTTGTTGCTTTACATCGCATTCCTCCCCCTCTTTAACTTCAGGGGCCCATATGAGAAATCCATGTGCCAGATCAGAGAATTCCTTTGTCGCCGGAGGGGTGTGTGTGTGTGGAAATCAATCTCATTTCAAGGAAGTTCATCATGCAAAAATCAATGCCTGTCAATCTTGTCATGCGGCCTGGGAACGTGTTCTTTGTGCCTCCTGTCGTTACAGTGGATGATGAACACCAGGCTTAGACATTCTGGGTCTTCAGTTCTAAAGATGCAACAACGGATCTGCTCACAGGACCCAACAGAAATGTACAGGAGGTTCTCGTTCATACACACA
Organism: Zootoca vivipara; assembly: GCF_965207765.1. Classification (NCBI taxonomy): domain Eukaryota; kingdom Metazoa; phylum Chordata; class Lepidosauria; order Squamata; family Lacertidae; genus Zootoca; species Zootoca vivipara. The sequence goes on from NC_142596.1 coordinate 48,274,404, forward strand.
ATAAGACGCCCAAAATGTCAGCCAAGTAACACAAGCTTTTGCCTGGCTGAAGGTCCCAGAAATGCAGTTCTGCTTTCCATATAATTTGTTGTGAATTTTTAGAGCTGTGTTCTCTCGTGCCTACCTGTGGTTTGAGATGCAGGCAAGTGGGCAGAGCAATGGATGCTACTCATACCTTTCTACGCTAGGCTACATTCCAGCCAGGCAAAAGTCTGGATGGGGATAGCCTGGAATAAGTAGCCTATGATCATATAAGTGCGTGGCTTTCTTGTTGTAGTTTAGTCATTTAATCGTGTCCGACTCTTCGTAACCCCATGGACCAGAGCACGCCAGGCACTCCTGTCTTCCACTGCCTCCCGCAGTTTGGTCAAGCTCATGTTCATAGCTTCGAGAACACTGTCCAACCATCTCGTCCTCTGTCGTCCCCTTCTTCTTGTGCCCTCAATCTTTCCCAACATCAGGGTCTTTTCCAGGTAGTCTTCTCTTCTCACGAGGTGGCCAAAGTATTGGAGCCTCAGCTTCAGGATCTGTCCTTCCAGTGAGCACTCAGGGCTGATTTCCTTCAGAATGGATAGGTTTGATCTTCTTGCAGTCCATGGGACTCTCAAGAGTCTCCTCCAGCACCACAATTCAAAAGCATCCATTCTTCGGCGATCAGCCTTCTTTATGGTCCAGCTCTCACTTCCATACATTACTACTGGGAAAACCGTAGCTTTAACTATACGGACCTTTGTCAGCAAGGTGATGTCTCTGCTTTTTAAGATGCTGTCTAGGTTTGTCATTGCTTTTCTCCCAAGAAGCAGGCGTCTTTTAATTTCGTGACTGCTGTCACCATCTGCAGTGATCGTGGAACCCAAGAAAGTAAAATCTCTCACTGCAATTCATTATACATGGGGCTGCCCTTGAATACAGTTTCTAAAGGGTGTCGACTGAGAGTTGTCAGGAGACACCCCCCTTCCCCTCACAAGGAACTCTGGGAACTGTAGCTCCATGAGGGGAATGTGGGCGGAGGGGTCCTCCTGACAACTCTCAGCACCCTTTGCAGCTACAATTCCCAGAATTCCTTGGGGGAAGCCATGACTGCTTAAAGTGCTGTAACACTACTTTGCATGTGTAGTGCAGATGGCCCCTTAGTGCAGTGTTTCCCAACCTTGTGTCTCCAGCTGTTTTTGGACTACAACTCCCATCATCCCTAGCTAGCAAGACCAGTGGTCAGGAATGATGGGAATTGTAGTCCGAAAACATCTGGAGGCACAAGGTTGGGAAACACTGCCTTAGTGTGCAGATGTCCTGCTCTGATATACAGTTGGCCTTAAATCCCATTTGCAGCAGAACCTTTATTTTTCTGAAAGGGGACAGAGCGTTCCAAATTTTTCAAATTTCAAAAAATGAGCGGTGCTAAAAAGTTGTAACACGAATTCAAAAGATATTTTGGTTAAACGAATATGATTTAGTTTTGCCTGCTAAGCAAAATGAGTGCAAAATGGCATAGAAATCATTAAAACCGATTGCCAAGTACTTGCAGTTAGTAATATTATTTTTATTCATCTTCATCATCGTCATTATTTAGCGGTACCTGACAATTTCAGAAGGCGCGATTAAAATTCTTTGGTTTTCCGAAAGCAGTTTATGTGCTTCTTCATCAGGCAAGCTGAATACTGTCTAGTCACAAAAGTAATAGCGGATTTGAATTCCTCACACCCCAAAAAACCCTATTTTTAAGACCCCCCTGGCTGAAGAAGTTTGTAAAAATTAGGTTTCACTCCCTAAAACAACACGATCTACGCCACACACAGAGCTTTGCCGAACAGTTATAAACAATTATACGATGTGCACAGGTTCGTCCAGAATTGACCTGGTCACAAGGGCCGTCATAGCTGCTGCTGTTGTTTTTGCTCATGGCCTGGGGTCATTGTGATGGAGGCCACGTAAGGACCTAGACAGGTAGACTAGCGCAGAGCAGGAGAAATCAACCCCCCCCCCACCTGTATTTGGCGTTGGAGTGTACGTTTGCAGTAATCCGGAGATAAAAATGGAACGACATAAAATAGAACAGGGGCTGAGTTTGAAAGCCAAGATGGCATAAAATTAAAATGCAACGTGTTTAAAAGCCGGGACTGCTTGGCTGATGGAGAAATCGTATATCCATGTCCCCGGAACAAATACTAAATATGAATGAATGGCAAGGATATATGGTCTGCGGAGCACGGAAAAGCAATCTGGGCTATTTCTAGCTGATTAAATTGGAGAGGCTGAGCAGCTTTCCAATTAAAAAAAGGAAGAAAATGGAACTTTGGGGGGGGGGGAAGAGAAGCCACCACACTCATTGCAGCCAGGATGTTAATATATATTTGATATGATTTTGGGGGTGGGGGGTGGGGGAGCCATTTTATTTTATAAATGTCATTATTTAATGTTTATTTATTGCATTTATAACTCCCTTTTCGCTTCACGGAGTTCAAGGGGGTGAACATGGTTCTTCACCCCTCATCCTCGTTGAATCTGCACAGCAACCCTGTGAGGTAGGTCAGGCTGAGAGGCAGCGACTGGCGAGCAAGGTCACCCAGCAAGCTTCAGGCTGAGCGGGGGGGGGTTTGAACCCTGGTCTCTCCCAGGTCCTAGTCTGAAACTCTAACCATTATGCCGCAGTTGCTCCTAGTATCTAAATAAGAGTAATGGAATCATCTCATGAATCTGTTTTGGGAAGTGGCATCTGGTTGTCTGCTGTGGGAAATTATTCTGGATTAGATGAGCCTTTGGTCTGGTTCAGCAGTAGATTTCCTTCTCCTGGTGCTGCTCCACACCCTACTTGAATGGCTTTGGCCTGACTGCAGTGTGTCGTTTTGCTAGGATGGTGCCTCTGACATAGAATCATAGAACTGTCGAGATGCAAGGGACCCCAAGGGCCATCTGGTCCAACCCCCGGCAATGCAGGAATCACAGCTAAAGAATCCCTGGCAGATGGCCATCCAACCTCTGCTTAAACACTTCCAAGGCTTGTGGCCCTTGGGTGAGGAGGCCCTCCATATATGGGGCCTCAACAAGTGCCTGGAGGCCTTACCTGTTCAGAGTGAGGCACCTGGAGTATGAGGATAAGGTGCCGAAGCCCAAGGCTTCATTGATGCACAGGAAACTGAGGCAATGCCAGAGAAACCTGCCAATGGGCAGGAAACAACAAGAAGGAAGCAGCTGGAGGGAATGATTCATTGTTTCAGTTGTCTCTATACCGATGCACAGAATATGGGAAACAAGCAAGATGAATTTGAGCTCTTAATACAGGGTGCCAAATACAGTGGTACCTCTACTTACGAATAACTCTACTTACGAATGTTTCTACTTACGAATGGAGCTCCGCCCGCCATCTTGGATGTGGTTTAGATAGGATTTTTTCTACTTACGAATTTTTAGATAGGGTTGCTTCTACTGTACTTATGAATTTTTTCTCCCAATGCATTCCTATGGGATTCGACTTACAATTTTTTTCGACTTACAAATGTGCGTTCGGAACGCAATAAATTCGTAAGTAGAGGTACCACTGTATGATACAATAAGCATTACTGGAACCTGTGGTGGGATAGAATCATAGAACTGCAGAATTGGAAGGGACCCTGAGAGTCATCTAGTCCAACCCCCTGCTATGTAGGAATGTCAACTAAAGCATCTGTGGCAGATGGCTACCCAACCTTTGCTTAAAAACCTCCAAGGAAGGAGAGTCTACAACCTCCCAGGGGAGACTGTTCCACTGTCGAACAGCTCTTACTGTCAGAAAGTTTCCTGATGTTTAGTCAGAATCTCATTTCTTGTAATTTGAAGCCATTGGTTTGCGTCCTACCCTCTGGAGCAGCAGAAAGCAAGCTTGCTCCATAATCTTCCATGTGACAGAGCTTCAGATATTTGAAGATGGCTACCCTATCGCCTCTCGGTCTTTTCTTCTCCAGGCCAAACATATCCCACTCCCTCAACCGTTCCTTGTGAGGCTTGGTTTCCAGACCATTTATCGTCTTGGTCACCCTCCTCTGCGCGCGTTCCAAGTTTGTTAATATCCTTCTTATTGGGCTGCATGCAGCTCCCAGCCCACCCAAAGGCAGCTCTAGAACTAGTGCTGGGAATGGTTCTGCGCCCCTAGATTACAGCACCAGAATCAGCAAACAGGGTTTGCATTTTTTTTTGTACTTGGTTTTCTAACCTTGTACTGTAGCATCATTCTTTCCAAGCGGCACTTTTGACAAGCAAAACGATTTCCCATCCAAGGCATCAATAACCGGCTGCGCATTCTTTTTCTGTTTTTGCCTGCCTGTCTATCAGATGATGTGGCTCTGTTTCTCCCCGCGAGTCAGCACCCTGGTGTCAATCCAGCCCTGTTGTTGGTGCAAAAAAAAGAAGAAAAAAAGCAGCAACTCGCCTTACCCTTGTCCCTTTACGACCAACCCTTGCCCGGAGCTCCAGTTATAGCAGCATTGGTGACGCACGCCTTCTGTGTCGTCCCCCCCCCTTTCCTTTTAAATTGAATTTACAGTGGCAAACTATTTATGCCGGCAGAAAGGAGGAATGGTACATCTGCGCTTGATCACTCTGCAATTGCGGAGCCGTCCGTTTGCATGAGTAATTGAATGAGCTTGCAGGCTCTGGGCCTGTTGCCCCTCGAAGCCTGCAACAAATCTGACTGGTGGCTAGTTTTGCCCCCAATGCTTCATTTCTCCCTGCGCTGGTAGGGCGGAATGCAGTAACGTCATGGATGTTTACATCTTTCCACACCCCACACCCCTTTTTTTTTAGCCTGAGGGCCACATTATCACACTTCAAGGACAGAGATGTCAGGATGCTCGGCGCCCTAAACGGACTACAGTTCCCAGAATCCTTTGGGGGGGAGCCATGACTGTTCAAAGTGTTATTATCATGGTGCTATAGCTGCTCCTTGTGCCATTTGCAGAATCAACCCTCAGTGTGCACTGTCGCCCCCCCACAGGGAAAAAAACCCACAGGAAAAAAAGAAAGAAGCTGAGCTTCCGTCCCTGCAATAAAATTGTATAGATTTTCTCTTCTACAAGAGAAACTCATTTGTTTGGTTGCTTGCTTGGTTGGTTGTTTACTTGTTTGTTTGTTTATTAAATGTCTGCTCTGCCTCCCTCCCAGAGGAGTCTAGGGCAGGAAACAATATGATGCAGCAATGCGATTAAAACAAAATATTAAAAAAAGAACACATTATGAACATCTAAAACTCCTTGGCCCAGAATACCTGAAGGAGCGTCTCCACCCCCCATCGTTCAGCCCGGACACGGAGGTCCAGCTTCGAGGGCCTTCTGGCAGTTCCCTCCCTGCAAGAAGTGAGGATACAGGGAACCAGGCAGAGGGCCTTCTTGGTAGTGGCGCCCAGCCTGTCAAATGTCAAGGAAATAAACAACTATCTGACTTGTAGAAGACATCTGAAGGCAGCCTTCTACAGGGAAGCTTTTAATGTTTGATGTATTATTGTGCTTTTAATATTCTGTTGGGAGACGCCCAGAGTGGAGGGGAAAACCCAGCCAGATGGGCGGAGTATGAATAATAAAGAAGAACAGCTATTTATTTATTTATTTTTACATTGTTCCCCCTGAAACCTCAGCTTCTCTGCCCACGGACAAGAGTGGAGAACTTTGGGAGTTCATTCGCATCGAGCTCTGGTCGCTTTTCAGGCAGCAAAATTGGGAAGCTGACTATCTGGCCAGCTCACGCCCTTAAGCTTTCCTGTCTCTGACGCACCTTGTTTTTTGTTTGTACAATCAGGTAGCGAGATGGGAGTTCAGGACCCGGTTGCTGACGCGTCTCTTCCGTTCTCCGCACCTGGCCTGTTACTGCCTGGGAGCTCTCATCCTGTTCCTTAATTTCCTGCGGAGCTACTGGTAAGGAGCGTTGCTTTGGGCTAAATCTGGCCGATATTGGCTGCTAGGCAATGGCATCCGTCGCCGCAAGGCGTGTAGGCCACATTCAAACAATACATTTAAAGTGGTGTGGTAGCACTTTAAACAACCACGGTACCCCCCAAAGAATTCTGGGAGCTGTAGTTTTTTTTGGGTTCTTTTATCTGCCTGTTTCATTGTAAGTGGTTTTGGGTTGCCCTGGGCAAGAAAATCAATATAATAATAATAATAATAATAATAATAATAATAATAATAATAATGCCACCCTTTAAATCACTGCAATATCTCTTTAAACAGTCATGGCTTCCCCAAAGAATCCTGGGAGTTGCAGTTTGTTAAAGCTGCTGAGAGTTGTTAGAAGACCCCCCTATTTCCTGTCCCAGAGTTTTCTGTGAAGAGAGATGGATAAAGCACTCTGAGAACTGTAACTGTGGGAGGGGAATTAGGGACTCCTCACTGCTACGATTCCCAGCCTAAGGAATGCACATGGCAAAGGGTTCACTCATTATCGTCAAATATAACCCTTACAGCTCTGGACACCTATGCATATCAATTTAGCTTTTCCCAGGTCCACACTCTATGGAGCAGTTGCAACAACAGGGGACCACTTTCCCTCCACCAGTTTATGTACTTTCCCCTGATGGGCTGTGTGCCTGCAGCTGGAGACTGTGCCCGCATGGAAGCTGCCTCGGCTCTGCTCTTTTCAATCCCCTCCTGGTTCTGGGAGACAGCGGTGCAGGAGAGGGCGGGGAAGCACCCAGCCCTTCACTTGCCCGACCTGCCTCTTTCTCCTCTTCTTCCGACCCATCCTGTGCTCCACCCTCCAGCTCTGAAGCTTCCCCTGCCTCTCACTCTTGCCTCCTGGCTGGTACAGGTCCCCACAAATCACTGGCCCCCTCTCCCAAGTCAGTTGCCAGCCCCCCTTCCCCAAGAGCTCAGCGTCCTACCTTGACAACCCAGCACAAGAAGAGCTTTTCTGCTCCCTGCCTTGCTTGGGAAGTGAAGTCTTCTCAATGCGCTGGGTCTGTCATAAACAAAATAGGATTTTTCTGCTGTGGAACTCTCTGAGACTGGATTTACCAGCTTTGGCTTCCAGGGGACCAGAGCAGTTGCTCTGTTGACAGAATCATAGAATCGTAGAGTTGGAAGAGACCACAAGGGCCATCCAGTCCAACCCCCTGCCAAGCAGGAAACACCATCAAAGCATTCTTGACATATGCCTGTCAAGCCTCTGCTTAAAGACCTCCAAAGAAGGAGACTCCACCACACTCCTTGGCGGCAAATTCCACTGCCGAACAGCTCTTACTGTCAGGAAGTTCTTCCTAATGTTTAGGTGGAATCTTTTTTCTTGTAGTTTGAATCCATTGCTCCGTGTCCGCTTCTCTGGAGCAGCAACAGTGTTGCGTTTGACAACCTGTTGTTGTAGCTTAGCCTGTGTGACTGCTGCCTGTTTGGGAGTTCTAAGCACAGCTAAATTTGCAATTGCTGTGTTAGCAAACTCTTGGGAGTACCTCTTGGGTCCTCTAGTGATCCTTTCTGGGCATGTTCACATGAGCAGCGGCAGACCTAAATCTTGGGGGGCCTGAAGCTTGAACTGTAAGCTCTCTACCTTACTTGCTGGGCAAAACCCGCTTGGCACATGGGCACCCTAGGAGGATGGGAGATTGTCTCTCTGCCCTGCCCCCCCCCAAAGCCATGGGGGCAGCTCCAAGGGCTTGGATTCCCATGGAGGCAGAAATTCCTTGGGGCCGAACTCTCAAGTAAGACATGATTGTACCGTATAGCACTTTACAGAGAGAGGAAAACTAGAAAACTAGCAGTCAGAAACAGCTATTTAAAGCATTCAAGTAACAATTAAGACCAGCAATAAGGTATCAACCAGACTAAAAGTTCTACATATCTGGGTAGACTTGCCTAAACACAAACATTTTTAGCAGGCGCCTGAAAGAGTGCAGCGGAAGAGCCTGTCTGGTGTCAATAGGCAGGGAGTTCCAAAGTTTGGTTGCTGCCACACTAAAAGGTCAATTTCTTACAAATTTCCCAAAGATTGGTATTTACAACACTGCCTGTTGTTGTTGTTGTTGTTGTTAAATCATTTCACTATTGCCATTTTAATAATTAACTTTTTTCAAAATAATAATCATTAGTGGTTCTTTTAGTATAGTTTCTGTAGTTAGGAGGGATTGTTGTAAATTTTTACAATGGATAATTAAAGGAAAGAGAGGAGAAATATATCATTTTGCACCGATTGCTCTTGCTCCCTTTTTCTCCTGCGGAAAGCAAAATATATCTCTAGTGTGCTATTCGAGTGTTGACAGAATTCCCTGTTTGGAGAAGCATTGAGGATTATCTGTGCACTTAGCTGGCAGGTCAATCCAACTCCTCTATCTGCGATATGACAAGATAACGCCTCCCACACCACACCACCTCGCTTGTAATCCAGTATGAATGATGTACTGTACATTATGGTAATGTGTCCTCAGGTGTTCCCGGTGCAGCAAAGGTAACTGAAGAGGCAAACATTTCAGGGAGCTTTTCTCTCTCCTTGTTTTGAACTGGTTCTGTGGGTGTCCGAGGTAGGCTCAGTGCACAAGGCAAGGCTGGATCCGACCAAGAGCTTAAGAACTGGGGGATCCGGCCCACAGCCCGTCTTAGACCTTCTGCCACCTCCTGCCTGAAAAGCCATGCGCTCTGCCACCGAGGGTGGAGCAAAAGAATCATAGACTCATAGAGTTGGAAGAGACCACAAGGGCCATCCAGTCCAACCCCCTGCCGAGCAGGAAACACCATCAAAGCATCCCTGACATATGCCTGTCAAGCCTCTGCTTAAAGACCTCCAAAGAAGGAGACTCCACCACACTCCTTGGTAGCAAATTCCACTGTCGAACAGCTCTTACTGTCAGGAAGTTCTTCCTAATGTTTAGGTGGACATCTTCTTTCTTGTAGTTTGAATCCATTGCTCCGTGTCCGCTTCTCTGAAACAGTACGATACATGGTGTCCACTTATTGCTACATTTTATAGACTACTTTTCTGAGCTTCTTTGCTGTTGTGTATGTATGGTGCCTGCGTCAGTGGTCACGGGGACTTGAGATTTTGGGGAAGTCGTGCCACCGCCACCCTCATTCCTGGCTTTAACACTATGTTCATATGAGCTACGGCCCCCTCCCTAAGGCAGACCTAAAAGTCTTTCCTACTAGGAATGGTTGATAAAGAAGTGGACAAAAAGGATGAAAAGATATTTCTATATTCAATAGCGGCAGCAAGAACTTTAATTGCTAAAGTATGGAGAAGCCAGGAAGTCCCAACTATAAGAGAGTGGCAGGAGAAAGTAATCAGCTACATCGATTTGGCCAAATTGACAAACTCGATAAGGGGTGGTTCGAACAAAAAATTTAAAGAAAAGTGGGAAAAATTTGGAATATATATAAAGGAACTTGGGTTTAAGACAAATATATTGTAAAGTTCCCAAGAGGAAGATAAGCAGAACCAGCAAAAACGATTATAAATTTGAAGCCAGGAAGGAAGAGAAGGGGAAGTCAAAATGTATAAGAAGATAAGAATATAGGTGATTATGAAAAGGTATAAGTTAAGAATATTGTAGAAGATAGGTTAAAGTATATTTGGATTCATATGATGGATTATTTGTGTATTTACTTTGTTTTATCTTAGTTGGATGTATTGTTTTATTTTTTTTATTTTTAATCAATAAAGATTATTTAAAAGAAAAAGAAAAAGGCAGACCTCAAACAACCCCCCCCCCCCCGGACACCCAATTCCTAGTGTTTATGGGTGAAGGGGTCAGGCCACAGAGGTCTTGCAAACTCCTGAGATTAATTCCCAATTATTAAGTGGCCTCGGTTCATTACAGCGTGGACCACCAGGAGTTTTTATTGGCAACACAGCGTTTTCCTGGAACTCTTCTACAATAGGATGCAATTGGATCATAATTGATTCCAAGGTAATTGTAAGTTCAGGGCCCACTCGGCTTATGTAACAGGCAGATAAGCATGTTTGAATTCCTCCTAGTGGAGTGAGTTCCTCTTAGGTCAGTTTCGCTGGAAGAAATCTTGCTGCTGTTTGCTTTTCGCTTTTTCCTGGACTTTCCGTAAACCATGCTATCTGCTTCCGGACATAAACAACATCGGATAGTAAAAGGAAAACTACTCTGTATGTACAGAGGCTTGTTGCCGGGATGCTAGCAAACTGAGCTGGTGGCTTTCACAAACGGCTGAGGGCTTACGAGCCAATATATCAATGGAAGCATGAAATCAATGGAAGCGAGTGGGCAGGGAATTGACTTCCTGGTGCCAGTCTGATCTCACCTTCCAAGCAAGAGATCTGTGAACCTTTCCTAATTCATTCCTAATGAATCTTGGCCGACAGCACTGCTTTCAAGACACATATTTGCATACATGGGTGTAGCTGGGGGGGGGGCAACTGCCACCCAATCAGTAAAAATCAATAAAAAGATCCGTAGCAAACTGAGGTCCCCACCCCAAAAATCCTGGCTATGCCCATGTTTGCATACCCTCCAATGAAAGTAAAAAGGTAAAGGTACCCCTGACAATCAGACCTCACCTGGAGTACTGTGTCCAGTTCTAGGCACCACAGTTCAAGAAGGATACTGACAAGCTGGAACGTGTCCAGAAGAGGGCAACCAAAATGGTCAAAAGCCTGGAAACGATGCCTTATGAGGAACGGCTTAGGGAGCTGGGTATGTTTAGCCTGGAGAAGAGAAGGTTAAGGGGTGATATGATAGCCATGTTCAAATATATGAAAGGATGTCATATGGAGGAGGGAGAAAGATTGTTTTGTGCTGCTCCAGAGAAGCGGACACGGAGCAATGGATTCAAACTTCAAGAAAGAAGATTCCACCTAAACATTAGGAAGAACTTCCTGACAGTAAGAGCTGTTCGGCAGTGGAATTTGCTACCAAGGAGTGTGGTGGAGTCTTCTTCTTTGGAGGTCTTTAAGCAGAGGCTTGACAGCCATCTGTCAGGAATGCTTTGATGGTGTTTCCTGCTTGGCAGGGGGTTGGACTGGATGGCCCTTGTGGTCTCTTCCAACTCTATGATTCTGTGATTCTATGATTCTATGAATTAAGTCCAGTCATAGAGCTCACCTCGCTCTATAGGCCGAGGGAGCCGGCATTTGTCCGCAGACAGCTTCTGGGTCATGTGGCCAGCATGACTAAGCCACTTCTGGCGAACCAGAGCAGCGCACGGAAATGCCGTTTACCTTCCCGCTGGAGCGATACCTATTTATCTACTTGCACTTTGACATGCTTTCAAACTGCTAGGTGGGCAGGAGCTGGGACCGAACAACGGGGGCTCACCCCGTCATGGGGATTCAAACCACCCACGTTCCGATTGTCAAGCCCAAGAGGCTCGGTGGTTTAGACTACAGCGCCACCCATGTCCCCATAATTTCATATATATAGTCATACCTCAGGTTACATCCACTTCAGAATGCGTCTTTTCACGTTACAGACACGCCGAACCCGGAAGTCTCAGAATGGGTTACTTCCGGGTTTGGCGTGCACACATGCGTAGAACCACTAAATTGTGCTTTGCGCATGCATAGAGGTGCCGAATTGCGTCACGCAGGTGCACAGAAGCGGCACTTCAGGATGCGGCTTTTTCATGTTGCGAACGGGCCTTCGGGATGGATCCCGTTTGCAACCAGAGATACTACTGTATATCTGTTGTTAAAAGGGATTCAGGTGGCACTGTGGTGTAAACCACTGAGCCTTGGGCTTGGCGAACAGAAGGTCGGCGGTTCGAATCCCCACGACGGGGTGAGCTCCTGTTGTTCGGTCCCAGCTCCTGCCAACCTAGCAGTTTGAAAGCACGTCAAAGTGCAAGTAGATAAATAGGTACCACTCCGGCGGGAAGGTAAATGGCTTAGTCATGCTGGCCAGATGACCCGGAAAAACTGTTTGTGGACAAACGTCGGCTCCCTCGGCCTGTAAAGCGAGATGAGCGCCGCAACCCCAGAGTTGTTTGTGACTGGACTTAACTTTCAGGGGTCCTTTAGTTTAGACTAAGGGACCCAGGTGGCGCTGTGGGCTAAACCACTGAGCCTAGGGCTTGCTGATCAGAAGGTCGGCGGTTCAAATCCCTGTGACAAGGTGCGCTCCCGTTGCTTGGTCCCAGCTCCTGCCAACCTAGCCGTTCGAAAGCACATCAAAATGCAAGTAGATAAATAGGAACCACTATAGCGGGAAGGTAAACGGTGTTTCCATGTGCTGCTCTGGTTTGCCAGAAGTGGCTTTGTCAGGCTGGCCACATGACCTGGAAGCTATACGCCGGCTCCCTCGGCCAATAATGCGAGATGAGCGCCGCAACCCCAGAGTCGGTCACGACTGGACCTAATGGCCAGGGGTCCCTTTACCTTTACCTAAGAAGCTAGACTACTGTACAAAGTTAAAATTATCATTCCCTGCTCTGCCCACTTCTCCTCTCTGACCCCAACCACCAATTCCATGTGGACCCTGGAAGATTGCTGGGGGAGGCAGGGGTGTGGGCATCGGACTGCAAATACCCCCCCTCCATCCCTGCCATGGGCAGTCAGACGAGATCTGGAAGGCACCAGGCTCGGCGAATGCCAGTTTAGATAACAAGAGCGAGGGACGAATTCTTGGGCAACGCTTGATGAGAGCCAACTCTGGATATGACACACGGTTTGTGCTCTTTGACTAGTAGGAACATACGCAGACGCCGAGGGAGGCCGAGGGAAAGGGCAGACAAAATGGAAGATCTGTGTTGTAAATGGCACCCGCTTGGCTAACGCAGGCCCTGTAATCAGAGCGTCTGGTTACGTCAGAGGAGCAAGGCTCCCTTTCTGTGTCATTCCTCTGGTTCCTGCCCCCACCCTTTTTTTTATTTTCTGACTCACCAAATGCTTTCCCAATAGATGCACGCCCACCCAGTCGAATAAAGCCAGCCTGTGCGTTAAATAACACCACTGCTTTACATCCATCAACTGCCCTTTCCAAAATCTTGCTCTTTTCGGTGAGCTGAGTGACGGCTGCAGATCGCCTCGCACTTCCTTTTACATGAAAAGGGTTTTCATATTTAATGGGATGGGCCTAGAATCATAGAGTTGGAAGAGACCACAAGGGCCATCCAGTCCAACCCCCTGCCAAGCAGGAAACGCCATCAAAGCATTCTTGACATATGCCTGTCAAGCCTCTGCTTAAAGACCTCCAAAGAGGGAGACTCCATCACACTCCTTGGTAGCAAATTCCACTGCCGAACAGCTCTTACTGTCAGGAAGTTCTTCCTCATGTTTAGGTGGAATCTTCTTTCTTGAAGTTTGAATCCATTGCTCCGTGTCCGCTTCTCTGGAGCAGCAGAAAACAACCTTTCTCCCTCCTCTATATGACATCCTTTTATATATTTGAACTTGGCTATCATATCACCTCTTATCCTTCTCTTCTCCAGCCTAAACATACCCAGCTCCCTAAGCCGTTCCTCATAAGGCATCGTTTCCAGGCCTTTGACCTGGTTATGTTCTTCCTCTAGAGCAAGAATGAACGAGGCTGGTTGTGGTTGGGTTTTTTAAGAAATATTTTTAATTGATTTTCACAGGTTTTTCAAATTTACTTGTATTTCAATATGTGTCTTTCCTTAAATTTTGACTTCCCACCTTACTTCCCTGGTGTTCTTATTCCTACCCAGTGTTTCTCCCCCCCCCCCAAAAAAAGTTTAGGGGTGCTCTCATTTTCCTACTCATATTGAAATGCTGCCCCTCAATGAGGCCAAACTTAAATGCACAAAATGTTTAGGGGTATACGTACCCCTGTGTACCCCCCAGAAAAAGCACTGTTCCTACCTTATGCCTACTGCTTTATGAGAGCACTTTAATCCAGTGCTTTTTTTCCTTGGGGGACGCAGGGGTACCCATACCCCTAAACATTTTGTGAATCTAATGGGAGAAGAATCTAATGGGAATCTAATGGGAGAAGAAACTGTGTCCAGTTCTGGGCACCACAGTTCAAGAAGGATACTGACAAGCTGGAACGTGTCCAAAAGAGGGCAACCAAAATGGTCAAAGGCCTGGAAACGATGCCTTATGAGGAACGGCTTAGGGAGCTGGGTATGTTTAGCCTGGAGAAGAGAAGGTTAAGGGGGGGATATGATAGCCATGTTCAAATATATGAAAGGATGTCATATGGAGGAGGGAGAAAGATTGTTTTCTGCTGCTCGAGAGAAGCGGACACGGAGCAATGGATTCAAACTTCAAGAAAGAAGATTCCACCTAAACATTAGGAAGAACTTCCTGACAGTAAGAGCTGTTCGGCAGTGGAATTTGCTGCCGAGGAGTGTGGTGGAGTCTCCTTCTTTGGAGGTCTTTAAGCAGAGGCTTGACAGGCATATGTCAAGAATGCTTTGATGGTGTTTCCTGCTTGGCAGGGGGTTGGACTGGATGGCCCTTGTGGTCTCTTCCAACTCTATGATTCTATGATTCTATGAAAAAATGCTAAAAAAATTAGTTTCTTCTCTAGCACAGTGAATCGTCAGTTCCGTTGCTATCGCCGATGGCAGCCTCATTTCCTGTCACTTTGTTTCCTGAGTCTCAGACGGAAGCAAGCGTTTATGGTGATTTTCTTGAGTCAAAATGAGAGTACCCCTAAACATTTTTTTTAAAGTGAAAAAGCACTGCTTTAGTCTAATACAATTATCCTCTATTTGCTTTATTGTTTTCATTCTGCTGCTCATAATTCAAACCCTGCCTGCATTTTCATTTGACTAGAACAGTTTTTCAGATATTCCGAAAAGAGTCTCCACTCTTCCACGAACAGTTTGTCTCTTTTGTCTCTTACTTATGCTCTCAGTTTTGCCATTTCCGCATAGTCCATTAATTTTTGAAGCCATTTCTCCTTAGTTGGCAATGAGGCTGGTTTTCGAACTAGGGTCACATCCGGCACATCCATTTAAAGCACTACTATACCACTTTAAAGGGTCATAGCTTCCTCCAAAGAATCTTGGGAATTCTGGGTTTTTTTGTTTTTTATTTTCATTGCATAGCATTTATATCAGGCATCCCCAAACTGCGGCCCTCCAGATGTTTTGGCCTACAACTCCCATGATCCCTAGCTAACAGGACCAGTGGTCAGGGATGATGGGAATTGTAGTCCAAAACATCTGGAGGGCCGAAGTTTGGGGATGCCTGATTTATATCCACCTTCCCTCCAAGGAGCACAAGCTCACCCTCCCCATTTTAACCTCACAACAACCCTGTGTGGTAGGTTAGGCTTGAGAGGCGGCAACTGAAACCCGAGGTCGCCCAGGGAGCTTCATGGCTGAGTGGGTATTCGAACCCTGCTCTCCCACGCCCTAGCCCGACACACTAACCCAGGGGTCCCCAAACTAAGGCCCGGGGGCAGATGCGGCCCAATCGCCTTCTAAATCCGGCCCATGGATGGTCCGGGAATTAGCATGTTTTTACATGAGTAGAATGTGTCCTTTTATTTAAAATGCATCTCTGGGTTATTTGTGGGGCCTGCCTGGTGTTTTTACATGAGTAGAATGTGTGCTTTTATTTCAAATGCATCTCTGGGTTATTTGTGGGGCATAGGAATCCGTTCATATATTTTTCCAAAATATAGTCCGGCCCCCCATAAGGTCTGAGGGACAGTGGACCGGCCCCCTGCTGAAAAAGTTTGCTGACCCCCCTGCTCTAACCACTATGCCACACTAGATGGTCCGTTAAGGGCGCTGGGAACTATAGCTCTGTGAAAGGTCTCCTGGCAACTCTCAGCACCTTTAAGCTACCATTCCTGGGATTGTTTGAGGGAAGCATGTATTATTATTATTATTATTATTATTATTATTATTATTATTATTATTATTATTATATCCCACCCATCTGGTGGCTCCTAACAGAACACTAAAAACAGAATAAAACTTCAAACATTAAAAACTTTCCTAAACAGGGCTGCCTTCAGATGTCTTCTAAAAGTCAGATAGTTATATAATAATAATAATAATAATAATAATTTATTTATACCCCGCCCATCTGGCCGGGTTCCCCCAGCCACTCTGGGCGGCTTCCAACAAAACATTAAAATACAGAAATCAAACATTAAAAGCTTCCCTAAACAGGGCTGCCTTGAGATGCTTTCTAAAGGTCTGGCAATTGTTGATCTCTTTGACCTCTGGTGGGAGGGCATTCCACAGGGTGGGTGCCACTACCGAGAAGGCCCTCTGCCTGGTTCCCTGTAACTTGGCTTTTCGCAGCAAGGGAACCGCCAGAAGGCCCTCGGCACTGGACATCAGTGTCCGGGCAGAACGATGGGGGTGGAGACGCTCCTTCAGTTATACTGGACTGAGGCCGTTTAGGGCTTTAAAGGTCAGCACCAACACTTTGAATTGTGCTCGGAAACGTACTGGGAGCCAATGTAGGTCTTTCAGGACTGGTGTTACGTGGTCTCGGTTGTTTATTTCCTTGCCCTCTGCCTGTTTAAAGTGCTTTCAATATGTGTGCTGCATATAGACTGCATTTATGTGAACTGAGACTGCACAAAGCTCCCTTGCCTTCAAGGCTGTGTATCCTCCATACTAAAGTGTACTAGTATACTGTATTGGTTAACGTATTAAAGACAATATGGCCAGGTGACTTGGAGGATGGAAGATGGATACTCGGACCTTGCTCTACCTCCCCCCCCCCGAAAAAATGGGGTCAGAGCAAGCTGCCCCGCTACCCTCATTCCCAACCCCCCAATGCCAAGTGACACCCCCCCCAGCTAAACCTGAGATGAAACCCAGCAACTTTGGGCCAAGAATGACCCAACAGTGCCATTTCCAATTGACGTTTTGCTGGAATCGCTGCTTACCGCATTAACCGGAAAGCTGAGACCCGCCAGGGTGGCGTAAACCCCCCCCCAAAAGGTGTAAATTGGACCAAGAGGGAGAGTTCTCATTGGCTGGAAGGGGGCAGCTATTGTGTCTTGACTGCTCTCCACCTGCTCCCTGCCGGTAGGTGTCAGAGCCAAGCCTTTCATAAGCCCAATACTTGGCGCTTTCCTTAAGAAAACCAGCCTCTCCTGCGGGCCTCGCTGCCAGACTGTTCTTTTCCATGGCTGATAATGACTCCGCTTTTCTAACAACCCTGCCTGGGTGTTACATGTTATTTGGGTCAGTATGTAACTGTTATCACAACAAGAACCCTTTTCTTGGCATCGATTTCTCCTCTGCCCGTATCTTCCCTTGCTAAAATTATCTCTCCCTTCTCCTTGTTGCAGTTCGGGTCAACCCTGTCCAGCCCCCACTAGTGCCCAGTTCAGCTTGGAGCTCCTGAACTTTATGCCAGGCTCAGGAGGGAAGGTTCCGCGGGAGGCTGTGTGGTGTAGCGGTTAGAGCAAGGGCTGCCAACATGGTGGGCCCCAGCTGCCATCGGCTCCGGCCAATGGGGACAATGGTTAGGGATGATGGAGGCCGGGGTCTCTGGCTTAGTTCATCGGTTTGGCTCTGCCTGTGCTTGGTTCCAGTTCCGCCTGCACTTTCCAAGCACAATTCAAAGTGTTGGTGCTGACCTTGAAAGCCCTAAATGGCCTCGGTCCAGGATACCCGAAGGAGTGTCTCTACCCCCATCGTTCAGCCCGGACACTGAGGTCCAGCTTTGAGGGCCTTCTGGCGGTTCCCTCCCTGCGAGAAGTGAGGTTACAGGGAACCGGGCAGAGGGCCTTATCGGTAGTGGCACCTGCCCTGTGGAACGCCCTCCCATCAGATATCAAGGAAACAAACAACTCTCTGACTTGTAGAAGACATCTGAAGGCAACCTTGTACAGGGAAGATTTAAAAAAAATAATCTGTTGGGAGCCGCCCAGAGTAGCTGGGGAAACCTAGCCAGATGGGCGAGATATAAATATATTAGTATTATTACAGTCCCAGAGCTGGAGGTCAACACTATGTTGCATAATAATACCCAGAGATCCCTTACGTCGACAAGCCTTGTGTTAACCATAAACCAAAGCCGGTTGGTTGATTGCTCCTGCTGAATTTTTAACAGATGTCACCAGCAAGATTGACTACGGATGGTGGACTGATTCCATCCGCCGAGAAAGTCTGTGTTTATTGTTATGGCGCAGAGCTGCAAAGTTTATTTACCAGTTCTGAGGGGGCGGAGGGGGGGACCTGAGTTCGAGCGCTGTGCAAATAAAAACTCTGATTCGGAAGCTGCAAATCGTTACACCGGGAGAAAATGGCCCATTACCCTGTGCAAACAGTTCCCCGCTTCTCCGTAGTCAAAACACCAGGTGGCCTCATACAAAATTTGGATGGATGGGACCCCTTGTTTGCCTAGGTTGGTGTTTCTCAAACTTGGACCTCCATCTGTTGTTGGACTACAACTCCCATCGTCCATAGCTAGCAGGACCAGTGGTCAGGGATGATGGGCGTTGTAGTCCAACAACAGCTGGAGGTCCGAGTTTGAGAAGCACTGGCCGAAGCATTGAAGCCTGAGCAAAAGGGGTGTGGGGTTGAAAGAGGGACTCCAGCGGCTCTTCTGCCAAGCCTTGATCCCAGAGGGGAATGGCCTGGGTCTGCCCTCAGGCACCAGCTATCTAACTCTGATCTCGCAGGAGGCTGTGTGGTGTAGTGGTTAGAAACCCACATGCAGGATCTGAGCTCAGCAGCCCCTCTCCCTGCTTGCGATTCCCAACAGTGTGGAAGCAGTAGACCCAGGGTTGCCGCCCGTCCTATATCATACAGGATTGTCCCTTATTTCAAGGCTCCCGGTGGAGTACAGGGTCATGTTTAAGGTGCTGGTTTTGACCTTTAAAGCCCTATGCGGCCCAGGACCCTCATACCTATGGGACCCCTCTCCTGGTATGTCTCGCTGAGGACCTTAAGGTCCATAAATAACAACACTTTGGAAGTCCCAAGCCCCAAGGAGGTTAGATTGGCTTCAACCAGGGCCAGGGCCTTTTCAGCTCTGGCCCCAGCCTCGCAGAACGCCCTACCGCAGGAGATCAGGGCCCTGCGGGATTTGACATCTTTCTGCAGGGCCTGCCAGACGGAGCTGTTCCGCCTGGCCTTTGGGTTGGACTCAGTCTAACCCCTCTCTCATTTTTTTTAAAAAAAATTTTTATGGAACCCCTTATATGGGATTTTGTATATAAATTTTCCCTCGGCTCTGTAGGACCAGCATGGATAGTTGGCCCCGGTGAATATTTGATGTTTTCTCCCCTTATGGCTTTGATCTGTGGCAGGGGTCCCCAAACTTAACCGGCTTCTATCATAAGAATGAATGCATACAGAGGAACAGTGCCCATAAGTCTATGTAAACACTGCATGGCAGATGGGTCAACGAATATATTTCTAACACCCATGACTTTGCTGATGAAGTAATGACGAAACAGTGAATTATCCGGAAATACTGTTCATCTTGACAACTTATTATACTTCAGCATCATTGGAACATTATACCACTTACCTTCCTACAGTCATACCTTCATTTAAGTACACTTCGGTTTGAGTACTTTCAGTTTAAGTACTCCGCGGACCCGTCTGGAACGGATTAATCTACTTTCCACTACTTTCAATGGGAAAGTTCGCTTCAGGTTAAGTACGCTTCAGGTTGAGTACAGACTTCCGGAACCAATTGTGTACTTAAACCGAGGTACCACTGTATTTGATTTTCGAAAATTGACTTTTTGAGTTGTGACCAGCAGAGACTCTCATAGACTATTGAATCCTGCTTTATTATTTATGTATTGAAGAGTGTCTTCTATGAGTTGTTTCTATTATTTGCTGTTCTATTGACAATATAAAGAGTTCTTTTAGAATTGACATTGCATTCCCATGTATGGTCGCGTGTTGCTCTACAGTGGTACCTCGGTTTATGAACACAATTGGTTCCGGAAGTCTGTTCATAAACTGAAGCGTTCATAAACTGAAGCGTTCATAAACTGAACTTTCCCATTGAAAGTAATGGAAAGTGGATTAATCTGTTCCAGACGGGTCCGTGGAGTACTCAACCTGAAGCGTACTTAACCCGAAGCATGGGTGAAATTGGTTCCGGAAGTCTGTTCATAAACTGAAGCGAACTTTCCCATTGAAAGTAATAGAAAGTGAATTAATCCGTTCCAGATGGGTCCGCGGCGTTCATAAACCGAAAATTCGTAAACCGAGGTGTTCATAAACCAAGGTTCCATTGTATGTTTGATTCAATGGGGCCTAAGCACGCCTTCCACTGGCGCTGCTGACCTGGTTCTGATCCCAGCCCAGACCTGACGCTTGCACTGTTTTAGTTTAAAAATAAATACTGGAAGTTTTCCAGAAAGGGCTTTCCGTTGTTTACCACCACCTTTCCCCAAATATCTAATTTTAGGCTCCAGCTGTGGAAAATGTGTTGACACTGTGCCCAATATGTAAGTTATGTCAACTATGCGGTATTTTGGAAGTGTGAGGGGGGAAAGGACCAGATAACAGAGAAAACCTTTCTCAACTGAGATGGATGTTTTTGTTGCCCAAGATCACAGGTGGGCCCGAACTATCCTGCCACCCTCAGGGAGCCAAGTGTACAGTGAAACTTTCCACTCGTACGGCAACCCAGGGACTACCGTATTTTTCAGTTTCCTGAGCAACAGGAAGAGCTCTGTTGGCCAAGGATGATGTGGGGTCAGGAAGGAACCCTGTGGCCTTCCCATATATTGCTGGTCTCCAGCTGCCATCGTCCCTAACCATTGGTCATGCTGGCTGCGGCTTATAGGAGTTGGAGTCCAACAGCACCTTGAGGTTTCTCATCTCTGCTGAAAAGCTCAAAGCACCATGGAGTTTTCTTGGGGAATGTCAGGAATCTCTGTGGGGCTGACTCAACATTGTGCTCCAGCTGGCAAAAGAAACTCAAATATTTGGCCAAGATATGAAGCCCTTATATCGCATGAAGCTAGAGCTGAACATGCTTCCCATCTTGGTTTTTTTTAAAAAATAATATTTATTGGTTTTCTATTTATTAATATACATTCACATCATTATTATCCACTTTACCTCTCTGGCTCCTTAGACCAGGCATCCCCAAACTGTGGCCCTCCAGATATTTTGGCCTACAACTCCCAGCATCCCTAGCTAACAGGACCAGTGGTCGGGGATGATGGGAATTGTAGTCCAAAACATCTGGAGGGCCGAAGTTTGGGGGTGCCTGCCTTAGAGCCTATCAACTTCCTTCCCTCCTGCCTTATGGCTTTCAAAATTAACCTTTGTATCATTGCATTTTGTACATTTTCCAATTCTAATTACACTCATCACAAAATACCTCAAAATTGAAATGATTATAGAAGGGGAGAAAATTTCTCATTACAAGTCTTTGGACAACCCTGCTAGTGATGTTAACTGCTTACAATAATCTTTCAAATACTGTATGCCCAATAAGAAGGCTTCTGGTTTTTTAACAAAGATATTTTTGAACATTTTAAAAAACTCATTATATATCATTTCCTAGAAAGCCTTTACCTCTTTGCAAGTCCACCACCTGTGGACTTTACATTTCCAGCATTCATTTGTTCTTATACCCTGTAAAGTAGAGCAATACTATTAGTGGTTTGGAGTATTCCTTATTTAATGCTTATTGCTAATGTTGTTTGCTACTATTTTTGGGGCTGGTGCAACATTTTTGTTTCTCCGTAAGTTGCATGTCACATGAAATATTATAGTATTACATCATCCCACCCTCATTTTACCTCACTATGGTATTACGGATGTACATATATTTTTCCTTTAATATAAGCCACTTGGAGACTTTTGGGCGACAAGCAACTAATAAGATAGATGCAGTTGCGATCGAAGTTATTTATCCCCCATTGCAAATCGGGTTTCATATCAAAATTTACAGACTTCCAGCTGTTTGCAAGGAGCAAATTCAACAAGAGCCATTGAAATAGCTCAACACAACGGATGCTTTATGTCAGGCACCCCCAAACTTGGCCCTCCAGCTTTTTTGGGGACTACAACTCCCATAATCCCTGACCTGTTAGCTAGGGATGATGGGAGTTGTAGTCCCAAAACAGCTGGAGGGCCGAGTTTGGGGGTGCCTGCTTTAAGTGGTTTCCCCAAATTCAGCTGAAAATGAAACTTGGGGGCTTTTAAAAAAATTCCTTCAGTAGCACCTTAAAGACCAACTAAGTTTATATTTTGGTATGAGCTTTCGTGTGCATGCACACTTCTTCAGATAAACTTAGTTGGTCTTTAAGGTGCTACTGAAGGAATTTTTTTATTTTGCTTCGACTCACGGCTACCTACCTGTAACTAGAACTATTGGGGGCTTTTGCAATTGTAAATATCCCCATTTTTTGCAGAAAGGGAAAACTGAGGGAGACTTGCCTGAGGCGGTCAGAGGAGTTTGTGGCAGAGGTGAGAGTCAAATGGGGAATTTCGCACTTTGTGTGTTTATCTCCAGCTAGTATGCTGCGCTGACCATGCTGTCAGGTCCATGGACCCAGAAGGGAGAGCTCCAAACTTGCTGAATGCCACCTCCCAGTCCTTGCCCAATATGGCCTTGGTAAGCAGAGAGAGCAGAGAATGAGACAAGATAACAGGAACCGCTGGTCTTCTCCTTTCCTTGCAGTTTCACAGAAGCCATGAAGAGCCAGCCCAGACTGCAGGCCCTGGATTGCCTCTTGGGGCACTACACCAGTGTAGCCTTGATGTCCATAGGCATCGTGTTTGTCACTTCCAGCTTCCTGGCGCTGGGATTCACTGGAACATTCCTGGGTAAGGCTAAAGGTCACTTTGCTAGACTGCGTGCTTATTGATTTGTTGCTTGTTTGTTCCATATATCCGTTTCCATTCCAAACTGGGATGCAAGGCAGCACGTACGACATCTTTATTTTTATTGAAATCATTTTTACATTTGAGCCTACGGCATCTTAAAACATGCGTTATCAAATACAGAACGATGAAAACAAACGAGTTCGAAACAATAATTAAAATACATCCCGGTGCAACCGTCAACAGACATAAATCCGACACCATTAAGTTAGAGAAGACCAGCATTTAAGCTCAGTTGGTAAGAGTGTGAGACTCTCAATCCCAGGGTCGTGGATTTGAGCCTCGCGCTGGGCGAAAGATTCCTGCATCGCAAGGGGGTTGGACTAGGTGAGCCCCTGTGGTGCCTTCTAACTCTGCAATTCTATACTTGTTCCCAAAAGCCTGTTGGGTCATGAATGTCTTCACCTGTCAGTGGAGGGACAGCAAGGAGGGAGCCAAGCTGGCTTCTATAGCAAGAGAGATCCAAAGTTGTCAGGGGGCAGCCACTGAGAAGGCCCTCTCCTGTGTCCCCACCAAGGCTAGCAGGACCTTGAGAAGGCCCTCCCCACAGGATCTTGAAACCCAGGCAGGTTCATGTGGGGGAATATGGTCTTTCAGATAACTTGGATCTAAGATATGAAGGTAGCTTTAGGTCGCACTTTCTCCAGTGTTGTTGTTGTTTAGTCGTTTCCAACTCTTCGTGACCCCATGGACCATAGCACGCCAGGCACTCCTGTCTTGCACTGCCTCCCGCAGTTTGGTCAAACTCATGTTCGTAGCTTCGAGAACACTGTCCAAACATCTCGTCCTCTGTTGTCCCCTTCTCCTAGTGCCCTCAATCTTTCCCAACATCAGGGTCTTTTCCAGGGAGTCTTCTCTTCTCATGAGGTGGCCAAAGTATTGGAGCCTGAGCTTCAGGATCTGTCCTTCCAGTGAGCACTCAGGGCTGATTTCCTTCAGAATGGATAGGTTTGATCTTCTTGCAGTCCACGGGACTCTCTTTTTTTTTATATAATAATTTTTTATTAATTTTCAAACAAAACTAAACAAACTACACAACTACACAAACATACAATACAACACTGCCTTCGTTTTCCCTCCACCCACTGGTCCACCTCTGCCACCAGTGAAACCCGTGCGCTTTGAGAATCAAAGGGGGTCCATTGTAAGTTGGGTTTGACCTCCCCCCTCCCTCCTCCCCCCTCTTCCCCCCCCTGCCACTGAAGGGACAGGAATGGAGGAGCTCTGAGGATTGGTTTTCCCCAGCTCTTTCATAAACATACTTAAACAAATATACACATAACAATAATAGGGGAGAATTTTAACTCCCCAATTCTTATTATCTTAACCTTATAATTGTGACTTCCTCAATAGTCTTCCTCCTGGTTTTCCCTAAACAAGATCTAAAAGCTTATGGCGGGTTTTCTATTTCAGTTTAAAATCCTTTTCTTATAATATTAACTCAATCCTCCTCCTTTTCCGTGCTGCCCTCCCACAGGCCCCCTCCTGCCACAAGAGGAACCTGTAGGGCACAGCATTTCCAAGGTTCCATTATATCCCCTCCTCACCCCTCCGAGCACTCCCTGCCACTGAGTATCTCAGAGTAAGGAGAGGAGAGTAGGCAGCTTTCTGCCTAGAACCTAACTTAACTTACAAAAATTTACATTAGCTTAAATACTTTCCTAAGCCGTTCTTATGCCTCCCTCCAGAAAACCCAGCTTATTTTCTTTCATTTTTACACTCCATCTCCTCTCCCTAAGTCTTTTCCCCCAATTGGATCGGCATTTCCGTTAACAGGCCAAAATTTCGAAAACCGTCTTTCAAAAACTAAAAGTAAAACTTTTAACTAAAATTTTCATCCCACACCCATTCTTTCCCATATCCGTCTCCAGGCCCTTGTCCCCCTCTGCCTCTGTCTTTCCCATTCCTCACTGACATCACCCCACATTCCAACCCCTCCAGGATCTTCAAGTCCATTAAACCTCAAGTTCCTTTGCTTCTCATTTTCTTGCTCTGCTTGTTTTTCTTCCTTTTGAAATCCATGCTTTGCTTCATCCCAAGCATATTTTTTATAGTCCAAGTCCTCTTTAAAATTTTCATCAAATTGTTTCTCCTGGCATCCAGTCTCAATCTCCACAGTCTCCAAATTCAAATTTTCCTCTAAGTCCTGGACTTGGACTTCAACCTCAGCTGCTGGTGAATTGGGATGTTGCCGTTCCTTGTAAATGTCCTCCCATATTTGTAGATAGTTTAGCACAGCCTCCTGGAAGGCTCGAGAGTACTTTGTTTTCATACTTTTCCTAACCGCAGACAAACAGGAGGTGGAGAACAAAGGGTGCTGGAAAATTCCTTCCTTAGACGATCGACTCCATTTTGGCTGTTCTTTTCCTTTGTCTTTTGATTCAATCACAAATCCATTCTTAGTTCCAATATTAAATAGTTCTACCACGTTTTCAGTCAATTTTTACTAATCACAACAGTGCAATAAATCCACCCGGTCTTTTGACAGTTTGACAGCTTTTGACAGCTGTCAAAGCACTCTCCCCCTTGATAATGCTGTACCTCAAGGGGTGCCGGACTCGGGGAGTTGAGAGGGTTCGAAAAAGTCTTTCTTTCTCTCGGGTCCACAATTCCAAATACTTTTCGTCGTTCGGCTTAAGATTTTTTAAAGCGCCTCCCAGTTTTCCATTAGGAAGAGACCGACTTCCGTTTCTTTAAAGTCTCTCCTATTTTTCCAATTAATGAATTTAGAGTCCGTAATCAAAATTCCACTTACTTTATGGAAACCTTTAACTTTGTTCGGAAGAATCTGCCGCTTGCCGGGTCAGGACTCGGAGCTTCACTTCTCGGAGGTAAGATTAAGCCCAAAATGGCTCCCGCGGTTCCACCCCGCCGGCTCTCGATCACTCTACTGAGCTCTCGGGCAGCGGGGGATCCGCAAAACGGAGCAGCCGCTGGGCGCATGAGTCACCGGGACTCTCTACCCGGTGCTTTTACGGGGAGTCCGCTCGCTCTGCGGACTCCCCCCCCCCCTCCGCGAAGCCAGGGACTTCGGCGCGCGAAGTCCCTGCGTCCTTCTCTCCGCCGCGACAGACCGGAAGTCCCCCAGTCCACGGGACTCTCAAGAGTCTCCTCCAGCACCATAATTCAAAAGCATCAATTCTTCGGCGATCAGCCTTCTTTATGGTCCAGCTCTCACTTCCATACATCACTACTGGGAAAACCATAGCTTTAACTATACGGACCTTTGTTGGCAAGGTGATGTCTCTGCTTTTTAAGATGCTGTCTAGGTTTGTCATTGCTTTTCTCCCAAGAAGCAGGCGTCTTTTAATTTCGTGGCTGCTGTCACCATCTGCAGTGATCAAGGAGCCCAAGAAAGTAAAATCTCTCACTGCCTCCATTTCTTCCCCTTCTATTTGCCAGGAGGTGATGGGACCAGTGGCCATGATCTTGGGTTTTTTGATGTTGAGCTTCAGACCACATTTTGCGCTCTCCTCTTTCACCCTCATTAAAAGGTTCTTTAATTCCTCCTCACTTTCTGCCATCAAGGTTGTGTCATCTGCATATCTGAGGTTGTTGATATTTCTTCCGGCAATCTTAATTCCGGCTTGGGATTCATCTAGTCCAGCCTTTTGCATGATGAATTCTGCATATAAGTTAAATAAGCAGGGAGACAATATACAATCCCTGTATATGACTAATAATATGACTGTAAGTGACTAATCCCTTAATCTAGAGGCCGCTTCCAAACAATGGAGCTAGACTTTGCCTGTGATCTAGCACTCCACAGGTAAAACTACACAATTACAGGGGAAGTAGATGGCTTGTTGTTTTGTTTCACATGGAGTTTGTGACCTTACTGACTTGATTTGTAATCTACCTCCCAATGCAGAAATTCTCAAGGTGAAGGTGAACAGTAAAAGGACGGGTGGGAAGGAGAGATGAAAAATAAACACAACAGTATTGATAAATCCAAGCAGTTAACGGGAAATGAAGAAGTAACGGTAGAATGTCCCTTTGTGCCTTAACAAGCTTAAATGTGAAAGTAGAGCAAACTGTGTGTGTCTCTCCTTATTTCCAAGTGTTTAGCGGTGGCAGTTTCAGACTACTTTGTGGACTCTTGGGGCAATCTTTGAGCTTTCTTAGACATTAAGTTAGAGAGAATGATAGAACACCCATTAACAACAATTACTGTGGTGGGTGATTTCAGTGCCAGAATAGGAGGTAGTAATATTGTTATGGCAGAAATAATTGGTTTGTTGAATGAAGACTTGGAGGAGATATCTCCCAGAATATCGAAAGGTAAGGCTACTTCAGTAGTGATTAAGCTAATCAGCAAAGTTAAGTGGGGATGATGCAGAAATCAAGAAAACCAAAATAAAGCCAACTTCATTTTTTGCATGTTGTTAGAACAGAAATACAGGGATAGAATCATAAAATTGTAGAGTTGGAAGGGTCTGCAATCTTGTCCAACCCCCTGCAATGCAGGAATCTCAACTAAAGCATCCATGGCAGGCGGCCATCCAACCTCTGCTTAAAAACCTCCAAGGAAGGAGAGTCTGCAACCTCCCAGGGGAGACTGTTCCACTGTCGAACAGCTCTTACCACCAAAAAGTTCTTCCTGATATTTAGTCGGAATCTCCTTTCTTGTAACTTGAAGCCATTGGTTCGAGTCTTCCCCACCACCTCCTAATCATTTTGAATTGTCCCCCCACCCCACCCCCTGTGTTAAGCCCTTAAACTGATAGTGGGCTGGAGTGAGGGAGGAGCAGCAAATTAAAATAACATGGAATTGAGCAACCTTGCCTTCCAACTGGCTGGCTGTTCCGTACAAAGGCCTCTGTTCTGGTCCTATTCCTTCCTCTGGAGAGGTGATACCCCAAGCAAGGGGAGATCGAAACGTCCTTGTTCCCCCTTATCTGTGGGATGGCGAGGCAAAAGTCAGCACATAGGAGGGAGATCTGGGTGTGGGTTCAGGACCATGGATAGTTCTTCTGCAACTGCGACCAAAAGAGGACTAGTGTTGTCTTCTGGGTTCTTGATGGTAATGAGGTTTTGAGCTTCTTGTGTCTGCCTCGATCCCCTGAGAAGTCTGGACTAAAATGTCAGAGCCGGCTGGTAGAGGTATCTCCTTGGGGTTCACGGGTGAGTAGATGGGCTCTGATGCCCACACACCCTCACAGCAGGGAGCAGGGCACGAACCTCTCCTTGAGGAGGCATGGCAGCTCTCTGGGCTCATGTCATTCTATGGTGCAGTGGTTGGAGTGCCAGTCTAGGACCTGGGAGACCAGGGTTCAAATCCTCCACTCAACCAGGAAGTTCACTAGGTGACTTTGGAAGCCATTCCTAGCCTCTCAACCTAGGGTTTTGGGGATTAAATGAAGGTGAGCCATGCATGTCACCTTGAAGAAAAGGTGTGCTATAAATGCAATTAATATAAATCGTCATACTGTTGTAAGCCAAAAAATGGCTTATCTTCTGAGTTAGGCCAATAAAACTCAGAGACAAGAGGAGTTAGGAGTCCATTATGTTTATTGCAGAGCCATAAGGTTACAGTCGAATCTTTTCGCAAAACTGCAACCCCGCCCAACGTGGGGCAGAGGAATTTATAACATTTCAGACAAAGTATTTTGATTTAACCAATCACATAAATCATTACCGAGTACCTCATTTCATATTTAATACGCATGCGCAATAAGCATCGCTAACTAAACTTTGATTCTCACCGTGATCTGTTACATTGTTAGTTAGTATGCGTGTTGGGAATCTGTGTTACGTGTATATAATAATAATAATAATAATAATAATAATAATAATAATAATAATTTATTTATACCCCTCCCATCTGGCCGGGTTCCCCCAGCCACTCTGGGCAGCTTCCAACAAAATATTAAAATACAGAAAATCATCAAACATTAAAAGCTTCCCTAAACAGGGCTGCCTTGAGATGCCTTCTAAAGGTCTGGTAATTGTTGTTCTCTTTGACCTCTGGTGGGAGGGCATTCCACAGGGTGGGTGCCACTACCGAGAAGGCCCTCTGCCTGGTTCCCTGTAACTTGGATTCTCATAGCGAGGGAACTGCCAGAAGGCCCTCAGCGCTGGACCTCAGTGTCCGGGCAGAACGATGGGGGTGGAGACACTCCTTCAGGTATACAGTACTGGACTGAGGCCGTTTAGATGTAACAATTTATGTTCTAGTTTATGAAATGCTTCTTTGTTATTGACGTATTAGCTGACCTTCTATCCCAGTAGGAATGGCTTCTTGCTGAATCATCAGTTTCTTTAAAGCAACAGGTTACCATGATTCACTAATATAAGCATATTCCAGGATTTATAGTGATTTACATTATCACCTTAATTGGGGCCCTTTGGGCCCCTGCTACAATACCAAGCACCACCATCATGGTTTTGGGAGCCCATAATTGTCAGAAAATATGCATTTCCTCCCCCAAGCTGTGCTGCAGACCCGATGTCCCACCCCCACCCCCCTTACCAGTGGGCTTCATTTTGCATTGCACTCTCTCAACAGAAACAAAAAAATCCTCATCTCCCTTGTTGCTGGGACAGGAGGTGCCGCAATACGATCCTTGATCCAGTACAGTGGTACCTTGGTTTGAGAACAGCTTAGTTTATGAACAACTTGGATTAAGAATGCTGCAAACCCAGAAGTAGGTGTTTTGGTTTGTGAACTTTGCCTTGGAAGCAGAACATGTTCCTCTTCCTGTTGAGTGTGTTCCATTTGTAAATTGAGTCCCCCACTGCTATGGGAAAGCACGCCTTGGTTTAAGAACGGACTTGCGGAACGGATTAAGTTCGTAAACCAAGGTACCATCGTACTTTATTTGAAGCCACCGGGGCTAGAACCAGGCAACCTTTGGTTCTGTGCACAGCTGCTTCATGTTAGGGTCGACCAGAGCTGCAAATTGGGGCTCCTCCCTAGGCAGTAAAGCTGAGTTTGGGAGCCTGTGGCCCTACAGATGTTGTTGGGCTTCAACTTCCACAAGCCCCAGCTATCATGGCCAATGGTCAGGGCTGGTGGGATTTGAGTCTTAGGAGCCACAGGTACCCCGTCCCTGCAGCAAACGGGTCCCCTTGATGGGACTGGCTCTGCCCATCCGAGCTGGCCATTGGCTCTCCTAAACAGGAAGTGGAGCTAACAGTTTCCTGTTCAAGAGGTGGGACTTTGCCTGGGGAATGATTCTCTTTCCTGGCTTTGCCTCTTGGCTTGTTTTCTAGCTCCTGCTTCTCTCTGTCGCTGCCTTTGAGGCGTCCCTCCTTCTGCCCCATAACATGTGGGGTGGGGATTGGGGTCCCCCTTCCTAGACACCATGCTGTGCTCCTTCGTAGCGGAGATCAACAAAGGCTTTCCTGCCACTCAGCATCGCAAGAACTCCGGTGAAATTAATCGGTTCCATCTGAAATCTTTCTTCGGTCTTGGAAAAGAGGTCACAAGTTGTTGGGGGGTTCTTTTAACCCCTTTTGAAAAACATCCTTTCTTTCAGGCACGCAGATTTATGTAAGTCCGGTTGCATAAATTCCCATCTTTTCCATTAAGCTTCTGGCAGGTTTAACCCCGTCTCCCCCTGAAAGGGAGCCCTTTGCAGATCAGGTTTTCTATATTGTTAGCTTCTGTTTATCCTTCTGCCATCCTTCCCACCCCACACCCTCAAACCACCCCGCTCCTCTCTTCTACCACCAACATTCAGATTGCAAGCTTCCTGGGGCAGAGACCTGTCATTGTGGAATGGGGGGGGGGGTTCCTTACATTATTCCTTAAAGTGCCGCACACCGTGACAACCCTACATTAATGGAAATGGAGGCTTGGGACTTTTAAAGGAACCCACCTGCAGGCAAGCATTTCAAACTGTGAAGATGTGTTTTCCATTTATTTTAATACACAACGGGGGGCCGTGACAAACAGGATAGGAATCACCTTTCTTGCCTCCTCCCCTCCCATGTTCCGAGAGCCAGCAGTTGCTGGGCGAAAAATTGGGGTTGGTGCCATCTTAAGCGAGCATAGTGGGGTCTCCAGCTTGCTTCCGGAAGGTCTGATTCATCTCAGCCGGGATGACTTAACATGAGTGTCATTTCCGCTGAAACGCAAAAACAGGTGAGTCAGGATGAGCCGAAGGTGTGACCTCTTCTGATACAGCATCACCTTCTCTCGGGGCTTTTTCTTGATGCCGAAGATGCTCATAAGCGCAGGCTTTGCAGAAAGGGTGAGGTGGGGAGAGGCATGTTCTCTGCCCGCAACAGCCACATGGCACCCGGTTTGCAGGGCATGTCAGTGGCGTAGCTGGGTTTGGAAGGGGGGAAAGTTACCTTGCTATGCCTCGTTCCAGGACAATTAAGCATGTGCGGAAGCAGCCCAGAGGAAGATGCTCAGGAACATAGGAAAGCTGCCTTATGTGGAGTCGGAGCCTTGGTCCGTGTAGCTCAGTATTGCACAGACAGACAGTAGATTTCCAGGAGTTTTTAGGCAAGGAGCCTTCCCGCTTCTGCCCAGGGATTGAACCTGGTCCTCCTCCTTGCAAAACACATGCTCTAACCGCTGAGCTGCCTTTAAAATATACCAAAGCCCGTAATCCAGCTCATGTCAAAAGCCTTCCAGAGGGCATGTGGTTAATGAGGGGCGCCAGAGTGGGCACAGGGGGGAGCTCTGTTTCACATGTGGGTCTCTGTCAAGGCACAGGTCAGCACGAAGAAGCAGGGTCTGTTGTCAGGGAAGTTAGCTGTTTATTCAAGGAAACGGCATGCAAATGGGCAACACTTCCCAGTAGGTCTTGCCCGGTGCTTTTTTCCTGGGGGGACACAGGGGTGCGCATACCCCTAAACATTTTGTGACTCTAATGAGAGAAGAAACTATTTTTTTAAAAAAAAATAGTTTATTCTCTAGCACAGTGAATTGTCAATGTGTGAAGCGGTTTGGAATTGTGGAGGCAATGCATGTTCTTTGTACAGTGGTCCCTCGCTTAACGAATGCCCTGCTTAAAGACATTTCCGCTTAACGAAAGGTTTTTTTCTAGTGGAGGTTGCCTCGCTAGACGAATCCGTTTTACGAAAAATTCGTCTAGCGAATCGCGGTTTCCCATAGGAATGCATTGAAATTCAATTAATGCGTTCCTATGGGCAAAAAAAAAAAAATTCCAACAAAATTCAATGCATTCCTATGGGATTCGCTAGACGAATTTTTCGTTATAAGAAAAGACCCGTGGAACGAATTAAATTCGTCTAGCGAGGCACCACTGTACTTTTGTCCATTTACTGTATTTATTTTTCCCAATTCGAAGTATAAAATGGTGGTTTTCTTGAGTCAAATTGAGAGTACCCCTAAACATTTTTAAGGGGGGGGGAAGCACTGGTCTTGCCCCTATAGAGCAGAGAGGCCCTGCCTAATGGATGGACGGCACTCAAGAGACTGCACAGACCCCTGGCTAGAATAATACATGCAATGATGGGGTTTCTGTGCCCGCCAGGTGTTTCTGGAGAGACGCTCCCATCCCCTCTGGCCATTGGCGATGATGGCTGAGGCTGGTGGTAGCTCCCTCACCTGAAGGGCACCACGTTGCCTACTGCTGTTTCCTAATGAGGCAATTAGAGCTGTCTCTTATGTATCTTCGGATTAAAGCACTTAGCAACCGCTAGGCATCGAGAGCTCTTTAATGTAGGCTGAAAGGTTGCAGAGGCACATCGTGAATCACTTCTCTGTGGCTTCCCAATTTCCTTCACAGTAGGGGTAGCTCAAGGCCTCAATTTTGCAACAGCTGGGGACCTTCACTTTGACCTCATGTGGGCCCGTTTTCTTTCTTGAGTGCTGGCTAATTTTGTGTGCGTGCTTGAGCCAGTCAGTAGGGCAGCTCACCGCCATTTCCCTCCTCATTGTTCCTCCACAATTGGGCCCATTGTGACAGGGGCTAGCACTCCCTGGAATCCTACTTTCCAACGCCTAGTTTTCGCGGAGATGCTTGCCCTATTTTCTGCCGTTCCTCTTGGTTAATGTGTTCCTTGAGGGGAGTAATGAGGTTTTCGTGGCAAAGGTGCAGGCAGCAGAGTGTGCTTATGAGTCGCGACCATCTCAGCTCTGTGTTATTAGTATTTATTCCCCGCTATAACACACCCCAAAAAAACAACTGGAAAGATTTTGTGGCACTGTGACTGGAGCAAAATCATTGTGTCCCTTTGTCAGGGCAGTCTCGAGCAGGTCGCGCGCCCTGGTGCTGAGGGGTGGCGCAGCATGGTTTCCGCCCTGGCGCACCGCACCACCGGGGGTCTACCTAGAGCCGGCCCTGGCCTTTGTCACATTATTAGTAAGAGAGAGTGGGAATCAGCTAAGACTCAGCGGTGGAAGGACTTGGTGCCTCAGATTTCCTGAATAGAAAAGTGGCACCAATCTTGTGTGGTCGTTTGCATTAGTACCAAAATGGAGAGACCATCGTAACCCTTTTGAGACAAGTAGCCTATATTTCTGGGCCTGAAGAAGACTTAAATCGGGGTGGGGGATTTCATGCCTGGGGACCAAATGTGGCCCTCCAGACCTTCTATGTGGTCCTTGAAACCCTCCCCAGAGCATCTCCCTGACTGACTCTGCTTCATAGCTTGAGTGCCTTTTGTCTGATGACAACCTCTCTTTTTATTATTAAATCTTGATGTATGGAAGTGAGACCTGGACCATAAAGAAGGCTGATCGCCGAAGAATTAATGCTTTTTAATTATGGTGCTGGAGGAGACTCTTGAGAGTCCCATGGACTGCAAGAAGATCAAACCTATCCATTCTGAAGGAGATGGGAAAAGTAGTCCAAAACATCTGGAGGGCCAAAGTTTGAGGATACCTGATCAAACCTATCCATTCTGAAGGAAATCAGCCCCGAGTGCTCACCGGAAGGACAGATCCTGAAGCTGAGGCTCCAAGACTTTGGCCACCTCATGAGAAGAGAGGACTCCCTGGAAAAGACCCTGATGTTGGGAAAGATGGAGGGCACAAGGAGAAGGGGATGACAGAGAACGAGATGGTTGGACAGTGTTCTTGAAGCTACTAACTTGAGTTTGACCAAACTGCGGGAGGCAGTGGAAGACAGGAGTGCCTGGCGTGCTCTGGTCCATGGGGTCACGAAGAGTCGGACACGACTAAACAACAACAACAACAATTTGAATAAAAAAATATCAAAATGCAACAACATTTAATACAGACACAAAGCGAGAAAATAAAGAGAGAAACCTTGGACCAAAGTTGGTGTAGCAAGAAATGGTCTGACAAGCCATTTCTCTCAATCCTATCTGGCAGGGTATCTCAAGAGACGGCCTCAAGCATTCTCACAAAATGACCAAGCATATATTCACAGGAAGAGCCCAACAGCACTCTCCCCGTTGTTGGCACACGGAGGTTTAAGGCCTCCAATAGCCATCTTGGCTACCAGCCATTGATAAAGCCATATCCTCCGCGAATTTGCCTAATCGTCTTTCAAAGCCATCCAAGCTGGTGACCGTCTCTGCCTCCAGTGGGAGGGAGTTCCGCAGTTGAATGCTGTGCTGCGGGAAGAAGTCCTTTCCTTTTCCTGTCCCAAATCTTCCGGCGGTTTAGCTTTGTTGGGTCCCCACGGGTTCTAGTAGAAGAGGGAGCAAAACTGGCTGTCTATCCACTTTCTTTTTCAAAAGATGCAGAAATGGGGCAACTTGTTCGTGGATCTTCAACATCTTCTCTAATTTGGCCCCAAGAACTAGTGCCAAAATGCAGGCTTGGACTTCTCACCGTACGCAAGTGTTTGTTTCTCCCTCTTTCCCACAACCCTCTCCCCAAACCCACATATTGATGGACAACACAGACACACTCAAAAGCTTGTTCCCTTCCTTGTAACTTATTTTCACTTAACGGCATTAGGCTCCTGTTGGTTTTGGTCCAGCACAGCTGCTTGCAATTTTTTGAGAGCACAAAGCTTAGCAACTTGCTTTCTTCTTATCCGTACTTTCCTCTCCCCCCCCCCACCCACCCCCAATAATACTTTGTTCCCTTTGTCCTTTTGTTTCCTCCTGCCTGACTTCAAAAGATTTGTATATTACCGGAATTATGTTCTGAATTCTGCAGAGGTAAGAGGCTCGGGGTGTGCAACCCATGTCAAGAAACAAAACCCCTCTGAAGCATCTGTACACATCAAAAAAGCTAATATTATGGGGAGGAAAAGAGCAATTTTCTTGCAGGGAAACAGAATAATGATGCCTCTGTTGAGAGCAAAGTAGCATGAGATGTATTGCCAGCCTGCTCTTCAGGCTACAGGAATCAGCAGGTTTGGCGTCAGAAAATCTTTAAGATCAGGGATATTTGTATTGGCTTATTTGTCCCCATCTTGGGAATTGGATAAATATTCCTTCTCTCCCTCCCTCCCATTCTTCAGGCTTAATGAATTGAAACTGAGGGAGTTTGGCTTCCCCCAAAGAACCCTAGGAACTGTAGTTTGCTTGCTTTTTTCAAAATAAAAAAATTCCTTCAGTAGCACCTTAAAGACCAACTAAGTTTTTATTTTGGTTTGAGCTTTCGTGTGCATGCACACTTCGTCAGATACACCGAAACACAATCCACCAGACCCTTATATTCCTCTCAAGCTCTGGGAGGAAGACCTTTCATTGCCTACAGACAGCCACCCAATCTTAAACAACTCCTCACCCACAATAATACAACCACCAGACTTAACATGGACACTGGTACCAGAGCCTGCAATAAACCCAGATGCCAACTTTGCTGCCACATACACCCGGACAACATAATTACTGGCCCCAACAACATCCAACATACCATCTCAGGACTATTTAATTGCTCATCTTCTAACATTGTGTATGCCATCAAATGCCAACAGTGCCCTTCAGCTCTCTATATTGGACAAACAGGCCAAACCCTACGCCAAAGGATAAATGGACATAAATCTGACATCAGGAACCACAAGACAGAGAAACCAGTAGGAGAACACTTCAATCTCCCAGGACATTCTATACAAGATCTCAAAGCAGCTGTTTTATTACAGAAAAATTTCAGGAACAGCCTGGAAAGAGAAGTTGCTGAATTGGAACTCATTACCAAGCTTAAAACCATGGAGCCACCTGGGATGAATAAAGACATTGGATTCTTATCTCATTATGCATGATCAAGCTTTCTTTAGCGCCTCAGCCCTTGCTTCCCCCCCCCCAGGACCAATTGCAGTCATCAGCAGTCGTTAACAGCCATCTACAGGTTTACCGCTCCCATCAGCCCATCACCCATTCCCATCACCCCCACCCTCTGAACATACATAAGGGTCTGGTGGATTCTGTTTCTAGTGTATCTGAAGAAGTGTGCATGCACACGAAAGCTCATACCAAAATAAAAACTTAGTTGGTCTTTAAGGTGCTACTGAAGGGTTTTTTAAATTTTGCTTCGACTCAGACCAACACGGCTACCTACCTGTTGCTTTTTTCAGATATATTTTATTAAATTTCCAGAAATTTCACATATACATTCCAATACATAATAGATTTTTATTTTACTCTATCAACTTCCCATCCCATTTTCCACTGAGTTTTCCCCCCTCCCCCTTGCGGCACCCTATCTTCTCTTTCTTATACCGGTATCATAACAATAACAACAATAACCTCTTATTCCTTCTGTTGCTCATCATTCAAATCCTGCTCATGAATTCCATCACGCCATAATATTTAAATAGCCGGGGGGGGGGAGGCTTACATTCTTCCATGAAGCAAGCATCCTTAAGGTCTCTTATTTTTAGCTGTTAACTTTTGCCGATTCAGCATCACTTGACTTATTCATCGTTCCTTGGCGGGGACTTCGTCATCCTTCGGGAACTGTAGTTTCTTAAGGGTGCTGGGAATTGTAGTTCTTTGAGGGGGTGAAATACCATTCCCAGGATTCTTTGGAGCGAGAGGGTCTCCCTGTTGAAGTGGTATAAATGTACAGTGGACCCTCCGGATACAAACTTAATTCGTTCCGGGGGTCCTTTCGCACCCCAAAAATAACGTAAATAGAGTCGTGCTTCTGCACACATGCGGGGCGCGATTGAGTGCTTCTGCGCATGCTGCGAAACCCAGAAGTAGACACTTCCTGGTTTGCCATGGCTGTAACCCGAAGATTCCATATCCAGAGGGATACGTAAGTAGAGGTAAAGGGACCCCTGACCATTAGGTCCAGTCGTGACCGACTCTGGGGTTGCGCGCTCATCTCGCATTATTGGCCGAGGGAGCCGGCGTATAGCTTCCAGGTCATGTGGCCAGCATAACAAAGCCGCTTCTGGCGAACCAGAGCAGCGCACGGAAACACCGTTTACCTTCCCGCCGGAGCGTTCCCTATTTATCTACTTGCACTTTGGTGTGCTTTCAAACTGCTAGGTGGGCAGGAGCTGGGACCGGGCAACGGGAGCTCACCCCGTCGCAGGGATTCGAACCGCCGACCTTCTGATCAGCAAGCCCTAGGCTCTGTGGTTTAACCCACAGTGCCACCTGTAGAGGTATGACTGTACTTTAAATCTATGGTACAGATATGACTGATAGATTATTATTTTTTAAGCTGCAGTCCATTTCGAGCAAAGCCTCGGTCCTTTTCAAAGGCAGCCCACGTATTGCACGTCACAATAATCCAAGGGGATGTAACTTAAGACATATGTCACTGTGGCCAGATCCGATATCTACTCAGCTTCTGCTGTTGGCATTCAGAGCGTTGCAGCTCGAGGGTCCTTGAAACCACCCACAGACCCTGTTAATCTGCCTGAACTTTCTGAGCGCTGTGCCTGGACATGGGTTCGAAGCATCTGTTTTTCCGTTATAGGCCCCTTTGAATGTTTCCAAGAAAAGTGAGATGTCAAAAGGTTGTGCCCGGCTAAATGGGGGAGGGAAAGACTGCAGGAATCTTAATGAGTTCTCTCTCTCTCAACAAATCAAGGATTCTAAAGTGCGCTGGATATCAAAAGGGCTTATAGAAATTATGGCCTTGGAATTGGAATGAGTCACGTAAAACACGACCCGGTTCATTTTGCCCCCCTCGCGCTACGAAGTTGACACTTCTTTTCAAATCTCCACTTAATTGACATTAGCAAAGTGTTTTGAGATAGCGGGCTAAGAGGCAATCACCGAGAGAACAAAGCACTGTAATTTGTTACTATTACTACCTGGGTCAAATTGTCAATTTCACTGGCCTCATGGAGTATAAGAAACACATTTCAACTTCCAAGAATGAATGGCCCCCTGCCAGATTAAACACACACACACACACACACACACACACACACACACACACACACACACGGTCGTTGCTTTAGTGTGCTAATGACATAGCAGGAAAAAAAGTTTTAGCCGCCAGGGACAATTGCTTTCGGTTGCCTGGCAATCAGAGCCGCAGCCCGCTGAGTCATACTTTAGATGGGCTTGGCTGGTGTTGTGTGTTGCCACTCGGAATGCCGAAAAAGCCACCGAAATGCTTGCTTCACGGTGTTGGAGCAGGTGGTTTTTGCTTGCCGTTTTGGGGGGTCAGTTTATAGCAGGATGGGATCTTCAGGGCTCGATCTGATCTGACCTGGGAAGCAAAAGAGTCCCTTGTGATCAAACGCCCTGAGCCCAAGCTGCAGCGCTTGGCTACCACCACCACCCCCCCCCAAAAAATAAGCATGTCCCTCTAAGTTAGGAGATTTTTTTTCCTCTCCTGTGCCTTTATGGATTAGTCTGCCCTGCAAATTATGAGTCACTTAGGAGAATTTCTAAAATTAATTTTGGAACACGCAGTTTGCAGCTTTCATATCCCCTTTAGTTCATTTTTGCATCTCTTCCCTCTCGGTGTTGCCAAAAGTGAGTGATCAGGTATGTCAGTTTGTTGTTGTTTAGTCGTTTAGTCGTGTCCAACTCTTCGTGACCCCATGGACCAGAGCACGCCAGGCACTCCTGTCTTCCACTGCCTCCCGCAGTTTGGTCAGACGCATGTTGGTAGCTTCGAGAACACTGTCCAACCATCTCGTCCTCTGTCGTCGCCTTCTCCTAGTGCCCTCCATCCATAGCTGCCAAGTTATCCCTTTTTTTAAGGGATTTCCCCTTATGCTGAATAGGCTTCCTCGCGAGAAAAGGGGAAACTTGGCAGCTATGCCTCCATCTTTCCCAACATCAGGGTCTTTTCCAAGGATTCTTCTCTTCTCATGAGGTGGCCAAAGTATTGGAGCCTCAGCTTCAGGATCTGTCCTTCCAGTGAGCACTCAGGGCTGATTTCCTTCAGAATGGATAGGTTTGATCTTCTTGCAGTCCATGGGACTCTCAAGAGTCTCCTCCAGCACCATAATTCAAAAGCATCCATTCTTTGGCGATCAGCCTTCTTTATGGTCCAGCTCTCACTTCCATACATCACTACTGGGAAAACCATAGCTTTAACTATACGGACCTTTGTTGTCAAGGCGATGTCTCTGCTTTTTAAGATGCTGTCTAGGTTTGTCATTGCTTTTCTCCTAAGAAGCAGGCGTCTTTTAATTTCGTGATTGCTGTCACCATCTGCAGTGATCATGGAATCCAAGAAAGTAAAATCTCTGCCTCCATTTCTTCCCCTTCTATTTGCCAGGAGATGATGGGACCAGTCAGTTTACGCTTCTCATTTTTTCCGGCCTTCATTTCATTTCTCCACATTTGCACATCAGTTTGCAATAAATATAATAATGATGATAAAATACTTTTGGAAACCTCTCAGGATTTTAGTGCAAATTTCTTGCAATATCCACATTCTTGCAATATGCAAGCTCCCCAATCAACACAGTTTTGCAAAGTCCATTTTTACTAATATAACACATTTTTGTTCGTTATTTTTGCTGGTGTATGCACACTTTACCATACTGTATGCATTTATATACGTATATATTACTTGACTTGAGAACCGCATTGCAAAATTCAAACAACTGCAAATTTCAAAGGATGGCTGTGTTTCAGTTTACATATCATTTCTGAAAGTGTGAATTGTGTAAGTTTGTCTTTAAATGCAAACTTAATTGAATACTTGTATATTTAAAATAATGTCTCCACCCCCCATCATTCAGCCTGGACACTGAGGTCCAGCTCCGAGGGCCTTCTGACGGTTCCCTCCCTGTGAGAAGTGAGGCTACAGAGAACCAGGCAGAGGGCCTTCTTGGTAGTGGCGCCCGTCCTGTGGAACACCCTCCCGTCAGATGTCAAGGAGATAAACAACTACTTCCCTGAATCGGGAAGTTTTTAACGTCTGATGTTTTATTTTGTTTTTAATATTTTGTTGGGAGCCGCCTAGAGTGGCTGGGGCAACCCAATCAGAAGGGTGGCATATAAATTTACGGTATTATTATTATTATTATTATTACTCCTGCTTATTTCCAGCATTCAGGATATGAGTGCATTGCTTATATGTCCAAAACTTGCTCATCCACAAACAAGGGGAAGATATCAACAGACTGAGTGGCAACCCCAAAGTTTGCGGAAGAAAGGGGGAAATTGTAGGGAACCTTTAAGGTGGAGGGAGCTCAACGTGTTAAGTGGCTGCAGAACCTTGGCTGGCTGTGCTTTGTGTGTTGAAAACTGTAGGAAGGAATGTAATGAAATGACTAACTGTGATCTTGAACAGAAGCACTCTGTACTGCAACATCTTGTTGCAGGCTCCACTTTTTCTCACATTTTTATATTATTGTTCTTCACATTACTTTTATCATCACTCCGCCTTCACCTTTGGGCGTCGGGCAGGTGATAAATCTAAATCCCAACTAAGTACATAAACATCTCCTGGGCTCTCTCGCTCCTTTAGCAGCTACTCACATTCCCAGTAATTTTCCTTTCTACCCTTATCTGCCTTCTCTTACGAAATGGACGTCTCACAACCCCATCTTGCTGGCAACGGGCTCTCTGCAAAGTTCTGTCCAAAGTTGGGGATGCATTTTGAGAAACACAGCCCAGCCAGAGCCCCAGTCAGCTTAGCAGAAGCGAGAACCCCTTCCCAGAATTACATACCCTCCAACATTTCTCCGATGAAAACAGGGACATCTTTTTCTACACCAGGAAGCTTCTCCCGCGTTAGATCTCGCCAAACACATCAAGATCCTATACAGGGTGACGCCGGTCACCCTGAGCCAATGACAACCTCTCCACTGAACCTACCTCACAGGATTGTTGTAAAGAAAGAATGTGTGAGGGAGGGGATGACGTACAATGTTTAATAGATTATTTTCTTTCATTTTTCTGTTGGAAGCTGCCCACTCCCTGATTTTATGCTTGATTTACAGGTTATTTACTTCCACAGGCTGCTTACTTTACAGGTTTTATTTCCACAGGCGTACACACACACAGGCGCTGCTACGACCGAGCTGGAAAGGAATATCCCTGCATTGGCAGGTTTCGCCTTTCCCGTAGCAATTCGTCACAACTTTGGCAGGTGCAGGCCTTGGGCGGAATCCTTTAGTCATTTACATAAAGGGGAGGGGCGTGGGGGTGGTGACCCCCCACCCTATTGCGGTGGCGATAACAGGGTTCCCGTAAACGGGGCACCGGGGGGGGGGCATTTGGTGATGCCAATTGGCTGTTATTGCCCTCCCCTTCCAGCGGCAGCGATCGAGGGGGGCGGGCTATCTGCTTGAACATATGTTCTCCAGAGTTAGCCCAACCCCCACACATGCTGGACAACTCTGAAGATCACCCCACCCCCGGCTGGGGGGCTGGGAGGGATATACGGCCAATGCCTGCGCCAAGGACTTCCTACATCTGAATTTTAATAAAGTTGTGGCCAATTTTAATCCCATAAAATGTGGTCTTGTGTTATTATTCTGCTTGGGGCTGCCCTGGGGGCTTGGGGGGACTCCGCCTGACTGCGCAAATGAATAAACGCTCCCCGCATTTCCTTAAAAAATGGCTGGCTGCTGAAGCATTGCAATTAAATAAAGTGGACTGGTGACATTTTCCTTCAAAATTACAGGAAGGGCTTCGTATGCCAGCTTCACTATTTCCTTCACTCGGTGCAGGAATTTTATTTTCAGGATAAACAGGACTCTGGTTTTGCACCTACAAACACACGCACATCACTTTCAATTGTTCTCTGGGACATGGAGAGGAGGAAAAAGGGAAACCGGGACCTTCTGGGATGAAATCAGAAACCGGGATGGCTTCTGTAATTCCAGGGTGTCCCTCTTAAATTGGGACGGTTGAGCAGTGTGGAATTAAATCAGAAAGCGCATGCTGCCTCCTTGTGTATTATGGATCTCGGAGGGAATGTCTACTGAGACCTTTCGCGGGCACCTGAAGGAGGCATGGGCACCACGTTGGCAACCCACGTCTTTATCCTTGCGTCTGTTTCTTTTCTAGGTGACTACTTCGGCATCCTCATGGAGGCAAAGGTGACGTCTTTTCCGTTCAGTGTGTTGGACAATCCCATGTATTGGGGCAGCACCATGATCTACCTGGGCTGGTCCATCATGTGAGTCCACCATGTTTCTGCTCTTTTCAAACTTATTTATTTATTACAGTTACAGTGATACCTTGGTTTACAACCATAATCCGGTTGTAAGCCAAAACAGGTTGTAACCCAAAGCGAGCTTTTGCCAATGGGGCCTCCCAAAAAAATAAAAAATGGTTGTAATCCCAAAAAAATGGGTTGTGATCCAAAAAAAAGGAAGACACACTTCAGGGTTTGACATGGTTGTAATCCAAAACGGTTGTAATCCAAGGTACCACTGTATTTATACATTTCTGTTCCATCTTTCTTCCTTCTTTTCTTCTTCTTTTGTGATCACTCGCAGCTGAGTAAAATTGTCTTCCATAAACATGGTCTTCACAGTGAGTCCGTAAGTGACTGTGGAGGCCAATTCTGGATCAACATGACCTTCCGCAGTGGGGGGATAGATTTCCAGATAGAAGTTGAGGGTTTGCCAAACATGCCTTCCTCCTGGAACATTTCTCCCTTTCATGAGTCTGAGCATCTTCAAAGGCCATGACACCTTTGGTAAAGGCTGTTCTCCGATTGGAGCGCTCGCAGGCCAGTGACCAGTTCTTGGTGCTTATATAGTGTTACCTCGACTTACAAATAACTCTACTTATGAATGTTCCCACTTACGAATGCGGTTGGATGCGGTTTAGATAGTATTTTTTCAACTTATGAATTTTTAGATAGGGTTGCTTCGACTTACTAATTTTTTCTCCCAATGCATTCCTATGGGATTCGACTTACAAATTTTTTCGACTTACGAATGTGCGTTCGGAAGTCGAGGTTCCACTGTACTACTTCCCCTACCACCACCCAAGGAGCGAAAGGCAGGATACATGGTTCTCCCCAGTGCTTTTTTTCCTACTCTCATTTTCCTACTCCTATTGAAATGCTGCCCCTCAATGAGGCCAAACATAGATTCACAAAATGTTTAGGGGTAACATGGTTCTTCCCATGTTATCCTCACAACAACCCCTTGTGGCTTAATGGTTAGAGTGTTGGGACTAGGCCCTG
Source organism: Zootoca vivipara (assembly GCF_965207765.1). Lineage (NCBI taxonomy): Eukaryota > Metazoa > Chordata > Lepidosauria > Squamata > Lacertidae > Zootoca > Zootoca vivipara. The sequence continues at coordinate 48,317,499 of NC_142596.1, forward strand.
GGTTCAAAACCCCAATCAGCCGCGCAGCTCACAGGGTGATCTTGGGCCAGTCACCATCTTTTACCCTAACCTACCTCACAGGGCTGTTGTGAAGATGAAATGGGGAGGAGGAGAACCATGTACGCCACCTTGAGATCTGTGGAATAAAAAGGTGGTGTCTAAATGCAGTAAAGCAATAAAAATGCAATAGCATAAAACTCTCTGAGGTAGGTTAGGCTGAGAGATGATGTCTGGCCCTGTGAGGATCATAGACGAGTAAGGGATTTTAACTCTGGTCTCCCAGGTCCTTGTTCAAGACGCTACACCACATGGTCTCTCTCTGAGCTTAGCTGCTGCTTTGCGACTGCCTTGTGAGGGTTCATTGGCATCCTGAATTTCAATAAATCAGGCCTTTTTTCCTCCCTTGAACAGAACACAAGTTTTTATAGGAGTTCCCGGCTTGGACAGGAAAGCAGAGAAGCTTGGCAAGACATCAATCCATATAATGAAAGCTCTGCTTCTTGTTTATGCCGCCATCCTCTGGGAATACTGTACGTGGCGTCAAGCGGAGCATTCAGCTGGCTCTCAGCTTTATTTTGAGAAACAAGTTTCTAGCCCTTATGACTATGAAAAGAAAACTTGAAAGATCATGGCCACTGGAATCTTGAGGAAAGAGGTTTCTGGCAGTTGTGGGAAGAGGCTTAGTATTATCAGTATTAAAAATTGGTATACAGTGGTACCTCTACTTACATTCACCTCCAGTTACGTATCCTTCGGGATACGTACACGGCAAACCCGGAAGTATTTCCCCGGGTTTCGCCGTGCACACATGCACAGAAACGGTGCCTCTGGTTGCGGAAACCTCGGGATCCAACCAGAGTTCTGGAACAGATCCCATCCACAACCAGAGGTACCACTGTACTGCCCTTCCTCTGACGGTCACAGGGCGCTTCATGACATAAAAATACAAATGCGTCTCTAGCACATTGATTTTAATTTAGAAAGCCAGCATTTTTTCCATACTTTAGCTTAAGGCCACTGACATCATTAGGAAGAAACTGGTTGTAACATCCTTTGAAGTTCTTCAGTTATATGATAGAATAGAATAGAATAATTTATTGGCTAAGTATCAACCCTACTTGGAATTTTGCTTCAACTACATTGCAATGTAAAGAAAAAACGTACCTCATACAAACACTATTCCCCTCACAATACAACCACACAGTGGGAAAAACCCCATACCACCAACTGGCCTCCCTTTCGCCCACAACTACAGATTCAACAATTTGATGCCACAAGGAAAAAAGCTATTCCTGTGCCTAGACGTTTTTGTATATAGAGTCCTGTACCGACGTCTGGATGGGAGTAAGTCAAACAGGATGTGAAGGGTCTACAGCAATTCTCTCTGCTCTCTTCCTGACTCGAGCGGCATAAAGTGTCTCTGTTGGAGGCAAACTAACACCAGTTACCCTCTCTGCAGTTCTTACTGCCCGTTGGAGTCTCTTCTTATCCAGCTTAGAGGCTGTACCATACCAGACAGTAATGGAATTACAGAGAACCATAGCTGCCAAGTACCCCGTTTTCCCTGGGAAACCCCCGTTTTTTCTTACCTTTTCCCGGCGGTCCCCCGTATCACTTCGTATCCCGTTATTCTCCCTTATATTCTCCTGCTGGCGGCCATTTTTCCCCCTTCTGATTTGCCCATTTATGGGCACTGAAAATGGCCGCCGCCGGCTTCGAAAGTCACGTCTACGCACTTCCGGACATGCGTAGACGCGGCTTTTGAAGCCGGCGACGGCCATTTTTGGTGCCCATAGATGGGCAAAGTGACACCGGAAGTTGCGTCTACGCAAGTTCCGGTGTCACGCGGCTGCCGGTTCCGGATTCTGCAGTCCGGGACTTGGCAGGTATGCAGAGAACAGTTTCAAGTACGGGCGAAAAAGGCTTTTCCCTGGAAGTCTGCTTTGTGCAAGGAAGTGGGGGAAGATGGCCATCATTGACCCTAGCTGCAGGTCTCCCAACATGTCAGGCAGGAGGTCCTTCCTGGCCTCAGCATTCCAGGTCCTTTTCAACAGCAGATGACAGGGGTTGAGCTGGGTCTCTGTGCATCTTCTCCTCTGGGCTTCTGCTCTGTCTCCTGTTGAGATTCAGGTACCCAAGGAAGATTCGACAAACGTTGACCTACTTCGTAGAATGCATCTAGAGCACAGGGCATGTGATCTCCAGAGCTGGAAAGGTGAAACGTCCGCTTCCTGGTCTCCTCTAGAACTGTGTCCTTGGCAGGAAGGACGCAGCGGGGGGTGGGGGTCGACTGCGCAGGTGCAGTGTGTCCTCCAAGTCACTCGGATGACGCCAGAGGAGACCGCGGTAAATAGACCAGCAATTTCACTTAATAGGAAGGTCGGCTGAAGGGACTTGGGGAACTGTCAGTACAGCGTAGAGGCAGGCTGCTCAGAATAACAAAAAAAAGCTTTTAAACCGGCTGATTGTGAGAAAAATGCAAAGCGTGTTCTGCGGCAGCGCATGGCCAGCTATCCTGTTACATGAACCCCATTCTCTGACGTTTGAGGGGTTTCAGCGCATGCCCTGAGTTGGAATGAAGGACTGCTCTCTTCAAGCTGGTGTGGCGTAGTGGTTAGAGTGTCAGGCTAGGACCTGGGAGGTCAGGGTTCAAATCCCGTCCCAGCCACAAAGGAAAGGTGGGCTAGAAATGTAAAAATAAACAAAATGAAATATATAAAGTACATTAACTGTGCAAGTTGGCTGCGGTAAGTACAGTGGTACCTCTGGTTAAGAACTTAATTCGTTTTGGAGGTCCAATCTTAACCTGAAACTGCTCTTAACCTGAGGTACCACTTTAGCTAATGGGGCCTCCCGCTGCCACCGTGTGATTTCTGTTCTCATCTTGAAGCAAAGTTCTCAACCCGAGGTACTACTTGCGGGTTAGCGGAGTCTGTAACCTGAAGCGTTTGTAACCCGAAGCGTTTGTAACCCGAGGTACCACTGTATCTTTGCTTGCAGGTGCCGAGAGTTTGGCTGTTTCCCCATTTTTGCATCCTGAAGCAAAAGGCTTTTAACTGCTGGGTCTCTGTTCTGGTGTTTGGCCTGTCCCTATTTTAGGATTATCTGTTATTATTAGTATTATTACTACCACTACTTGAGCATACCTATTAAAGCAAAGAGCACTTTTCCCCATTACATGAATGTTCTCTAATGATTTGTGTCCTGCGTTAATGTGTACCCCGCGGATAATATTAACAATGAGAGTCTTTTGTTCGTTGTTCTCTGACTGCTACACACAGGGTGTCAAATGGATGTCCCCGTTTTCATGGCGGCAGAATGCATCATCCGTGGTCAGTCGGTAGTAACCACAGAGAACAGAACAGACAGTACTTTTTTGCATTCTCTCTAGGCCAAAAGTGCCCACTCCATTTTTATGTGTCTATTTTTGAGCCCAAAACAAGCACAAAATAGTTTTGCATATTCATCAAGCGTTTATTTCCCCCCACCTTTCAACGCAGAAGCCCAGGGTGGTGTAAGAGCTGGGGTGAGCTAGCTGTTGATGAATTGGCAGATAGAACATATGAACTATGTCTCCATCTACCTTGGTATTGTCTGCACACTGAACTGGAATCTACTCTCCAGCACTTCTATTCCCAACATTACCTGGAGATGCCGGGAGTCAAACCAGTGACCTTCATGCAAACCATCTGTTCTTCATGCAGACAGATGCTCTACCTGGGAGCTACAGCTCTCGAAACATGAGGGATGGCCTCCACCTGAGCAACGGAGCCACAAGAGCAAAATGCAGGAGTGGTAAACTTGTTGCATTTGGATGGACTCCAAGTCCCACCAACCCCAGCCACCATGGCCAACGGTCAAGGATAACAGGAGCTGTATTCTAGCAACATTTGGAGGGCCCTGGATTCACCAGCCCTGCTTCATATATAGAATCATAGAATCGTAGAGTTGGAAGAGACCACAAGGGCCATCCAGTCCAACCCCCTGCCGAGCAGGAAACACCATCAAAGCATTCTTGACATATGCCTGTCAAGCCTCTGCTTAAAGACCTCCAAAGAAGGAGACTCCACCACACTCCTTGGTAGCAAATTCCACTGCCGAACAGCTCTTACTGTCAGGAAGTTCTTCCTAATGTTTAGGTGGAATCTTCTTTCTTGTAGTTTGAATCCATTGCTCCGTGTCCGCTTCTCTGAGCAGCAGAAAACAACCTTTCTCCCTCCTCTATATGACATCCTTTTATATATTTGAACATGGCTATCATATCACCCCTTAACCTTCTCTTCTCCAGGCTAAACATACCCAGCTCCCTAAGCTGTTCCTCATAAGGCATCGTTTCCAGGCCTTTGACCATTTTGGTTGCCCTCTTCTGGACACGTTCCAGCTTGTCAGTATCCTTCTTGAACTGTGGTGCCCAGAACTGGACACAGTACTCCAGGTGAGGTCTGACCAGAGCAGAATACAGTGGTACTATTACTTCCCTTGATCTAGATGCTATACTCCTATTGATGCAGCCCAGAATTGCATTTGCTTTTTTAGCTGCTGCATCACACTGGTGACTCATGTCAAGTTTGTGGTCTACCAAGACTCCTAGATCCTTTTCACATGTACTGCTCTCAAGTCAGGTGTCTCCCATCCTGTATTTGTGCCTTTCATTTTTTTTGCCCAAGTGTAGTACTTTACATTTCTTCTTGTTAAAATTCATCTTGTTTGCTTTGGCCCTCATAACTCCTTCCACCCCGTCACTTATTCTGCCCCTTCTCTGCGTCTGTTTTTAACAAGCCTCTTTCTCTGGTTTCGAAGCATCCCTTTCTACATGTTTAAATCAGGGAGTGTCCGCAGAGAGGGCAAGCGATGAATGATTGCATGCACATCTGCGGGTGCCACTGAGACCGTAAGTCGAAGAGGTGGTGTTGGCAGATCTGGCTCGTATGACGCACTGGCTCTCTCGCACACATCTCTGGCGTTTTAATTGGCTGCTAAACCAGCCCTGCGATGAGCTGGCAATGCTGCTAAATGACCCTCCGGTGAAATGAAAGTGGAGCCAAGCAAAGCTCATGGGGATGGAGATGATGAAGTTAGAGAGGGCTGGAGAAGTGGAAGAAGAGATATCCACAAGGCGGGAAGAGGACCGGTTCCTGAAACCACCTGAAAAGCTTGTTGTTGTTTGTTGTATCCGACTCTTTGTGACCCCACTGCCTCCTGCAGTTTCGTCAAACTCATGTTCGTAGCTTCGAGAACACTGTCCAAACATCTTGTCCTCTGTCGTCCCCTTCTCCTTGTGCCCTCTGTCTTTCCCAACATCAGGGTCTTTTCCAGGGAGTCTTCTCTTCTCATGAGGTGGCCAAAGTCTTGGAGCCTCAGCTTCAGGATCTGTCCTTCCAGTGAGCGCTCAGGGCTGATTTCCTTCAGAATGGATAGGTTTGATCTTCTTGCAGTCCATGGGACTCTCAAGAGTCTCCTCCAGCACCATAATTCAAAAGCATCAATTCTTTGGCGATCAGCCTTCTTTATGGTCCAGCTCTCGCTTCCATACACCACTACTGGGAAAACCATAGTGCAGGACCTTTGTCGGCAAGTTCATGTCTCTGCTTTTTAAGATGCTGACTGAAGATGCTGCTGAGAAGCTGGACAAGTGCAAATCCCCCTCAGAAGAAATTGGCAACAAGGAAACCCAAAGTTCTGTGGTTGGCCTAAATTCTCCTCAGGAGGCTCCAAACACTCCCGCCCTTTGCTCCGAAGGCCCCAAGTGGGCACCCATATGACTGACACCATGGCCACATTCACACTGTACATTTAAAGCACCATGGCACCACTTTTAAGTTTCCCACAAAGAATTCCGGGAGCTGTAATTTGTTTGGGGTGCTGAGAGTTGTTAGGTGCTCACTGAGCTACAATTCTCAGAGTTAGCTGTGAAGTACAGACCCTCCAAGTGCTCCTATTTTCCAGGGACAGTCCTGGATTTACAGAAGCCATCCCGGTTTCTGATTTGATCTCGGAATGTCCCGCTTTTTGTTATGACGTCCCTATTTTCATCACAGAAATGGTGGAGGCCATGGCGATATTGCGACCCCCCGAGCCAAGAAGAGAAGTACTGTATCTATGCAACCTTTAGAAGACATCTGAAGGAAGCCCCGGATAGGGAAGTTTTTTTAAAAAAAAGTTTCATGTTTTATTGTGTTTTTTATATATGTTGGAAGCCTCCCAGAGTGGCTGGGGCAACCTAGTCAGATGGGTGGTGTATAAATAATAAAATAACAGTAACAACAACAACGGAATAGGACGTCCCTATTTTCATCGGAGAAAGGTTGGAGGGTACATGTTAAGCCAGAGGAGACATTTCTGGGTGGGTTGGCAGGCACAGCCCCCTGTTTTCACAGAAGTCCCAGAAGCGGCTTGCAATTGTGGCATCAGGCCCAGAGCTGTAACGATCATGGGTGACTTTCCCTCCGCTTCCCAACGCAAGTGGGAATGCTGTGATTCTGTTAGGAAACAGGGCGGGCAACTGTTGTGCCCCATATCGGCCGCTGCTCGTCTCATCACCGTCGCCATGACACCCAAACACCAAGGCTGTTTCCTTCCACTCTCTGAGAACATGTTCTGTATGACTTCAATAGAGGGATGGATCCAGTTTCCCAGGCTCAGTGTCCTCAAAATAATGTTTCAAACCCTCAAGAGGTGTAATCCTTCTCTCTGCAGGATGTTGCAAACAGAACTGATTTGCTGTTTTATTCCTCCCGCTATGACCTTCCTTTTGCAAGTAAACAGTCACAGCATGTAAGAGGGATGGCACTTTTTAAAATAGCCACAGGTTATTTATTATTATTATTTACTTGTTTGTTTGTTTGTTTGTTACCCGCCCCTTCACCATAAGGTCTCAGGTTGGGTTACAACATTAAAACACAATATTAAAAACAGTTTGAAACAACTTCCAATCATAAAAATAAAAAGAAGGTAGGTGCAAAAAATATACACCCCAAATGCCAAAAGCCAGGGTAAAGATTTCGCCAAAAGCTGTGCAGTAAAGGTGCCAGGCCCACCTCTGTAGGGAGGGAGTTTCACAGCTTAGGGGCCACCACAGAGAAGGCCCTGTCCCCAAGTCTCTGAGGGTGGAGGAACTACCAAGAGGGCCCATGTTAGTCTCAGCACGTGAGATGGTCCGTAGGGAAGGAGGCGGTCTTTTGGATATTTGGGGCAGGAATCATTTATGGCTTTAAACGCTAATGTGAGCCTAGAAATGAACCAGTGCAGTTGTTTTAAAATGGGTTATATGAGATTTAAATGGAACCCCAGTCAGTATTCTACTATTGGCACATTTGCAAAGCTAAGCAGTGTCCGGTATGGTTTCAAATTGGATGGAGAACTGCGTGTTGAGATTCCTGCATTGCAGGGGGTTGGACTGGATGACCTTTTGGGTACCTTCCAACTCTCCAATTTCTATGATTCTATGATCTTATGAATTGCTTCTCCACAAACCAACTGAGGCGATGTGCAGTGAAAAGAAAGAACTAAGAGCAACTGGGAGACAAAAGATAAAGGACCAATTGGAGAAAATATGGAAAGCCTTAATTGATTATACAATTGTAAAAGGATAATGTTTGCTTCCTGCCCTTGATGTAATCTTGACTAAATGACTTTTGACTTATCTTTTTACCTTGAAGCCCTGTAGAGAATAATTTTATAAATAAACCCCATAAGGAAAATATAAAAGGCGAGAGAAAGTATTAAAATTATCACTATATATAGTGCTGAGCTGCCTTAAGCCTGTTATGTCAATAATTCACCCCTTGCAAAGAAAAGGCATCTCTTAGGAAACAGGATGAAGCAACATTTTGAAAGAGCCAGAAATCCAATGCAATAGAAAACCCGTTTAAAATTAAACCCTGCCTGTGCCCACCTGCTGTGTTTTTTTCCACCCTTCATTTCAAAAGCCTTCCTGAATAAAACATGTTTTCAACCAGGGATGGGCCAAATGCAGCTCTCTGGCCCTCGGGACACGCCTTGATTGTTTCCGCCCAATGGAATGTGCCCTTAATCCCTCTTATTTCCTAGAGGGAAGAAGTTCCACAGTGCAGGTGCCACAACTATGAAGGCTCTGCTTCATGTGCTTACGGATGTAACTTCAGCAAAGGAGGGCCCATTCCCCAACCTGAGGGAACAGGAAATGTGGAGCTCCAGAAAGATTTTGGTCTGCCAGTTACCTTAACTCTGCAAGGTGGCCTCTGTGGGGAAATAATTGGACCTGGTGAAAGGCAACTTCCTATGATCAATGGACTGGGAGACCCCCGTATCCCTGCGTCCACTGGATCTGGAAGCTGGAGGAGGAGGAGGAATAGTTTTCAAGAAGAGGTCTGAATCAGGCTGCCTCCCACCCAGCGCAGCTCAACCTCCCCTAATGCAGAAGGCAAAAGGAACAGTCTGAGGCCTTTCAGTATCAACACTGACCCTAATGACCCCAAGCCAGGGTGACCCCCCTCCTTTCCATTTCCTGAAACTCCACTTCAGATGTGAGACTCTGCTTGCTGTTAAAGCCACTGTTGAGCTTTGGGCTGTTATCAGAACAACGCCTGTCTTCAACGGGAGCTGTCCAAGGTCCTGTAAGGCCTGTACCAACCGCCTGAAACAACCAGCCACTTCTTGTTTCCTGTGTCGCCCAGCCTGGCTGAAATAGGGCAGCCTTAAAGCAGAAGGGGAACCTGGTGGAGAACTGAGTCTTCGCCCCCTTCCCACTGGCCCATCTTAGCCCTCCCAGGAGGAGGAGAGTGAGTCCATTTGCGCTCATTTCCCTGTTTGCAGCGAATATTTTCCCTTGAAGAAGAAAAAAACTGTGTTTACTGAGGAGGGCTGGAAATGAGATTGCAAAAAGGGGAGAGAAGCATGATCAAGGACTAATCACTCGTATTTATGATGGTGCTCTCTGAAAATAGTTGCTTCTAGAATAGCAGGAGAAGCCAACCCAGCTTTTCCTCCACTTGGCCCCTTGACGCCCCATTGATCGTTTTCTTCCTGCGTGCCAGCTGAGCAAGGCCAGCCGCTGGTTGGGGCCCCTGAAGCAAATAAATGTTTTGAAGTAAGAACCCAACAGACTTTCACTGCTCTCACCTCACTGCCTGCCCGGAGCATCACTCAGTGGCTCAGAGACGGGATGGGATGTCTCTTGCTCAATGCAAGGGGCAGGGCAGGTTGATTACTGACTGATCGTATCAGTTGTTGGCTGCTGCAGGGAAGCCAGAAACTTCTCAATCTGCCGCGTGAGTTAATAATAATAATAATAAACAACTTTATTTGCATTAGCCAAAGGCCATAGCAACAATAAAAGGGTACACTGTGTACAATAAAAGATTTGTTAAAAGCACAACTTAAAATCCCGAATTATCAATCAGTCGGTGGCCCTTATTCTAATTGCCCCAGCAATGAAGCTAGGAACCTTAGCTGTTGTCTGGTCATTTAGGTCTGATAGAAGGAAATGCATGGTTGAGCGCCCTGGGATGGTTAGATGGTTAGAAGGAGTGGAGTAATGATCTCGTTCCTCAAGTCTTTCTAAAGGGAACAGGACAGGAGGGCATGTGCCACTGATTCTATACTACCATCTCCACAGGGGCAAAGTCGTTTCTCAAATAAGATCTTTTGGAATCGACCCTCGAGAACTGCAGGTGGCAGAACATCCAGTCTTCTGCCGCGTGAGTTGAGCCTGTGTGTCCGTGAAATGCCACCTCCTTTTCTCGAGGTCCCCTTTGCAGCCCCAAGAAAGCATTTTGGTTTATTTCAGAGGGAGGGAGGGAATTTAGAGGGTGGTGGGTTCAAAGCTCACCGGGAATCTTTCTGGCTCCTTGGAGTTGCTAGTCGCTGTTTTGCTGCCATCAGACTGATGTTCCGGAACAATGTCATGCCAAAATCCTGCTGGGCCATTCTCAGACTAGAGTCAGGGGAGATGTAGATGAGTTTAGCTTCCTCTGCCCTCAAGATTCACTTCTTGACCCTCCAGATCTGGATGTATTTTTACCCCCTTTTTTTGCATATGAGCCTGTTCCCAAATTTGGGTCAAACTATGGCGTCTGCAAAAGATTCGGTCCAACACTAGCAGTCCTTTTCTTCTTGGTCCACATAGAACGTAGGTAGCAACCAGAACATTGACCTACCTAGCTGAGAATGGTCTGCACCAGCAACATTCCAGAGGGTTTCTCTCCCAAACCTCCCTGGAGATGCCAGGGAATGAACGTGGGACCTTCTGCATGCAAAGCAGTTGTTCTGCCGCTGAGCTACAGCTCTTGCGGTTGTCAGAGGGAAGCTGCTCCCAGATAGCGCCAAACATTGAAGTCCACCTGACCTGGTTTAACAGACCAGCAGAAACCAGATATTGTATGGGGTTGATTGGCCGCTGCCTGTTGTGACACTAACCCCTGGAGCACTTTCGCAGCTCTTTTTATGTTGACTTTCTTGTTGTTTTTAAAGCGGCAAGTGGAAGTTCAAATAAATATACATGACCCACCAGATTTTAATCCCAATTTACACACGAGCTCAGTTTGCCTTACTTGAGTTACCCAAGTCTGGTTGCTGTCGAAACATTATCAAATATTTCTTTATTCTAGTTAGGACAATGGTTTGCTGTGTCCTTTCTTCTACGATGGTGCCTGCCGTCACAGATATACGCACCATCTGTTTTTTTTAAAATGTTTCCCTTCTGAGATGCAGCTGCCTTGCGTCGTGGTCTCGTATGATATGGGTTTCTGCTCTTCGGTATATCAAATCAAAACTCGTGTTGGCCAATTGTTTGCCTGGCTGTTTCCAGATCTGTGACTTAACCTTATCATCAGACTCCAGCATCTAAATGTCCTTCCTTTTCCCACATTGTCAGTGTGTCTCGCTCTCCTTGCAGCAGCAGCAAAATTGTCAATCACCAAGCGCTACCTAGATACTTCTTTTGGTCATTCTCATTCATTTGTCCTCTCCGCTGTGACCCATTTCTGAAGTGGCTAACTCAGCTCGATCTGGGGAGAGGGGAGAGGAACTTGATCAGGGCTTTCATCAGAACAAAACAATCCTCTAAGTGGGCTTAGATACAAGCTCTGTCCTCTACAGGCCCCTAATTGATCAAAGGAAGACACACGTCACGTCGAGACAAATCCGTCGCTGGCCAATGAGGAAACGCTTTCTCCAAAACCCCGGCAGAGAAGCGGCCGGCTTTCATAGGATGCTAACTTAACATCAAGTCAGGCTACGTGCCCATTGAGCCAGGGGTTGCCAGCTGTTTTTAGAATTGGATTTCTGGAGCTAGTGCTGTGGGTGACACCTCCCCTGTCACTTCGCCCGCCCGGCCCCTGCCCCCCCCAGCATCAGACACGCTGTCCACAGAGAGAGATTTAAAGCTCCTCCTCTTCTTCTTCTTCTTCTTCAAAATAATTTTAATTGATTTTACAAGTGCAAAGTTATAACCATATTTAGAGATTTCTCCGAATCTCGATATTTCCCACCATCCCCTCCATGGGTCCTATTGTCCACCTTTTCAACTGCATAGTATTTCATAATCCATATTATAAATCTCCCTGTCTCATCCATGCTATTTGCTACATTACAAGTGTTATTAAAATCCTGCTAATGTTTCCATCTGATTACAGTGGTCTCTCTCCTAAACAAATCCCACCACCACCACCCATTCTTTATTAAAGTTTTTGTCTTCTTGTTTCCTGAGCTTCCCGGTCAGTTTTGCCATTTTGGCTTATTCTGGGCATAGGCAAACTCGGCCCTCCAGATTTTTTGGGTACTACAACTCCTATCATCCCTGGCAACTGGTCCTGTTAGTTAGGGATGATGGGAGTTGTAGTCCCAAAACATATGGAGAGCCGAGTTTGCCTATGCCTGGCATATTCCAACCGCCTGACTTGCCATTCCTCTCTGATCACTGTGATACCACTTTAAACCAGTTAAGAAAGGTAAAAGGTATGGGACGCAGAAGGTTAGAAGGCTCAGGGGCTCAGGTGGTGGGGAAATGATGAGTGGTCAGAGGGAGAAAGTGAGAGGGAGGGGTCAGAAGCTGAAGAGGTCACCGGGCTTAGTGAGCAGGAGGAGTCTGTGGCAGAGAAGTCCAGTATCGGAGGAAGAAGCTGAAGCAGGAAAGGAGGGAGGCCAAGAGGCAGAGATGAGTCTGGATGGTGAAGAAGTCAGGGTGTCTCCCCATCCTGCTGCAACAAGATTCCCTCTCCAACTTGTCTCCCAGAACCAGAAGAGGCATGAAACAGGTGGAGGAGAGATTGGCAAAGTGCAGACACAGTCTCTGATTGGTAAAAGCCCTGGAGAGGAGGGGACTATGGGGAGACAGCTATGGGGAGGCATCGGCCCAGTAGACCTGAAGGAGCATCTCCACCTCCATTGTTCTGCCCGGACACTGAGGTCCAGCCCTGAGGGCCTTCTGGTGGTTCCCTCACTGCGAGAAACGAAGTTACAGGGAACCAGGCAGAGGGCCTTCTCGGTAGTGGCGCCCGCCCTGTGGAATGCCCTCCCATCAGATGTCAAGGAAATAAACAACTATCTGACTTTTAGAAGACAACTGAAAGACGTTTTTAATGTCTGATGTTTTACTGTATTTTTAATATTTTGTTGGAAGCCACCCAGAGTAGCTGGGGAAACCCAGCCAGATGGGTGGGGTATAAATTATTATTATTATTATCATCATCATCATCATCATCATTATTTCAGCCTCAGCAACTGATCTGTGAGGCAAGACCTACTGGGGATGAACTGCTGTGCTCCTTAGGCCTGACACTCAACCCAGTCTGAGGGGGCCATGCGTTTGCTAATAAAGAGTTAACTCCAACTTGCACAGTGTGATTTACTGCCTGCTCATGCCTGATGGAGAACCACAAATGAACGGCACCTTAAGTCGTCGTCCCCCATAAGTGTCCCTAGGGTGGATTACAACATGATAAAGGTTACAAAGTTAAAATAAATTAAAAGCATTCGGATTCAGAAGAACAGGGCGGATCGTAAAACACACTTTAATTATTACATGTCATTTTAATGATTTTTTGGTACTATTTTTATGCTGTTGTATTGTACGTATAGTTACACACCTCCTTATTATATTCTAAGAGTTGGTGGTATTTACGTAAATACTTTTATAAATAAATATGGGGGCAGATCTAACTTGAGTCTTCTTTTCGGATCTAGGCAGCAAATTCACGTCGGCAGTTTTGAGTCGCTCTTTTACCTCCTTCCTTCCTTTCAACCTCCTTGGCCTACATTTCTGAGCTGGGGGTCGGGAGTCGTTCCTCATCCGATTCTGCTGACTCCTTTCCGTGGGCTTATATAACCACTTTAAGCACCCTCCCTAATCTCAGGAGTTAGCCTCATCTTTCCATCTCCCAAAAAGCAAATTCACATTGTTTAACTTAGCAAGAGGGAAGGGACCCAATTAGGTCAAGAGGCAGTTTTCGCCAAGGAGAGATTGGCCGTTTTTATTTTTTCCCCCAACGGCCTTATTAGGTGGACGGAGTGGGGAGGTGGGGGAGAGTTTGCCACCCGATTGCAGAGCTGAAACTTTGGGCGTCCTCCTTCGGAGGGCGAGCGCAACAGCTTCCCAGCCCACTGACTCAACTGCATCTTACATAAGGCCGTTCTAGAATATTGGCAGTCAGAAACCACTTACCTCTTTCTCACCTCTTTGTCTTCTTCCGCCTTTTCAAAACTCAGGCATGCAAGCCCAGCTGGTCTCATCCTGACGGCCGTGGTGGCGCTGTGCTACACAATTGCTTTGCGGTACGAAGGGTGAGTCTCTTTGGCGCTTGCTGAACGAAATAACCAGAAGCAATTTCATTTCAGAGAATTGTGTAGAGGGAAGAGACTCTCTCTCCCCGGCCCCTCCGCCAGTTAACTTACCCTCTGTGTGTGTGTGATTTATCCCCTTTGCAATATGAAACCGCTTTGCACTGAGTCAGACGAAGGATCCCACAAGCTCGAAATGTATTGACCAATTTACTTACAGCATCCATTCCCCACCTTTTCCTCCAAGGAGATCGAGGGAGCATAGGTAGCTCTCCTCCACCTTGTTTCATCCCAGTGAGGTAGGCTAGGCTGAGAGGCAGTCACTTGCCCAAGGTCGCATAGCAAGTTTCATGGCCGAGCTGGAATTTGAACCTAGTCTGACACTCTTAAACCAGTGTTTCTCAGGCTTGGGTCTCCTCCAGCTGTGGTTGGAATACAATTCCCATCATCCCTGACCGCTGGTCCAGCTAGCTAGGGATGATTGGGGTTGCAGTCCAACAACAGCTGAAGACCCAAGTTGGAGAAACACTGCTCTAACCACAGATTAGACAACTGGGCCAAAGCAAGCAAGATGAATTTTAACAAGGAGAAATGTAAAGTACTACACTTGGGCAAAAAAAAATGAAAGGCACAAATACAGGATGGGGGACACCTGGCTTGAGAGCAGTACATGTGAAAAGGATCTAGGAGTCTTGGTAGACCACAAACTTGACATGAGTCAGCAATGTGATGCAGCAGCTAAAAAAGCCAATGCAATTCTGGGCTGCATCAATAGGATAGCATCTAGATCTAGGGAAGTAATAGTACCACTGTATTCTGCTCTGGTCAGACCTCTCCTGGAGTACTGTGTCCAGTTCTGGGCACCACAGTTCAAGAAGGATACTGACAAGCTGGAACGTGTCCAGAAGAGGGCAACCAAAATGGTCAAAGGCCTGGAAACGATGCCTTATGAGGAACGGCTTAGGGAGCTGGGCATGTTTAGCCTGGAGAAGAGAAGGTTAAGGGGTGATATGATAGCCATGTTCAAATACAGTGGTACCTCGGTTTATGAACACAATTGGTTCCGGAAGTCTGTTCATAAACTGAAGCGTTCATAAACTGAAGCAAACTTTCCCATTGAAAGTAATGGAAAGTGGATTAATCCGTTCTAGACGGGTCTGTGGAGTACTCAACCTGAAGCGTACTTAACCCGAAGCATGGGTGTAATTGGTTCCGGAAGTCTGTTCATAAACTGAAGCGATCTTTCCCATTGAACGTAATGGAAAGTGAATTAATCCATTCCAGATGGGTCTGCGGCGTTCATAAACCGAAAATTCATAAACCGAGGTGTTCATAAACCGAGGTTCCACTGTCATATAGAGGAGGGAGAAAGGTTGTTTTCTGCTGCTCCAGAGAAGCGGACACGGAGCAATGGATTCAAACTATGTACAAGAAAGAAGATTCCACCTAAACATTAGGAAGAACTTCCTGACAGTAAGAGCTGTTCGGCAGTGGTATTTGCTGCCAAGGAGTGTGGTGGAGTCTCCTTCTTTGGAGGTCTTTAAGCAGAGGCTTGACAGGCATATGTCAAGAATGCTTTGATGCTGTTTCCTGCTTGGCAGGGGGTTGGACTGGATGGCCCTTGTGGTCTCTTCCAACTCTGTGATTCTATGATCTCCCATCAGCCCCAGCCAGAGTTGCCACTAGCAAAGGGTGATGGGGGTTGTAGTCCAGCAGCATTTGTAGAGATACCCCATACCTAAGTAAAACCAAAGGCTTCAAGGGAGAAGCAGCATTTGTGCTGGGGTTGGCCAGTGGGGTTCTGCCGGTGTCCTGAAAAGACCTTCCAGGCATTAGGGGCAGGAAGGGAGTCATTCAGATAACATTATTATTATTATTATTATTATTATTATTATTATTATTATTACCCCGCCCATCTGGCCAGGTCTCCCCAGCCACTCTGGGCAGCTCCCAACAGAATATTAAAAACATGATAAAACATCAAACATTAAAAACTTCCCTGAAGGGCTGCCTTCAGATGTCTTCTAAAAGTCAGATAGTTGTCGATTTCCTCGACAACTGACGGGAGGGCGTTCCACAGGGCGGGCGCCACTACCGAGAAGGCCCTCTGCCTGGTTCCCTGTAACCTCACTTCTCGCAGGGAGGGAACCTCGGAGCTGGACCTCCGTGTCCGGGGAGAACGATGGGGGTGGAGATGCTCCTTCAGGTATACAGGGCCAAGGCCATTTAAAGCTTTAAAGGTCAGCACCAACACTTTGAATTGTGCTCGGAAACGTACTGGGAGCCAATGTAGGTCTTTCAGGACCGGTGTTATATGGTCTCGGCGGCCGCTCCCAGTCACCTGTCTAGCTGCTGCATTCTGCCAGATAGTCAGACACGGGAGACCTGTGGCCTCCTGATGATTCTGAATCCCAGTTGCTGGAAGCTACAGGAGGGGAGAGTGCTGTTGTGCTCAAGTCTTGCGTGTAAATTTCCCACAGGCTTCCAGTTGGCCACTGTGAGATCAGGATGCTGAAATGGACATGCCATTGGCCCGATCCAGCTGGCTTTTCTTACAGCTTTTGCTCTGAACCAGCAAAGAACTTTTTGCCAATACCCGACCCGATTAAACGGCTGGCCTTCCAAACCGGCAGGAAACCTTTTGTACTCCTCCAGTTGCCATGCATGGTTTTCTCTCTCTCTCGAACCCACACACTCATTGAAAAAGCGTCTCCTGCTGCATTAATTATACGCTGGCAGCTCCCGATATATTTCCAGTTCATTCATTCAAATGTGATCTGCGAAAGGAAGGGGGAGGTCTAACTCTGCTTCCTTTCGGGCTCAAGGAGAAACCCCTAGGTGGTGACAAGAAGTGGAGTTTAATTGCCCGCTAGCAAAACGCCTTTTATTTAGATGTGAGGAGACAACATCCCCTGGCCTGGGGGAAGAGGGATGTGGTACCCTCTCCCGCAATGTTCTTGTCACCCCCATTCAATTTACTATGAAACCGTGGACTATGGAACTCACTGCCACAGGAGCCAGCGATGCCCACCAATTCAGATAGCTTTGAAAGAGGGCTGGACAATTTCACGAAAGCTACCAGTTGCTTACTGGTAGCCACAGGAGGGGAGAACGCCCTTGTGTTCGAATCCTACTTTCTGGTTTCCCATGATAGGCATCCAGTTGGCCAGTGTGAGAACAGGATGCCAGGCTAGGTAGGCCATTGGCTTGATCCAACAGGAACTCCTCTTACGTTCTTATTTAAGTTTAGAAACAGAAAGCTGCTTTGTACCCAGTCACTCCATTGTGCCATATAACTCAGTGTTGTCTGCACGGACTGGCAGCAGCTCTCCAGGGACTCAGGTCTTGCTCTGCCCTACCTGGCAGAGACCTGGGCCTGAACCCGGGACCTTATTTGTGCAAAGGAGGTGCTCTGCTATTGAACCGCATCCCTTCCACAGGAGCCAATAACATCAAATCCACTCCTCTACACTCAGCTCCAGCCTGGGTTCCATCTGTTGGTCATGCTAAGCTGTGACACACAGAACTGACCTACTTAACAGTAGTCAGAGACCAGGCTTGTTGGGGAAAGGGGCAAAGGTCGGGGGCAGAGGGCATGCTACGCATTTGCTCATTCTGCCACCCCAGCCTTTTAACTCCTTATTCGGCCTGCATGTATAGGCAAGGCTTTTTGCTTCTGTTTGGCATTAAAGGTAAAGGGACCCCTGACCATTAGGTCCAGTCATGACCGACTCTGGGGTTGCGCGTTCATCTCGCATTATTGGTACAGCTTCCCGGTCATGTGGCCAGCATGACAAAGCCGCTTCTGGCAAACCAGAGCAGCGCATGGAAACGCCGTTTACCTTCCCGCTGTAGCAGTACCTATTTATCTACTTGCATTTTGACGTGCTTTCGAACTGCTAGGTTGGCAGGAGCTGGGACCGAGCAACGGGAGCTCACCCCGTCACAGGGATTCGAACCGCCGACCTTCTGATCAGCAAGCCCTAGGTTCAGTGGTTTAACCACAGCGCCACCTGGGTCCCTAATTGTTTTGGCATTAGGGGCATATAAACACGGCTTCCCCTGGGAACTGTAGTTTACCTCTTACGAAGCTACAAGTCCCAGCACCCTCCCCCCTGGTTTCCATCTGCAATCTTAACAGAAAAAGGGGATACAAACTAAATACAATTAATAACAATAGTTCCTAGCACCCCTAAACTACAGTTCCCATGATTCTTTGGGGGAAGCCATGTGCGCTTTAAATGTGCGGGTTTGGCGCAGGAAGAGACGGGGGCAACGGGGTCACCTCATGTTAATCAGCTCCTTCTTCTTCTTGTCTCCCTGTCAAACTTGTATGCCACTTCCGATTCCCTCTGCCAGGCCTTTCACAGAAGAAATCTATCGCCAGAAAGCAGCCAGAAAGAGCAAATAGGTCACAGAATCCTGAGAAGAATGGCTTGGTTTGGAAGCTGGAAGCCAGAATGCCGCCGCCGCCACCACTAGCTAATGGGGGCAGGATAATTTGACGGGGTGTGAAAAGTACAGCTTTCCACGAACTCTTCAGAAGCCTCCTTTCGAGATGGAGTTGGGAGGGAGTGGTGATGGAAGGACTCCCCCTCCCCCCCCTCAATCCTTCACAAAGCCTCTCACCAACCCCAGGCGGGGAGGGGGCTTTTGACGAAGACCCTTGCCCCACCCCTGCCTTTCAGCAGCTTCCATTAACTGTGCCAAGTCTGAATGTGTTGATTATATACTTGAGAGCATCAAGAAAAGTGGAACAGGCAGGAGGCCTGGTTATTTTATGTAACCCCACACACACACCCCAAAAAATATGATTAATGCACATTCCTCTTTGGGGTGGGGGGACAGAAAAGCCATAATTGCACAGGCCCGTTGAACGCACATGAGAGCTTTGCCCCTGCAAGCATGTGGGAGATGGCGCTAACCGTTTGGAAAAGGAAGCGAGGTTTGGAGCTCGTTCCCTGTGCGGGAATGCCCAGTGCCGCAACTTCTCATGTCCATGCAACCGTTTCGAGGTTATTCTTCTGCTACCCCCCTTTCTCGTGGAGCTTTTCAGCCACAGCATCTCACTCGGAAGCTCGGCAGGTGCCGGAAGGTGTTTCTTCGTGGGGCGTCCCAGAGCTTGCAGCTGAACCGAGTGTCCAGCCACACCCAGATCAAACCCCTCTGGGGATGCCAAAGGGCCTGGGGGAGCCACAATATGACGATTTCCACAATTCAATTAACATGACATAAGAGTCACAAATTTTCTCTGAACACTTGCCCAGAATACAAAGCCGATTGCCCCTTGGTTTGGGAAAAGTTGAAATGTATTTCATGACATTTACCGCAGCTGAGGTCACATCGATGACGGCATGCTCAAACCGGTTTCCTGCAAAGGTGTATCCCTCCTCTCTGCCTGTCAAACACCACTGCCCATATTTTCAGGCCAGGCCGAAAAGATGATGGAGACCAAAAGGAAAGCCTTTTGGAGATCAAGGGATGGAAAAGCTACCAGGTGTCCTTAGCAATATGAGGAATTTGGTGCCTTTTTTTGTTGTGTGTACAGTTGGTGCTATAAATTCCTTTCCCTTCTTTTCTCTCCTTACTGGTGTTCATTTATGGTCCTACCACTTTCCACCAGCCTGCCATGAAAATACATGCCTCCACCACGCTCCCATTGTTTCCAAGATCTCCCAGACAATCCCCAGTATCGGCTTCTGGGGCTTATCCAAATAATTCATTCCATTGTTGCCCTAACCTACTGTGCCCCATACATTTTACCTTTCTGACCTAGCTCCAGTCATCCGAACTATACTCACTAAATACCAAAAGGAGACAGGAGCGCAGGAGGCTGCCTTATACAGAGTCAGGCCCGTGGTCCATCTTGCTCAGCACTGTTTGCACTGACTGGCAGCAGCTTTCTAGGGCTTCAGGAAAGAGTCTGTTCCAACACTACCAGGAGTTGCCAGGGATTGAACCTGGGACGTTCTGTCAGATGCTGTATGCAATGGCACAAAGGCCCTCTCGCTCTCACTGTGCCATGGCTCTGTTTCCCTTTCCCTCGGGTGAAATCACCAATGGAGAATGGGTTTTCCTTTTGGGTAAACAGGTTGCAAACAAACTTTATTATAACAGGTGTAAACAAGGAGTTTTGGTTCTTCTTCTTCCACAGACATATAACAAACAGTGTTGTTGCTTTTTATTAAAATGTATACTGTCTTATATGCCTGTTGTCTTTGTCCATGGAGTTTTCTTGGCAGGGATACTGGAGTGGCTTGCCAGTTCCTTCTCCAGGTGGATCACGTTTAGTCAAAACTCTCCACTATGACCTGTCCATCTTGGGTGGCCCTGCATGGCATTTGTTGTTGTTGTTTAGTCATTTAGTCATGTCCGACTCTTCGTGACCCCATGGACCAGAGCATGCCAGAGGCACTCCCGTCTTCCACTGCCTCCCGCAGTTTGGTCAGACTCATGTTGGTAGCTTCGAGAACACTGTCCAACCATCTCGTCCTCTGTCGTCCCCTTCTCCTAGTGCCCTCAATCTTTCCCAACATCAGGGTCTTTTCCAAGGATTCGTCTCTTCTCATGAGGTGGCCAAAGTATTGGAGCCTCAGCTTCAGGATCTGTCCTTCCAGTGAGCACTCAGGGCTGATTTCCTTAAGAATGGATAGATTTGATCTTCTTGCAGTCCATGGGACTCTGCATGGCATAGCTTGTAGCTTCTCTGAGTTATTCAAGCCCCTTCGCCACAACAAGGCATTGATCCATGAAGGGGTTCTCGAAGCTATGAACATGAGTCTGACCAAACTGCGGGAGGCAGTGCAAGACAGGAGTGCCTGGCATGCTCTGGTCCATGGGGTCACGAAGAGTCGGACACGACTAAACGACTAAACAACAATACTGTCTTAAATTATAGGCTGTATGCTGTTCAGGCTTACGGTTACTTCCTTTTACACGTCTTCCATAGATCAGGAACTGTTGCTAGTTAACTGTTTGCTGGCAAGGGGAAAAAACACTCAGTAACTCAACCTGCTCAGTAAACAAACTTTCCCGTCACACTGGACCCTGGAGCTCTGGCCCTTTTCCGTATTATATTAAGCAAGCTATAGCATGGAAGCCCATGTCAAATTTGGGCTTTATAGCTTGGTAGCGTTACCCTGTTCCCCCCCCCCCCGCTTTGTCCACAGCGGTTGGACCTCAAGGTGCTGATTGCTAAATACCCCCCGTTTGAAAAAAATAAAAGACAGAAGTCCAGGAACTGTGTGTGTGTTCCTTGTTCTGCCAGACGCATTGTATGCTATGTTCCCCATTGCTTTTTGATCACCCTTGTTCACGACTTCTTTAAAAGGACATTGTATTTAAATATTCCCCACACACACAGCCTCTCAACTTGCTTCTTGTCGGCGAGGGGGCACCAGTCTCCCTAACAACTGAGAAGGCAAAGATGCATTGCATTCTTCACACAGGGTATGTCCGGTTTCACCGGTTTGGCTTATAGTTTATGGGTCTAAATTAGCTCTCACTTGTCAAAGAGCAAATTGGGGGCTTTTCCAGAAGAAGGCAGATGGTATGGTCCTGCACCTCCCTGCTAAAATCGCTGCCCTGGTACGGTTCTGCTTTTTAGTGTGAGCTGTTGGTGTTTGCAACCCTCAAGAGTTTGGCCCCTACTCTGATATCTTTAGAAATGTCGCCGAGTAAATAATGCTTCTAGTCCTCAACCATATATCTGTCTGTTTCCTGCTCTGACACCCTTAACGATACTTAATGGTGTGAGGCAGAGCCCCAAAGCCCTCCCTCGCAACACCACAGTTACTGAATTTTATCTAGTTGGCTCGGGGGGGGGGCACATGTCAAAATTGCACAGATGCTGCGATTGAGCCCATTGCGTGCTTCCCGGTGGGGGCTCCTACACCCATTCAACCTTGTTGCTGCTCAGCCCCACTCAACCTCTGTCCCACCAGCAGATTTCACCATGCAGAGCCCTCCCCCCCCCAACTTTGTTTGACACTAATGTCAACAGCTATTCCTTTATACTCTTCCCTTGCATAATCCATAAATCTGCTAAGCCAGCGATGAAAGGAGGTGTTAAACAACAACAGATTCCAGGTCTGTCCTGTTCTTTGCAGTCACAAGCTCGGGTTTTGCTGGTTGTCTCTTCTTACAAAACGAGAAGTTTAGAATATTGGTTCTGCTTGCAACAAGTTTTGTTCTGCTTTTTTAGATTTAAAAACAACAACACAACACACCTGTTCCCAAGCTGCTACCTTTGGCTTCTTGGCAACGTTTGTTGCAGAAGATTAAACGCCTTTCGCTCCCCATTTCTAAAGAAACTGATCGCTCAGGAAATTTCTAAGAATCGGGGCAGATCTGTCTGGCAACGTCTCCGAACCCGCCACAAGGGTTGCAGTCCAGTTGAACCCTGGGAGAGGCACACCGTCTGTCAATCAGCTCATCACATTGACAGCAGGCCTTCTCCAAGGTGGTTGCAACCTCAAGCAGTTGTTCTCAGTGCAAGGCAATTTGCCACCCGAGGCAGAGGTGGCAACTTTTCCCAATTCCACTTACAGAGTCCAACCACACTGGCAAATTAATCTTCCTTCGACGTTGATGATGAGGTAGCAATCTCCACCACACCTGAGACAGCAGGACAGGCTGCGAGAGGCCATGTGGGAACAGACAGCAATGTATGGTAGGTGCTCAGAAGGAGTATAGGTTGGGACTGGAATTGCTGTCCCTGGGTATCCGCCGCCTGAGGCAGCTGCCTTGCGCTGCCTAATGGTGGGGCCGGCCTTGCTCAGGAATCCACATGCAATCTTGGAGGCATGAACGACAGGAGGAGGGTCAGCAATTGCTAGGTGGGTGAATCTGGCAATTTCAGGTTCTAACCAGTCTTAGGTTCAGTACTCCACGTTTTCCAAATAAAATTGGGTTGGTTTCAACTGAGCCCTGCTGAAAGTATTAATAGTATTTTATTTTATTTTATTAAATGGATTTGGTTTTTCAAATTACAGTTTTACAATCACATTTCCAACATAAAGGCAAGATTCCATAGAATCTCCTGGACTTCCCTCCTGCCCTTTATGGGTCCTATTGTTAATCATTTCCTCCTGCATCTTTTACAATAATACAATTTTTTTACCTCTCCATTGTGTCCAAAATTCACCATTAAACTACAAGTGTTATTCCAATCCTACTAACAGTGTTACATGTTTACAATGCTTTTTAAGATAAATTATAATTTTTGCCCATTCTTTATTAAAAATTTGCTGCACAAGCGCTTCTCCAAACCCTGGGATGTCTCCTTCCTGTCGGCAGCTGGGGGAGAGGAAGGAAGGAGGAGAAAGGGCTGCTTTCTCCTCCTTCGTACCTGTCCCCCTGCCACCGACAGGAAGGACTGGTCCCAGGGTTCGGAGAAGTGCTGCGCAAGCGCTTCTCCGAACCCCGGGATGTTCTAGCGCCTGTTTACTTAACGGGCTGAATTACACTAGTTATAATAATTATACCCCACCCATCTGGCAGGGTTTCCCCAGCCACTCTGGGTGGCTTCTAGCAAAATATTAAAATACAAGTTTCTAGACTTGAACCCTGGCTAAAGATTTCACCCAACCCATCCGAGCCTTCCTTCAGCCTAAAGCTCTCACGATTTCACGAATCTTCCATCTCTAGCTTTCCCTTCTCAATTTCAAGCTCCTAATACCAGTGGAGCCATTTCCTTGAGCTTTGCCACCAATCCTTTGGGGACTTCAGTGTGGATCATAACGACACTTATGAATGGAGCGTCGATGGAGATCTCTGCTCTGTTGCTATTTATTCAAGGGATAATTATTTTGGACCGCTGCCTCATGGGTCGAGATTAATTGGGGCCGTGGTGGCTGGAGCTGGTTCATACCTGTCTCTGTTAATCACAAGGCAGAATCGCCACTCAGCGGCGGAAGAGGCCTCCTCACCCATGCCCTGCTGCTCTGAGAAAATGAGGGTAAATAAAAGCATTTGTGGGGCAGCGGATAAGATATGATTATTATCTGGTTGCTTGGTAAATGCGCTCAGAGTGACAGGTGCACAGAGACTAAGCTTGCACCAAGAAGGAGCGTTTTTCAATCTGTTCTGAATTCTGCAGCATGGACAGGGAGGACCCACGACCAACTTCGTTTTGTTCCATGTGGATGAGGAAAAGCAACTTCAAATTATTAAAAGAAGAAGGAAGGGGGAGGGAAGATGGCATTTGAAAGGTTAAAAGGCGCCCCTGACCATCAGGTCCAGTCGTGTCCGACTCTGGGGTTGCGGTGCTCATCTCGCTCTATAGGCCGAGGGAGCCAGCGTTTGTCCGCAGACAGCTTCCGGGTCATGTGGCCAGCATGACAAAGCTGCTTCTGGCGAACCAGAGCAGCGCACGGAAACGCCGTTTACCTTCCCGCCGGAGCGGTCCCTATTTATCTACTTGCACTTTGATGTGCTTTCGAACTGCTAGGTGGGCAGGAGATGGGACCGAGCAACGGGAGCTCACCCCGTTGCAGGGATTCGAACCGCTGACCTTCTGATCAGCAAACCCTAGACTCTGTGGTTTAACCCACAGCGTCACCTGGGTCCCTTCGAAAGGTTAAGAGGGGAGAAATTCAATTCAGCTCACAGTTAAAGGATATAAATTTACATTATGCGAGAACTGAAAGGAAGACTTCCAAATTTGCACTTCTCAGGATTTTGCAGTGCGTTCTGCAGCCAATGCTCTCAATTTTCAGTGGCACCTTCTGTGATGCTAAAATTCGCCTCCCCCCCCCACCTCTCGCACTTCGTTCCACAATGTTGTTGTGTAGCCGCATCGGTCGCGCGACCCTAAAACCGCCGCTGCTCCCATCTGCATCAGGCCAAGTAATACGTGCAAAAACTGTATATACTCGGGTATCATCTGGCCACAGACTCCCTGCCCTGGTGTAAAATGCATGCAGATCCACCATTCGAACAGCCTCGAAGGTGCTCCCTCCCTTAGTTGGGCTCACAGCTTCCTGTGCCCGACACCTGCTGGAGTCACGTGCAGCAAAAGTGTTTTGGTTTTCTCCAGTCAGGTGAGCAATATGCCATCATTTCTCAGATAGTGACAGCCCCTTTGGTGACGGGGAGGCTATCGTGTGCCATCTTAAACAAACACACGAGGACCCACCTGCAGAGCTTTGTGGGATTAGAAGCAAAGGGGAAAGATGGCACAGCACACTCCTTGCAATAGTGTGGAAAGAGGTACATAAGGTGTCGGTGAAGAAGTGTGGAGTGCACTATCTTCAGAACGCTGGTCCATTGCAAAGCAGGTGCCTTTGGAAGCCTCAATGCTGGTGTTACAGTGGTGGTGGTGGTGATATTATTGTTGTTGTTGTTTAGTCGTGTCCAACTCTTCGTGACCCCATGGACCATAGCACGCCAGGCACTCCTGTCTTCCACTGCCTCCCGGAGTTTGGTCAAACTCATGTGCGTATGTGAGAGAGCCTGGGAGGGGGATGGATGTGAGGGACGAGGGATACAGGGAAGTCCCTCCCATCTTAAGTTCCAGCCCATCCCCAAGCGCGGGAGAGAGTAAGGAGAGCTCTGCCTCCAGCGGAGAGTCAGGAAGTGGTGTCCGAGGCTCAGGCAAGGTTGTGGAGCCCAGGCCGCAGGTGGGACAGGAAGTAGGACGCACAGGGGGGAGGCCAATTCCCCCAACTCCCGAATTGCGACGCAAACGTAGGGGGAAGAGGTTGGGTCTGCCAAAGCTGTGGTGCTGGAAGAAAACGCGCCAATCGCCATTCGGGAGTTCAGACACCTCACCTTAAGGATGCATTTTTACTGCTCTGCACACTGTAAATAATCAGCACTTAATAAAAACCTTAAAAGACCATGCTGGAGTCGTTACTCTAGAGTAGCCATACCAGGCCCTCTGACAGCGTAGCTTCGAGAACACTGTCCAAGCATCTCATCCTCTGTCGTCCCCTTCTCCTAGTGCCCTCAATCTTTCCCAACATCAGGGTCTTTTCCAGGGAGTCTTCTCTTCTCATGAGGTGGCCAAAGTATTGGAGCCTCAGCTTCAGGATCTGCCCTTCCAGTGAGCACTCAGGGCTGATTTCCTTCAGAATGGATAGGTTTGATCTTCTTGCAGTCCATGGGACTCTCAAGAGTCTCCTCCAGCACCATAATTCAAAAGCATCAATTCTTTGGCGATCAGCCTTCTTGATGGTCCAGCTCTCACTTCCATACATCACTACTGGGAAAACCATAGCTTTAACTATACGGACCTTTGTAGGCAAGGTGATGTCTCTGCTTTATTTATTTATTATTATTATTATTATTATTATTATTATTATTATTATTATTATTTATACCAACAGAATATTAAAAACATGATGAAACATCAAACATGAAAAACTTCCCTAAACAGGGCTGCCTTCAGATGTCCTCTAAAAGTTAGATAGTTGCTTATTTTCTTGACATATGATGGGAGGCAGTTCCACAGTGCAGGCGCCACCACCAAGAAGGCCCTCTGCCTGGTTCCCTGTAGCCTCACTTCTCGCAGTGAGGGAGTCCGGGCTGAAGGATGGGGGTAGAGACGCTCCTTCAGGTATACTGGGCCAAGGCATCCCCTGTTCCAAGATATATATCCATCAAGTCCAGCATCCTGTTCTCACAGTGGCCAAACAGATGCTGATATTGGGGTGTCCGTAAGCAGGACCAGATAAGATAAGATAAGATATCTTTATTGTCATTGTCCCCTTGCGGGCACAACGAAATTACTCAGACCAGGCAGAGACTAACAGCTCCCTCCCCTCCTGTCCTACATTGTACACTTTTAAAAAATAATGGGTTTATAAATTATTACAAGGTCCTCCTCTGAGGGTCTTCTGCTGGTTCCATCACTGAGAAAGTTGCAGGAACTAGGCAGAGGGCCTTCTTGGTAGTGGCTCCCTCCCTGTGGAATGCCCTCCCTTCAGATGTCAATGAGATAAAGAACTAAACAACTTTTGGATAACATCTGAAGGCAGTCCTGTAGCAGGAAGTTTTTAATGCTTGTTGTTTTACTGTGTTTTTATATATGCTGTAAGCCACCCAGAGTGGCTGAGGAAACCCAGTCAGATGGGTGGGGCATTATTATTACTGTATATTCCTGCCTATAAGACTACTTTTTAACCCAGGAAAATCTTCTCAAAAGTCGGGGGTCGTCTTATACGCCGGGTTGTATTTCTTATATGGCGAGTATATCCCAAACCCTATATTTTAACTGGAAAAGTTGGGGGTTGTCTTATACGCCCAGTCGTCTTATACGCTGGAATATACGGAATATACGGTAGTAGTAGTAGTAGTAATGTATTTTTTAATCCCACCTTTCAAACAAATTGAGAACCATGGCAGCTCGCAACTCTGTGTGTGTGTGATTAAAACAGTACAGTAGTACCTCAGTTGTCGAACGTAATCCATTCCGGAAGACTCTTCGACTTCCGAAACGTTCGACAACCGAAGGCGGTCGGCAAAGTCAATGGAGAAAAAAAAGGGGGTGGGGAACACAGTGGAAGCCGTTTGACTTCCGAGGTGCGTTCGAAAACAGAAGCAATTACTTCCAGGTTTTCGGCCTTTGGGTTCTGAAGCGTTCGGCTTCTGAGACGACCGAAAACTGAGGTGCCACTGTAGTTAAAATACAGCAAAACATATTTACACCAGCAATTAAAATCCACTCTGCCCTGTTGAGGCAGCCCAACAGTCAACATCACCTGCGCTTTAGTTCCCAAAGGCCTGCTGGCGGAAGAACGACAAGGAAGGAGCCTGTCTGGCCTCTCTTGGGAGGGAATCCCACCGTGCCTCTGATGTAGATGGGACCAAGAGAGAAAGTGCTCACCTGAGGATCATAGCACCTGGGCAGGTTCCTATAGAGAAGGTGCTCAGGCGAGGATCTGGGCCATCTGTCAGGTCGCCTTGGGCCCAAGCTTTAAGTCAATGAAAGAAGTGAGCTGAGAGCTTGGGGAGGAGGTCACCAAAACAACAATTTAAAAAGATGAAGCCTTGTTGATGTTACTGGAATATAGAATCATACAATCATAGAATCATAGAGTTGGAAGAGACCGCAAGGGCCATCCAGTCCAACCCCCTGCCAAGCAGGAAACACCATCAAAGCATTCTTGACATATGCCTGTCAAGCCTCTGCTTAAAGATCTCCAAAGAAGGAGACTCCACCACACTCCTTGGTAGCAAATTCCACTGCCGAACAGCTCTTACTGTCAGGAAGTTCTTCCTAATGTTTAGGTGGAATCTTCTTTCTTGTAGCTTGAATCCATTGCTCCGAGTCCGCTTCTCTGGAGCAGCAGAAAACAACCTTTTTCCCTCCTCTATATAACATCCTTTTATATATTTGAACATGACTATCATATCACTCCTTAACCTTCTCTTCTCCAGGCTAAACATACCCAGCTCCCTAAGCCGTTCCTCATAAGGCATCGTTTCCAGGCCTTTGACCATTTTAGTTGCCCTCTTCTGGACACGTTCCAGCTTGTCAGTATCCTTCTTGAACTGTGGTGCCCAGAACTGGACACAGTACTCCAGGTGAGGTCTGACCAGAGCAGAATACAGTGGTACTATTACTTCCCTTGATCTAGATGCTATACTCCTATTGATGTAGCCCAGAATTGCATTGGCTTTTTTAGCTGCTGCATCACACTGCTGACTCATGTCAAGTTTGTGGTCTACCAAGACTCCTAGATCCTTTTCACATGTACTGCTCTCAAGCCGGGTGTCACCCATCCTGTATTTGTGCCTTTCGATTTTTTTGCCCAAGTGTAGTACTTTACATTTCTCCTTGTTAAAATTCATCTTGTTTGCTTTGGCCCAGTTGGAATATGATGCTGAGATGAGCCGGCCAACAGCACACGGCACGTGATGGCTCTAAGGCCGTGGGCTGGTACCCAGCACTGTGGCTGAGGCTTCACATGGATCCAGATGGGTTTCTCTGGGCCTCTGCTTTTGTTCTGCGTTCCCCAGCGTCTTCCACCGGGGCCCGGCCTCTCCCTCCACTTGGTTACAAAGTGCTGCACTGGATGTTCCCAGCCGGGCCTCGGTTCGAATTATCGTCACCTAGTTAGCCAGCTGGGACGCCAGTCCTGCGGAACATTGTGTGTTTGAAGATTCCCCGCAGGAAGGGAGGGTAGGCGAAAGGCCAGGCGTTCATCTGCCTTTCTGGGGTGAGAAGCATTAGCATGTCCTGGCGCTGTACTCAGCGAGACAGCACCATTCTCACACCTCGGGCGGGCTTTAAAAGAGGCCGGGATTAGGAAGAAAATGTCAAGGGTAACCGGAGACAGCCCCCACCCCCCTGCACACATTGCCGCGAAATATAGGCCAGTTCAGGAGCAAAGACACCCCTACCGTTGAGGGCTGAGTGGAGAAGCCAGCAGCTGTTCCCCATCCTAAATCTTGGCACTGTTCCATGTATACTGCTCCGTGTACAGTACACTTGTTCCTGCCGGCCATGATCTGCCACACAGAAAATGTCTCCGTGCTAGGCCTTGTGCTGGCCTGAACAGGGGCGTCCCTACTGTTTGGCAGAGTGGGGTGGGTGCCTTAGATAGGGTCGCCGGATGGCACCGTCCCTGACTCCAGGGCTGGCCTGAAGTTTCTGGATTTGCCTGGATGCTCCCAGGAGGCATCCTATAATGGGGAAATTGCATGCAAAAAATAATGTGTTGTGCAGAATTCAATACAATTGTTGTTGTTTAGTCGTTTAGTCGTGTCCGACTCTTTGTGACCCCATGGACCAGAGCACGCCAAGCACTCCTGTCTTCCACTGCCTCCCGCAGTTTGGTCAAACTCATGTTCGTAGCTTCGAGAACACTGTCCAACCATCTCGTCCTCTGTCGTCCCCTTCTCCTTGTGCCCTCAATCTTTCCCAGCATGAGGGTCTTTTCCAGGGTTTCTTCTCTTCTCATGAGGTGGCCAAAGTATTGGAGCCTCAGCTTCACGATCTGTCCTTCCAGTGAGCACTCAGGGCTGATTCCCTTCAGAATTACAATCTGGAAAATGCCAAATTCCCCATGTCTGAATGCACTCCAATAATCTCACTTGGTAAAAGGCCAGCTTCATATATCTGTCAGTCAGCCTTTCATAGAGGAGGGGACTATTGATGGCTACTTGCCACAATGGCTATGCTTCGAGGCAGCAGTGCTTCTAAATACTAGTTGCTCAAAACCATAGAAGGGGAGAGTGCTCTTGTGCTTGAATCCTGCTGGTGAAATACCCACAGTGGTTGGTGATTGGAAGAACAGGATGCTGTTGGGCTATTGCAGGGGTGGCCAACTCCCAAGAGACGGCGATCTACTCACAGAGTTAAAAACTGGCAGTGATCTACCCCCTTTTGGGGGGGTTCAGGTCAAGGTTGTTGAACTTTTTCTATGAAGGAAAGCCCTGTTTTTGGGGGGTTCAGGTCAAAGTTGAGAAAGATGAGAAACATCTCTCCATCCATCCCTCACTGAGAGCTGACTGCCAGTTCAGCTGACTTCTTTATGCAAAGTGTCAACTTCTCCATTGCCTCAGATGGTGAAATATTTTGAACTGGTCCCAGGCTTGTCTGAAGCAGCAGCAGCAGCAACAACAACAACAACAACAACAACAACAATAGGCGGCTTCCAACAAAATATTTAAAATACATTAAAACATCAGTCATTAAAAACTTCCCTAAACAGGGTTGCCTTCTGGGCAACTGAGTAGGATTCGAACTCGGGTTTCTCCGCTCCATCCCAGCATTCCCAATCCACTGCTCCATATAGCTCTCTTTCCCATCTGTTAGGCTGGGGCAAGGGGCAATGTTTTCCCCACGTGCTTGTTTGTCGTGCCTGGGAGAAAGGGTCTGGCTTTTCTTCTGCTCTTCAGTCCTTATGTGTGTACTGCAGTGAACCAATGGCTGCAATGTTGCCATGGACTGGTTGGACGCAGAAGAACGGTGGAAGGAACCCGCTGGGGAACCCCCAGGGGAAGGAGGCTCGGAGCCTGGGGACTGGCGGTGGGACAACAATGAGCAGTCAAAGGGAGACGACTGGGAGGAGGAGCTATCAGAAGCTGAGGAGAGGACAGGGCTTTGTGAGCAGGGCGAGTCTGTGGCAGAGAGAAGTCCAGGATCAGAAGCAGAGGCTGGAGATGAGCAGGGCCAAGAAGCAAAAATGAGGCAGACTGCTGTAGAAGCCAGGGTCTCTTCCCCCTCCTGCTGCAACAAACTCCCCTCCTTTTTTAATATTTAATTTTTCAACAGTATTCTTACCCAATTAAAACATTTTCAATTTTTCATACATCTGGGATTACTGGTTTCCAATATTTCTCTTATTCTTCCTACTGCATCTAATTACATTTTTCAAATTTATTTCATATCCGTTGTTAACTTTAGCCTTATTAAAAGTGTTATAGCAATCCTGCTAACTTTTTAAAAAATATCTACAGTGGTCTTTCAGATACTCTATACATTTTCCCCCACTCTTTTACTGAATTTCTTATCATCTTGGTGCCTGATCTTCACAGTCAATTTTGCCATTTCGGCATAGTCCATCATCTTGGTCGTCCGTCCTTCCTTCGTTGGGACTTCCCCTGGTCTCCTAGAACCAGAAGAGGAATGAAGCGGGAGGAGCAAAGGCAGGCACACAGTCATCATCTCAGATCGTTTGAGAGAGATCCAGGAGGCAGTGGTGGCTACCAACCTTTAACAGAGGGTTGGCGAAATTCCTGGAGGAGAGGGAGATCGATTAATCAGGAGGGTGATGTGCTGAATCCGCTTTCAGAGGCAGCATACATCTGGGTACCAGTTGCTGGAGGTGCTGAACTGAAAAACAGCTATTGCACTCGTGCTGCTTATTGGCTTATTTTGTTATTTATTGAAACGACTACAGTGGTATTTAATCCGTCCTGGAAGTCCGTTCCAAAACCAAAGCGTTCCAAAAACAAGGCGTGCTTTCCCATAGAAAGTAATGCAAAATGGATCAATCCCTTCCAGACTTTTAAAAACAACCCCTAAAGCAGCAATTTAACATGAATTTTACTATCTAACCAGACCATTGATCCATAAAATGAAAGCAATAAACTATGTACTGTGGTCACACAGTCAGTTAGTAGCTGAACTGGGTCACACAGTCACAAAAACAAAAAGAGCCGCAAAAACACAAAACAAATAGCAAAAACAGACAGACCTCAGTGTAACACTCAAAACGGAAGTGTGGCACTCAAAACAGAGCATGTTTGGCTTCCAAAAAAAGTTTGCAAACCCGAACACTTAGTTCGCAGTGTTTGGGTTCCAAGTTGTTTGAGTACCAAGGCGTTTGAGAAACAAGGTACCACTGTATTTATGTATGCAACAACAACAGTGCAGCTACTACAGTGGAACCTCGGTTTATCAACACCTCAGTTTACGAATTTTCGGTTTACGAACGCCGCGGACCCATCTGGAATGGATTAATTCACTTTCCATTACTTTCAATGGGAAAGTTCACTTCAGTTTATGAACGCTTCAGTTTATGAACAGACTTCCGGAACCAATTACACCCATGCTTCGGGTTAAGTATGCTTCAGGTTGAGTACTCCGCGGACCCGTCTGGAACGGATTAATCCACTTTCCATTACTTTCAATGGGAAAGTTCGCTTCAGTTTATGAACACTTCAGTTTATGAACAGACTTCCGGAACCAATTGTGTTCATAAACCGAGGTACCACTGTACTGGCCCAGAGATGGAAAGAAGATAAAGTCCCGACCAGAGACGAATGATTGATGAAGATGATGGACTATGCCGAAATGGCGAGAATGACCGGGAGAAGCAGAAAGCAGGAAGAGAAGAACTTTAAGAAGGAACAGGAAAAATTTATAATGCATTTAAGAGAACACGGCAAACAACTCAAAACTTTGGCAGGATTTGAGTAACGCTTGTAATGTACTAAACAACTAAGGGGGGAAGTGGACTACTTAAAAAAACAGAGAAAATAAGTGAAGCAGTTGAAAAAAGATTGATAATGGTAACCATGTAAGGGCAAAGGGGAGTCAAAGGATTCAGGGAACCCTAAATGATGGTGTTGATGTTTAATGTTTGAATTTAAATTTGCAATGTAAAAAAGATTTTTATTTTATTTTAAATGTTATTTATTGCATTTATATCCCATCTTTTCCACCAAGGAGCTCAAAGTGGAGCTTGTGGGTCTCCCCCTCCTCATTTCATCCCAACACCCCTGTGAAGTAGGTTGAGAGGCAGGTACGGGTTTCCAAGGCCACCCAGCAAGTTTCATCTCTGAGTGGGGATTTGAACCCTGGTCCCTCTCGGCTCCTCGTCCCTCCTACACTCTAACCACGACACTGGCTTGTCAGAGGAAGCCAACTGGCTGTTTTGAGAACAGGCGCAGGCCTTGGGCCTGTTCCAGCTACTTCTCACGCTCTGGAGCTTGCCCCTTTTTTTACCAAGTTGGCAATAATTTGGCACGTGTTTGTTTTGCCCTGGAAATTCCCAGGTGTGCAGTTTTGCTGCCATGCCGTGTTCCAGCGCTGAGGCCTAGCGGTGAACAGAGATTGTGGGAGTCATTGCCGGTGTGTCCTTGTCCGCATATACAGTGTGTCCTCTCCAAGGCCAGCGGTGATGCAAGGAACTCCTTCTGCTCCAAAGCTCAGCTGCACAGAGCTGGAAACGTCATTGCCTCGCCGGCTTGAGCCCTGGAGATAGCGGAAGAGCCATGCGCAGAGGAGCTGGCGGGCCAGTTCGGAGCATGTCACACTCCGGCACACGGATGTGCGAGAGGGATTACCTGTGCTACTGAACGGAACAGGAAAGCTCTTTGACAAAACTGCGCGCCCACAATGTGACCTGACCCAGGAGCTCATCCTCAAGGCTTTTCTCACAGGTCAAAAGCAATGAGTCACTCTCCCTACG
Source organism: Zootoca vivipara (assembly GCF_965207765.1). Classification (NCBI taxonomy): domain Eukaryota; kingdom Metazoa; phylum Chordata; class Lepidosauria; order Squamata; family Lacertidae; genus Zootoca; species Zootoca vivipara. The sequence continues at coordinate 48,351,122 of NC_142596.1, forward strand.
CACATGCGTAGGTTTGTGGGTGGAAACTGCCGCCGCTCGCTCGGAGAGGAGAAGCTCCAAGCGCTGCTCCTGGGTGTCGCTGAACTACAACTCCCATCTCCCCGGCAAGCATGGCCAATAGGCCCAAGGGTGTCGGGAGTTGTAGCTCAGCAACATCTGGAGGGCTGAAGGCACAAACGCAAGGGAAGACAGGAAAAGGAATTGATCTTTTGGCGTGGCGGCAAGCAGACTTCGGAACTCCCTGCCTATTGACATCAGGGTCAACATTTTTTATTTGGCAAGCCTACTCAGATAGGTGAAATGTAGACGTGGGTTTTCATCTCCTTTTTAGCTCATCGTTGTTTTTCGGTTATTTTTTTAATGGACAATTTGATTGTTTCATTCTTCTTGTAAACTGCTCCGAGGTTTTTTCCTTACAATATAAATTTTAGGCAGGAAAGGAAAGCTCGTAGCTCAGGGAAGGAATCTAACTCGGTGGTGAAACATCTGTTTTGTGTGCAGAAGGTGCCCAATTTAAATCCCTGTTGTTGTTGTTGTTGTTGTTGCTGCTGCTGCTGCTGCTGCTGCTGCTGCTGCTGTCGTTGTCGTTGTCATTTTCCCTGATGGGACTCAAAGCGGCTTGTAAATAAAAATAAGAGCCACTAACAACATAGGAAAAACAATTAAACATCGGTGGAATCAAAACAGTGTGTGTGTCCCTGGAGATGGGCCAGTGGTCCAACTAGACAACAGACTTACTGCATTCCAAGGCTGCAACAAAAGCAATATGGGCAAGAGGTGGAGCCACTGACCCATGAGACCATCGGCTATTTCATTAAAGGGCCAGTCATGGTGTAATGGTTAGAGTAGGCATCCCCAAACTTTGCCCTCCAGATGTTTTGGACTACAATCCCCATCATCCCTGACTTGTTAGCTAGGGATCATGGGAGTTGTAGGCCAAAACATCTGGAGGGCCGCAGCATGGGCGTAGGCAGGGGGGGCAGGAGGGGGCAGCTGCCCCCCCCTAGAAGCAAAAAAAATTAATGTATTTTACAGACCATAACCAGCACTTTTCCCCTCCAAAAACTGAAGTGGAAAAGGCTTTGCTTTAGCAAGAGCAGCTAAGTCTCCGCTTGCTGGGGGGGGGGGACACAGCAGTAACAAAAACACATCAAATAAATAAAGCAAAGTGGCTACCAGTAGTTAAGCAGTTAAGACAATGGAGCATATATCCCCAGGCAAGATTTGATAGCTGACCATTTCACCCTATTGTTCTTAAGTGGGACTTGTTAATGAGCATTCAGGAGCATTAAGAGTTCTATTGGTGATTTAATGAGGGTGCAGACTCAGAGGATTCAATTTGACTAAGGTGGCTCTGCAAGGCTAAAAGGAAGTGAATAAGAAAGGGGGGGCTGTAACTTTGACAGACACAGTGATGTTTATAAAAAGCATTGGTGTTCCAGTCTGCCCCTCCTCCTGCATCTGTATACTGTAAATCAGGGGTGGCCACCTCCCAAGAGACTCTGATCTACTCAGAGTTTAAAACTGGGGGTGATCTACCCCCTTTTGGGGGGTTCAGGTCAAAGCTGTTGAGTTTTTTTTAAAAGGAAGGGAAGCCCTGTTTTGGGGGGTTTAGGTCAAACTTGTTGAGCTTCTTTTAGGAGGGAGGGAGGCCCATTTTTGTTTAGGGCTTCAGGTCATAGTTCAATTTTTTTGAGGGAGGAGGAATCACAATCTACCTGTTGGACGTGCCTGCTGTAAATCAAGCAGAGAGAAAGCTGCTTACAAGGCTTCTGTACATGCAGAGTTCCAGCATCACAGCGTCACCCAGAGGCACCCACAAATATGAGTTATCCCTCTCTCTATTTCTTCCTTCCTTCCCTCCCTCTTCCATCCTTAATAAAATACGGGGGGGGGCAGATAAGCCCCACATAGAAAGCCCATCAACATGGGGGGATGACTCTTTCAAATACGGTATTTACCAGTAATTGGGGGGGGGGGAGAGTCACCTAGGCCTCTAGGTGTTGGCTGCTATGCCTAGGAGTAGGACAATTCAAGAAAGCAGAACGATGCATATGGTATGGTAATATATCAATAGAATCGTAGAATTGTAGTCGGAAGGGACCACAAGGGTCATCTAGTCCAACCCGCTGCAATGCAGGATTTTTTTCCTAAGGTGGGGCTTGAACCATGGTTGAAATATTATGCTGATATGCAGCAACGCCTCAGAGCTGTCGGAGCTGCGGCCATGCCTTGCCCCGCCCTCGCCCGCCCTTCCACCCCCTCTCGCCTGCCCGACCCTCCCGTCCTCTCCAGCCAAGCAGGGTAGCCGCCAACGCTACCAGCCCCAGAAGCACAAGGTGGCCGCTGCTGCCACCGCCACGATGTCATCAGGCCCGTTGGCCCTTTAGCCCCGCCCACTTTGTGGCCCCTCCCCTTCTGTGCCTTGGCCCCGCCCCTGAACGACCATGGCTTGCCCCCCCCCCTAGTTTTGATCCTGGCTACGCCCCTGGGCCGCAGTTTGGGGATGCCTGGGTTAGAGTGTCGGACTAGGAGCTGGGAGACCCGGGTTCAAATGCTGCACTCAGCCATGAAGCTTGCAGACCAGTCACTGCATCTCAGTTTAACTTACCTCACAGGGTTGTTGTTTTAAGGATTAAATGACATGGGGGAGGGCCATGTACAGTGGTACCTCGGGATGCGGAGCCGAGCCGTTCCGGGATGCCGTTCACACCCCGAAAAGTCTGTAACCTGAGCGCTGCTTTCACGCATGCACAAAAGCGCAATAGAGTGCTTCTGCGCATGTGTGAAGCGCGCAGAAGGCTTCTGCGCATGCTGCGGAACCCGGGAGTAAACACTTCCAGGTCCAGCGTGTTCGCAACCCGGAAAAAGGCAACCCACAGCAGACGCAACCCGAGGCATAATAATAATAATAATAATAATAATAATAATAATAATAATAATAATAATATATTTATACCCCGCCCATCTGGCCAGGTCCCCCCCCCCCCGCCACTCTGGGCGGCTTCCACCACACATTAAAATACATTAAAATATCACAGATTAAAAGCTTCCCTAAACAGGGCTGCCTTTAGGTATTTTCTAAACGTCAGGTAGGGACCCAGGTGGCGCTGTGGTTAAACCACTGAGCCTAGGACTTGCTGATCAGAAGGTCGGCGGTTCGAATCCCTGTGACGGGGGGAGCTCCCGTTGCTTGGTCCCAGCTCCTGCCAACCTAGCAGTTCGAAAGCACGTCAAAATGCAAGTAGATAAATAGGAACCGCTACAGCGGGAAGGTAAACGGCGTTTCCATGTGCTGCTCTGGTTTGCCAGAAGCGGCTTTGTCATGCTGGCCACATGACCTGGAAGCTATACGCCGGCTCCCTCGGCCAATAATGTGAGATGAGCGCGCAACCCCAGAGTCGGTCACAACTGGACCTAATGGTCAGGGGTCCCTTTACCTTTACCTAAACGTCAGGTAGTTGTTTATCTCTCTGACCTCTGATGGGAGGGCGTTCCATAGGGCGGGTGCCACTACCGAGAAGGCCCTCTGCCTGGTTCCCTGTAACTTGGCTTCTTGCAGTGTATGACTGTACATACCCTCTAACATTTCTGCAATGAAAATAGGGGTGTCATTATATTATATTATATTAATTATAATATAATATAATATAATATAATATCATATAATATATGACTGGGTTTCCCCAGCCACTCTGGCCAGCTTCCAACATATATAAAAACATAATTAAAACATCAAACACTAAAAAACATCCCTATATAGGGTTGCCTTCAGATGTCTTCTAAAGGTTATATAGCTACTTATCTCCTTGGCTTGGGGGGCCCATACCCTCCAACATTTCTCCCATGAAATTAGCGACGTCCTAAGGAACGGCGGGACATACTGGGATCAAATCAGAAACCGGGACGGCTTCTGTAAGTCCGGGACTGTCCCTGGAAAATAGGGACACTTGAAGGGTCTGCATGTATACCCCATTGAACTCCCTGGAGGAAATGGTGGGTTATAAATGCAATAGATAAATAAACACACACCCCCCCCCCCTTATTTAGCTAGGGCAGCCCCCTGCACAGAAGAGGACACAAGTTTTTGCTTAAAATTTGCCTAGGCTACTTTAGCTGCATAGCTGCAACCCTAATAGAGAGACTCACAGGTGTGTGGGATGTTGTTAGAGAAGGGACTGATCCATTCCGTGTCTCTCCTCCAGGAAACAGAGCTTCCTTTCTCTGATTTTGTGCTCTGTTCCTCAAACCTAAGGCAATAGCCCAGGATCCTTCAGCGCCTGCGGGTTCAAAGCAGATCATCCCCGGCCATCCTGCAGGGGTTAACGAGCAGGAGCCTTTGTATGCGCACTTGCCTCATTAAGGAAATTAAACGGCCTGAGGCTATTGATTGTTCTGCACGTGACACTCCCTAGTCCTGGTGCTTCGGCCTGACCCGACCTGTTTGTGGGGTGGTTAAAAAAAACGCAACAACAACCAGAACTCAGGCTGATCGGGTGTCAAAGCCTACAGCTGCGCATGAGAACCAGGCAGGGTTCTCCAACCAAGGACCCTCTGGGACAGGGGTCCCCAAACTAGGGCCCGGGGGCCAGATGCGGATGGCAGCTAACAGATTGAGGTTGAATCCTGACAAGACAGAAGTACTGTTTGTGGGGGACAGGAGGCGGGCAGGTGTGGAGGACTCCCTGGTCCTGAAGGACCAGGTGCGCAGCCTGGGAGTCATTCTGGACTCACAGCTGTCCATGGAGGCGCAGGTCAATTCTGTGTACAGGGCAGCTGTCTATCAGCTCCACCTGGTACGCAGGCTGAGACCCTACCTGCCTGCAGACTGTCTCGCCAGAGTGGTGCATGCTCTGGTTATCTCCCGCTTGGACTACTGCAATGCGCTCTACGTGGGGCTACCTTTGAAGGTGACCCAGAAACTACAACTAATCCAGAATGCGGCACCTAGACTGGTGACTGGGAGCGGCCGCCAAGACCACATAACACCGGTCTTGAAAGTTCTACATTGGCTCCCAGTACGTTTCCGAGCACAATTCAAAGTGTTGGTGCTGACCTTTAAAGCCCTAAACGGCCTCGGTCCAGTATATCTAAAGGAGCGTCTCCACCTCCATCGTTCTGCCCGGACACTGAGGTCCAGCTCCGAGGGCCTTCTTGCGGTTCCCTCATTGCGAGAAGCCAAGTTGCAGGGAACTAGACAGAGGGCCTTCTCGGTGGTGGCGCCTACCCTGTGGAACGCCCTCCCATCAGATGTCAAAAAGGAAAACAGCTACCAGATTTTTAGAAGACATCTGAAGGCAGCCCTGTTTAGGGAGGCTTTAATGTTTAAGAAATTAGTGTATTTTAATGTTTCTGTTGGAAGCCGCCAGAGTGGCTGGGGAAACCCAGCCAGATGGGCGGGGTATAAATAAATTATTATTATTATTATTATTATTATTATTATTATTATTATTATTATTATTATTGCCTTCTAAATCCGGCCCACGGACGGTCAGGGAATCAGCATGTTTTTACATGAGTAGAATGTGTCCTTTTATTTAAAATGCATCTCTGGGTTATTTGTGGGGCATAGGAATTCGTTCATAATTTTTCCCCCAAATATAGTCCGGCCCCCCACAAGGTCTGAGGGACAGTGGACCGGCCCCCAGCTGAAAAAGTTTCCTGACCCCTGCTCTGGGATGTCCTTGAATACAACTTCCATCAGACCCAGCCGGCAATGTCACAACTTATTCCATCAGGCTCATGCGGGCGGTTAAGAACGCCTCTTTTCATAACAAAAAAATTCCTTCAGTAGCACCTTAAAGACCAACTAAGTTTTTATTTTGGTATGAGCTTTCGTGTGCATGCACACTTCTTCAGATACACTGCATGCACACGAAAGCTCATACCAAAATAAAAACTTAGTTGGTCTTTAAGGTGCTACTGAAGGAATTTTTTTATTTTGCTTCAACTCAGACCAACACGGCTACCTACCTGTAACTATATCTTTTTATAACAGTTAGCCGGTTTCTTAAATGAACTTTTTATATATGCAGGTTTTTTTATGGTACGGTTTTCTGTTCTAATTGGGGGTCTGCTGGTGAAGGGCGGGTAATGAATTTAGTAAAATTGTTGTTGTTGTTATCATTCTTCAACGGACAGAGTTAATCGCAAGGCAGTGGCATTCCTACCCGCTTCTCAGAAGAACGCAGAGTGCTGTGACGGCAGCCTAAGGAATAGCCTGTTCTTGAGAAGGCTCAGTGGACCCATAAGAGCTCAGCAACGGGGTCCAAACTAACGTCAGCGGTGCGTAGAGGAGGGAGCCGAGAAATAATAGTTACAAGCCATTTCTCTCCCCCCCCCCATCTTTCTCTGTCTCGGCAGCAGGGGGAGGGAACAGAATCGGAATCTTAGTGGAAGGGACCACGAGGGTCATCTAGCCCAACCTCTTGCAAGGCAGAGGTTGAACCCACATCCCTGATATTAAGTCTAATGCTCAGAGGAGGAGAATAGCAATTTTTGGGGGGGGGGACTGGGAAGGGGAGTCCTGGTGCAATGGCATTCAGGGTGATCCTAGCCTGAATGAAACAGAACATAGGAGACTGCCCTGCATGGAATCAAACCACCAGTCCATCTAGCTCAGGGGCCAGCAAACTTTTTCAGCAGGGGGGCTGGTCCACTGTCCCTCAGACCCTGTGGGGGGGCAGACTATTTTTTTTGGGGGGATGAACGAATTCCTTTGCCCCACAAATAATCCAGAGATGCATTTTAAATAAAAGGACACATTCTACTCATGATTCCCGGACCATCCGCGGCCCAGATTTAGAAGGCCGGATTGGGCCGGATCCAGCCCCCGAGCCTTAGTTTGCCTAGCCATGATCTAGCTCAATATAGTCTACACTGACTGGCAGCCATGGCTCTCTAGGATTCCTGGAGATCTTTGTTGAAATCATATATGTGACTGACACCCTTCTTTGGAAATTAAGCCAATGTCCAGACTTTAACTTTCAAAAACTTTGCTTGCAGAAACGTATACATAGTATTTACAGTTCCGTTTAAACGCATAGTTGGCGCAGCACCAGAAATACCGTGTTTCTCATATTATAAGACATGTCTTATATTTATTTTTTCCTAAAAAAAAACCACTATGGCTTATTTTCAAGGGATGTCTTATTTTTTTCCTCCTCCTCCTGCCACAGCTGGCATTGCTGCTGCGCCTATCACTATGTCTTATTTTCGGGGTATGGCTTATATTCCTTGAATGCTTAAAATCCTGCTATGGCTTATTTTATGGGTATGTCTTAAAATATGAGAAACAGGGTAGCTTGTGCGTGTGCGTATGGGAGCGTGTTCCCCTGTCCTCTGGCCCGCGCGTGCGCACAAGCTATTTCTGGTGCCGCGCCGACCCGGAGATGGGCAACCGCACTGCGGCACACCAGTATGAGTGGGTGGCGGGAGGGGTCGGCGGGGGCCACACAATTAGCTCGGGTGGGTCGCATGGGCCATAGTTTGGGGACCCCTGATCTAGTCCTTTGCTTCAGGCGGCAACAAGACGTATTTGGCCAGCGCAGAGAGAGAAAGGGGTATTGTTACTCACTACTGCAATACGGGGCTGCCTCTGAAGGCGGTTCGGAAACTTCAGTTGGTGCAGAATTCGGCGGGGCAGGTTGCAAGGCGGCCCGAGAACAGAACACCAGTCCTGGCCTGACCACACTGGCTGCCAATTTTGGGTGCAATCCAAAGTGCTGGTTTTGACCTATAAAGCATTAAACGGCTCCGGACCGCAATACCTCAAAGACTGCCTCTCCATATGAACCAACCTGGACCCTGAGATCATCTTCTGAGGCCCTTCTTGATGCGCCTCCTTCATGAGAGCTCCGGAAGGTGGCAACGTGAGAACGGGACCTTTTCTGCAGGGGCTCCGCGTTTGTGGAATGCTCTCCCCAGGGAGGTTTGGCTGGCAATTTCCATATACAGTGGACGCTCGGGTTGCGAACGTGATCCGTGTGGGAGGCACGTTTGCAACCCGCGCCTGTGCATCTGCGCATGTGGGGGTTGTGATTTGGCGCTTCTGCGCAGGCACAAAGTGTGATTTAGTGATTCTGCACATGCGCGCGCGCCAAAACCCGGAAGTAGCCCGTTTGGGTACTTCCCGGTTCGGCGTGGGACACAAGCTGAAAAGACGCAACCTGAAGCGTCTGTAACCCAAGGTATGACTATATATATGTGTGTGTGTGTGTGTGTGTGTGGGCGCGCGTGTGTGTATTCCATATACTGTATAAAACGTTTCTCTTCAACCCGGCCTTTGGCCCAGTCTTTTTTTAAAATAGAATGATCTTTTATTTTTTTTCTTTGCTTTCTTTTACACCAGTTTTAATTAATGTGTTTTTATTGTAAATCACTTAGAGTTGTCTTGGTAAAATAAATAGATTTTACAGATACTAATAGTATTTTAAAAAAAGAAAACCTGTGTTGTGTACAATTTACACTTCTGGTCAAACAGGTTTCGTAGGCTTTTTGTACTGCTTCAAAATATTGCAAAACTTGTTTGGCTGCAGGGAACAATGGGACAAAAAGAGAAATGCGTGTGCCAGGCAAAACCCAGGGCAATGACATCCTTGTCGTGCCTTATCCAGCTCACTCACGCAAGCCACCTTCTCCTGTGTCCAGCCATGGGTCAATACCCACTAGGGAGCCTCTCCAACCGGCTAGATCAGGGGTGGCCAACTCCCAAGCGACTGCAGTCTACTCACAGAGTTAAAGACTAGCAGTGATCTACCCCCTTTTGGGGGGTTCAGGTCAAAGTTGTTGAACATTTTTTAGGGAAGAGGGAAGCCCATTTCTTGGGTGTTCAGGTCAAAGTTTTTGAGCTTTTTTTTTTAGGAAGGAAAGCCCTGTTATGGGGGGTTCAGGTCAAACTTGTTGAGCTTCTTTTAGGGAGGAGGAAAGGCCCTTTTAGGGGGTGAAGGGCCAAAATGTTGAGCTTTTTTTAGGGGAGCCAAAGTTGTTCAGCTTCTTTGGGCGGAGCCACTGATCTACCAGTGATCTACCACAGATGTCCAGTGATCTACTGGTAGATCACGATCTACCTGTTGGACGTGCCTGGGCTAGATCAATTCATCCCTTTTTCTTTCGACTGAAGTAGCGTTGCCGTATTTCAAAAAGTGAAAATCGGGACACCAAAGTTTTTCTCTCCTCCATCCATCCCAAATAAAAGAGTTTTTGAGCTATTTTAAATGGAATTCTCCAAAATCTACACTGCCGACATGGGCTGCCATACGTCCGAATTTCCCCAGACAATTTCAGCGATTTCCGCCCAGACGCTGTTTACGAGGATTGAATACAGGCTATGCCCGTATGGCAACCCTAAACTGAAACATCACCTGGAGCGAAAACAAAATTATGGCAAAAGCTTTCTATGTTTATTTTGTCTTCTCTTGTTAAAGGCACAGGGTGGGAAATAGAGGTGGTGATAATAGTCCAAACTGACAAGATGATTGGACGAAGAATTTATCGGAATATCCTCCCCCCCCTCCCCCCACTGAATCGCAAACAGAATGCTCCTTTCCTTCTCCTTGCCAATCTTTTATGATGTCGACAGCCTGGGCAAAGCAAAGCAATAATGTGGCACCATATGACAGATTGAGCTGTACTAGAGAATGAGCTAGAGATGAGCTGGCGGCAGACATTGCCCATTCCTGATACCAATATGAGGCACTCTGGGAATTGTACCACGGATAGAGGAACAGGGGGTCACCTGCCAGTAGGGTTGCCAGCTCAGACCCTGAGATTTCAGGACCCAAACTTGAGACCTAGGGGCAGCCTCTGGTGAGGACATGGGGTGGAGGCCGCTGGTGATATCACTGGGTGGCCTCAGTGATGACACAGGCATGGGCCCTGGAGACGGAGGTTAATTGGGAGAAGGGGAGGGGAGGAGGGCAGACTCCCACCCCACAAGTGCTCTATAATTTGAAGCCAGCTTTTGGTAGGCTGAGGCTAGCGAGTCGCATGCACTGTCGTGTGTGTGTGTGTGTGTGTGTGGATCCCATACCACACAAGTGTTCCAAAAAAGGACATCCCATTTCTTATTGTGAGAGAACAGCGGTCATTTTGGATGCCGTGAGCTTGCACAATTTCACGGTGCAATTTTCCCCTGGAAACAATGCTTTTGCGGGGGGGCTGCGATCTCATACAGCACCCCAAAACATGTGTTTTGGGGTGCCATGCCTGGGGGGGAAGCACTTTGGGGGGGGGGAACTGTGGCACGAAATCATGCGAAATCATGGCAACGAAGATGGCCATTGTACTGCGGCAAGAATGTTATTTGCCCCAAAATGGAAAGAAGCAGAAGTCCCAGCAAAGGAAGAATGGATACAAAAACTTATGGAATATGCAGAAACGGCGAAACTTACCAGAAGACTAACAAAGCAAGATAACAATTTTTTATATATATAAAAGAATGGAAATGGTTTGTTGAATATTTACAGACAAATTGTAAACAGATAAAAACATTGGCAGGATTATTGTAATAACCTGCAGTTTCATAAGAATATATATTGAAAGAAGATGAATAAATGAGCAAATTGGGTTCATTTGGATATGCAGAAGATATTAAAAATAAATTTAAGGAACCACAGAAAGAGGGAGAAAGAAGTCAAGTTTTGAAAAGTCAGCATGGCTGTAAAATTAGTGAAATGTATAAACAACAAACAAAGATTTTATTTAATTTTTTAAAGATGGTCGTCGTACTCTCGCGATAAAAAAAAGGAAGATGGTGTCCCGGATTTTAGCTTCAAAGTGTTCGAGGGTTTGAGATTCTGTCCCCCCACACCTGTCCCCTGGAGACTTCAGGTGGGGCAGGGGGTTGTGGAAAGCATTAACACCAGCCCCCCAGGGGAAAAGATAAATCAAAAACTCAGAGAGTGCCACAAGCTCGAAAGACTGCCATTGCTCCACAAAGCCAGGCCCTAAATAGGAAGCCTTTCGAGGAGAGCTGGTGGTTTTCCTGAGTGTGTGGAAGAACCATTTCAATAACCTTAAACCACATCCCTGCCCAGGTGGATACTCTCGGGAGCCCATCGCACAGGGATGGCTGCCCGGAGAGAGCTGGGCGTTCCTTGATGCAGCGGGCCGATTAAGTGGCCAGCTCTTCAGTGAAGCACTAACTATGGACAGACGTTTTCATATCCCTCCCCTTCTGCCTTATGCTAGGGCCGGGCTCAATAATATATGATGGGGGCCGGCCCTACCATAAGGCAGAGTGAAAGGGCTTCCTTAGGCGGCAGATGCCGAGGAGGCGGGGATCAAAGGCGAGGGCAGAGCTGCGAAAGGACAGAAGGAAATGTTGTCAGAAGAGAACCACGCCCAAAGGCTCACCTGACCCAGCATCTCTGTTCTCACAGAGGCCACCCAGAGGCTCATGGGAGGCCCTCAAACACCACTCCCTAATCTGTAGTTCTCTTGAGCCGTGGAGGACACAGGATGGCCCTGGTTGTTCCCATGGTCTTGTGTTTTCCTCCTGGCTGGTTTATGCTTATTCAGACTCCTTACACAATGTCTCCCTGCCTTTGCTGCCAAGTCAACAGAGCGGACCTCTCCGAGGAGCGCAAGCAAGGATTTTGTTGCTCAGAGAAGCTGGCTATTTTTAACACACACCCACACACCCCGAGCTATTAATAGTCCACATCATTAGCGATAGACGCTAATCAATATCCAATTTGTCTGCTCCCAAAGGAACAGTCGTTCTCTAGATCTCTTGTTGCCAGTTAACCGCATGAACGAAGATTACGGATCAGGCCGGGAAGAGAAGGGGGGCGCGTTGTCGGGATGCTTGTGTGAGATGTGTCTGGCCAATAAACCTCCTGTCAGAGTCACTCAGGCGGGAAAAACAATGCGGTCTAGGTAATTAGATTTCATTTCCTTGGTTTCAAGTGCCTACTGGAGAGATGCTTTCCTATCAGTCCCCACCCAACGCCAGGTTTCTGCTTTTTAACAGATGCTTTTGAGCAGGGGTCCCCAAACTAAGGCCCGGGGGCCAGACGTGGCCCAATCGCCTTCTAAATCCGGCCTGTGGAAGGTCCGGGAATCAGCATGTTTTTACATGGGTAGAATGTGTCCTTTTATTTAAAATGCATCTCTGGTTTTTTTGTGGGGCATAGGAATTCGTTCATATTTTTTTTCAAAATATGGTCCGGCCCCCCACAAGGTCTGAGGGACAGTGGACCGACCCCCTGCTGAAAAAGTTTGCTGACTCCTGCTTTTGAGCAAGGCCCCGAGTAGTGAAGGGACGGCTGTTTGTTGGGACTGGGAGGCAGGGAGGTCAACAGTAGGGGGCGCCAGAGCTAATGACAGGTGGAGGCAAGGAATTATGACTATATTGTTGTTGTTGCTGCTGCTGCTGTTGCTATTGTTGTTGCATGGGTGTTAGGGATGGAGTAATTCCTCTGGTGGGGGACACATCATGCTCCTTCTGCGGTAGTTTCTCCACTCTTGGTCCCCACCCTGCACTCAGCTCTCAACTGTGGCCCATAGAAGCTGCCGGCATGAGACAGCAGCCACATCCTGGGTATGGCTTTGACTGGCCAGCTAAACCAGGTGAGGGTAGCTGGTGGGCCTCGAGCCCTCGGTGAGTTGGGGACTTCCCCTGCAAACGAAGACAGGCTCTGGCGGATTGAGTAAATGAGACCAAGAGTGGGTCCAACAGTCAAGAAGGTGGTTTCGGCACTTTCTGTAGAGGAAAGGGATGGACACATGGGGCTCGTCCACCTGGGAAGGTAGCCAGGGCCGGGTTTAGGTTTGACGAGGCCCTCAGCTCCTGGAGGTCATGGGGCCCTTTCTATGTCCAGCTGTCCTTTGTCAACAGCAAATGGTCGCTGTTTTGTTGTGTTGAATATATGCTATATGGTAATTTGAATATATGCTATATGGTAATTTGAATTCTGGTGCTGGAGGAGACTCTTGAGAGTCCCATGGACTGCAAGAAGATCAAACCTATCCATTCTGAAGGAAATCAGCCCTGAGTGCTCACTGGAAGGACAGATCCTGAAGCTGAGGCTCCAATACTTTGGCCACCTCATGAGAAGAGAAGACTCCCTGGAAAAGACCCTGATGTTGGGGAAGATTGAGGGCACTAGGAGAAGGGGACGACAGAGGACGAGATGGCTGGACAGTGTTCTCGAAGCTACGAACATGAGTTTGACCAAACTGCGGGAGGCAGTGCAAGACAGGAGTGCCTGGCGTGCTCTGGTCCATGGGGTCACGAAGAGTCGGACACGACTAAACGACTAAACAACAACAACATATGGTAATTTATGGACCTAATAGGTATCTAAAGCCGTTTGCACGTAACAAAATATGTGTTTTATCAAAGAAATTGTTCAACACAATTGTTGAATTTGGGGGGGGGAGCAAGAGACTGGGGCCCTAAGCTACAGCTTGTTTAGCTTATAAGCAAATCTGGCACGGATAGCCCATCTAGGAGAAGGAAAACTCTGACTCTCAGGGGCATAGGAAGATAGGGGCGGTGGGGGCGGGCTGCCCCGAGTGGTGGGCTCCAAGGGGCACCATCGCAGGTGCCCGCTCCACCCCCAAAACACGTGCCCTGCCCCCGGAACGTGTGTTACACCCCTCCGGGAGGCGCACCCCACCCCCGGAACGCGCCCCATGCCCCTCTGCGAGGCACGCCCCACCCCCGGTGCCGGAGGAGGAAGCTCCGCCACTGCTGACTCTAAACCTCCACTGCCTTGTGGATATCTTTGGAAGAGGAATAGGCTAAGGAGTAAACTCTACAGCAGGCACCCCCAAACTTCGGCCCTCCAGATGTTTTGGACTACAATTCCCATCATCCCTGACCACTGGTCCTGTTAGCTAGGGATCATGGGAGTTGTAGGCCAAAACATCTGGAGGGCTGCAGTTTGGGGATGCCTGATCTACACAAATCCAAGGTGTGGGCCATAAAACAGTTGGGTGGTGTCTTGTATGCCTCCTTCTGGCAACTCCTGCAGCCCAGCTGGCGCCAAATGTCTTGCTCTGCTTTTCTTGGGACCAGTAGGGCCGGCCAAGAGGCTGGGGGGTCTTGTCGCCTGAGCAGCCCAGGACCTCCAGACACGCTGCCCAGGCTTGTGCCCCGAGGAGGTCTCTTGAGAGATCAACACCAACACAATTATATACACCTGTTTGCTTGTCTGGCTATTTAAAAGGATAAGTTTTCATTCTTGTGCCCTGGGGCTCAGCGTTGGCTCCAAGGACATCTGGGTCTTCCTGCTTAATTCTCTTTCCTTATCTATTTTGGCACCTTGTGCCACCCAAACCGACTGTTTCTTGGCTCCCATGTGGGGCTTTGCTTCAGTAAATCTGCACTTTTTTCCCAGAAACGTTTTTGGTTGGTTGGTTTTCCAAACATTTCAGGAGAGAAATAAAAGTTGTGCTGCCTTGGAAAGCTGAGCAGCAGCGGCACAAAACTGTGCCCTTTATCTCCCTGCGGTGGAGAAACTAGGTATTGCAGCGCATGGACCAGTCCAAGCTTTTGCCAACCTGGCAATGTTGCGAGTTGTAATCCAAGACGTCTGGAGGCTCCCATGTTGGAAAAGCCTGTCCTGAATGATATCTCTTCTCAGGATATAGTCACTATCATAATCCTTTCTCAAACCATACAGACATAATCCTCTCTGCCTTGCCATTTTCTTTCGTCAAGCAGTAAAAAATTATACCTGAAGGAAAGCAGCGCTTTACTTTAGAATCATAGAGTTGGAAGAGACCACAAGGGCCATCCAGTCCAACCCCCTGCCAAGCAGGAAACACCATCAAAGCATTCCTGACATATGGCCGTCAAGCCTCTGCTTAAAGACCTCAAAAGAAGGAGACTCCACCACACTCCTTGGCAGCAAATTCCACTGTTGAACAGCTCTTGCTGTGCTCTTACCTTAGGGCTAAAAATAATAATAAATAACATTGCCATTAACGTAAGTATTCTTTTAAACCAGGCATAGGCAAACTCAGCCCTCCAGATGTTTTTGGGACTACAACTCCCATCATCCCTAGCTAACAGAACCAGTGGTCAAGGATGATGGGAATTGTAGTCTCAAAACATCTGGAGGGATGAGTTTGCCTATCCCTGTCTTAAACTGTGTGGAAGTGCATTTTTAGTATTGTTATTATTAATTGCATTTTACCCCCTCTTCCTCCACAAGAAGGACAACAACCCTGCGAGGTAGGTCAGACAAAGAGGCACTGTCTGGCCTGAGGTTGGTGAAAGGGTGGATGATTTGAACTCGGCTCTCCCCACTTCAGCACATTGCATTGGTTTCTTCCTTACGAAAACATTTTCACGAAATGAGGGCAGGAGGAGGCAGGGAAACGCTCCCCAACTTTTCTGTTCACACATACATTTTCAGGTGACTGCTAAGGGGGTGACCTTGGTTTACGACTGGCCCCATAACAAATGAAGCAGCGTGCCCCCTCAGCACCGCTTCCTGCAATGTCTCACCTGTGGTTGGCGCTGCTCCTAATTCTAGTTTACAGGAATAAGATAAAAAATAATAGCAAATCAGGTTCCACACAAGTATAAACACAGACTGGGAGAGAACATGGATTGCTTTGTATAGTTGTGGTCACTGCAGCTCAAAAAGGGGGAATATTCCAGATCAGGTCAAGGTGCAGAAATGGAAAAGCTCATATTACTTGGCCCTTTTTAATTTAGAGGAGGGAGGGGGAAAGTAATGGGGGATGTGGCAGGGGCTTCTAAGATTACAACTATCAAGGAGAAAATGGATGGAGAGGAACCTTTCTGAAGGTAGCCCTGTACAGAGAGGCTTTTAATATCTGATATTTTATTCTGCGCTCACTGGAAGGACAGATCGTGAAGCTGAGGCTCCAATACTTTGGCCACCTCATGAGAAGAGAAGAATCCTTGGAAAAGACCCTGATGTTGGGAAAGATTGAGGGCACTAGGAGAAGGGGACGTCAGAGGACAAGATGGTTGGACAGTGTTCTCGAAGCTACAAACATGAGTTTGACCAAACTGCGGGAGGCAGTGGAAGACAGGAGTGCCTGGCGTGCTCTGGTCCATGGGGTCACGAAGAGTCGGACACGACTAAACGACTAAACAACAACATTTTATTCTGCTTTTCTATTTGCTGGAAGCCATCCAGAGTAACTGGGGCAATCCAGTCAGATGGGTAGGGTATTATTATTATTATTATTATTATTATTATTATTATTATTATTTTCTCCCATGCTAGGACCTAGTGGGGTCCTGCAATGGAACCAAAAAGTGGGGGGTTCAGAACAGGCAAATTAGGATTTTTCTGCACCTAGCTGACCCCTGTTGGTGCAAAAGATGCAGAGATGGCCATTAACTTAGAAGGCTTAGCAGAGGGGCACTATCAATGGCTACTAGCCATGAGGGCCATATTGCCTATGGGGTCAGAAGTGGCATATCTCTGGGTGCCAGTTGAGGCGAGTCACGAGTGGGGATGGGGCTATTTGTACTCACATCCTGCTTGCAGGCTTCCCAAAGGTCCCTGGTTGGCTAGAGGGTGTTTCCTTTGGCCTGATTTGGCCCCCAGGCTCTCCTGATGTTCTTAAGTCAAGTGGTGTACGCAGGAGCAGGAAGGGTTTGCTCCCAGAGGGAGTTTGAAATGAGTATGTTTAAGACATGGGTAGGCAAACTAAGGCCCCGGGGCCGGATCTGGCCCAATCACCTTCTAAATCTGGCTCACATATGGTCTGGGAATCAGCATGTTGTGTTGTTGTTTTTGTTGTTTTAAGAAAAATATTGACCAAATTTAACAAAATACATCATCAATCAATGTAATCAATTGCACACACACCCTTTTTATACCTTCCCCTCCCTCCCTCTCCCACCCTCCTGAGACTTCCCTCAGCTCCCCCCTCTGGTTTGTTTGCACATATTATTCTCTGCATGTTATAAAATTGCACATATCTTTACCTTGTTGTTGTTTAGTCGTTTAGTCGTGTCCGACTCTCCATGACCCCATGGACCAGAGCACGCCGGGCACTCCTGTCTTCCACTGCCTCCCACAGTTTCGTCAAACTCATGTTCGTAGCTTCGAGAACACTGTCCAACCATCTCGTCCTCTGTCATCCCCTTCTCCTAGTGCCCTCAGTCTTTCCCAACATCAGGGTCTTTACCTTATCTATCCAATATTCTACTAATAAATTGTGTGTGTCTTTTTAAATAGTTTGTAAAAAGTTCCCATTCTTCCTTAAAATCACGGTTGTCCTTCTCTCGCCAGTTCTGCATAGCTCATCAGTTTTTCTTGCCATTGTTCTTTTGTTGGGACTTCCTCATTCTTCCATCCTTGTGCTAACAAGACTCTTGCCACTGTTGTAGCATACATGAATAAATTCTTTGTTTTCCTTTTTTTAAAAAATAATTTTTATTGAATTTTACATAAAGGGGGGAAAAGGAAAAAGAGAAAAAGAAAAATTTAAACAAGAGATACAAAAATACAAAAAACAAAAATGACAATATTATCACACCTTATCTCTTCAAACTTCTTCACTTCCCCTTGTTACAGTCCTTGTTAATAATTAACTCTTACCATTTCCAGATCTTAGCTAAACATCATCGAATTACGTCCTATCTCCCAATTCATGACCTTGTTCTTAAGTAGTTCTTATTCATTTTATATAGAAAAGTGGAAGAAGAATAGAAAGAAAAAACCTATAGGAAAAAAAAGACATAATCATATTATCCAATTTCTAATCTAAACATTTCGGACTTCCTCATTTCCCCTTCTTGAGTTCCTTATTAATAACTAATTGTTGCAGTTTCCAAATGTAGAATTACATTCTTTCTCCCGATTTAAAACTTCTTTTTAATCATTTACCCTTCATACTTCCTTTACCTTTATTACCCAATATTCTCTACCCAAAAATATTCATAATTAATTTTCAAATCTTTCCCCCCTTTTTATTCCCACCCTCGAAAGTAAATCTACCCCCTTTCCTTGGAATCGATGTATCCAGAGATTTCAGCCAGCTCCTTAATACTTTCCGAGTTCAGACCGTGTTTTATCCACCTATAAAAATCACCCCAATTCCTCCTCACTCCACTCCTGCTCTGTCCCAGTCTAACTTTGCTCAGCCCTTTCCCCCCGCCCTGCTGTATTCCCAACATGTTATCTTCAATCTCATTCTCTTTCTGCCCCCCACCTGCTTCCTTCTCCCCCTCTGTCACTGGGGTAACAAACTTTTTGTTTTTCCCTTTGAATCGAATCCCTTCCCTGTTCCACCCCTCCCACTGGTGAAACAGTGATTTCTTCTTCTTCCTCTTCTGTCTCAAAATTCAGTTCTGTTGGTTCAGCATTCTTCTCTCCCGTAGTTATTGCATTTCCTTCAGGATTTCAGTTCTCCTCTGTCATTTCCAGATTTTTCCCTAAAATCAAATCACAGCATGCGTCTTCTTCTAGTCCTTCCCCTAGTCCTTCTTCCTCTTCTCCCTCTTCTTCCTCCCTGTATTCATATGGATCATCTATTTCAAAATTCAGTTCTATTAGTTGATCAGTCCTCTCATCCATGCTTGTTGCAACACCTTTAGGATTGCGAATCTCCTCTGTCATTTCCAGAATTGTTATCAAAATCAAGTCCCACTGTGTACCATTCTTCTCACAGTCCAGAACCTTCTCTTCCTTCCTGTTGATGCTCTCCGCCTCCATAATTGTGGCAGAGCAGGTAGTGGTATTGTTGTTGTCCTTGTCTTATATTTTCCAAATATAAAAAAGAATGAAGTCCCGTCTGAACTGGATCCAACCTCTATTTCTTTACTTTTTCTCTTATTATTCAGTCTCAAATTCAGCACTGAGTAGCCTTGAGAATTATTTTTAAAGCTTCCTCTTTCACTTGTCTGCAGCTCTCAGTCTCAGACTCATACAGACAATCACATTCCTTTCTATTGTGACGCCATAAAGACGGCTAGCCGGTCCTTCCTTTGACCCGACTCCAAGTTCACGGGGGGGGTTCCCCTTGTCAAATCACAGTCTTTTGCAGAGATTTATGCACACTTTATCTTTTTCCCTTACTCTGCATCAGGAAAAAAGTTTTTAAAAGAAAATTTCTGAGCTTTCCACAGCTTTACTGCGTCGTCCATTACTCAAGTGGGGGGGGGGCTGACTTCCCTTTTAAGCCTCCTCCCAGCACCAATTACCCAGCCCAATTCACAAATTTTTGACTTACTTAATCCAAATCTCTTCTTTTTAAAGGAAAGAATCCGCCGCTTGCAGGCTGTAGGCTTGGAGCTTTGCTTCGTGGAGGTAACGTTGGTGCTCAAAATGGCTCCAGCGACTGCAACTCCGCTGGCTCTCGGGGTTCTTACGAGCTTACAGGGCAGCGGGGGAGTCGCTCCTGAAGCTCTGCCGAGCTTTTTTGCCCCCAGGACGCTCGACCCGGGGTTCTACGGGGATCCGCCTCGCCCCCGCAGAATCCCCCCCCTCCGCTAAGCCAGAAACCTCGGAGCTTGAGGTTTCTGCACCTCTCCGCCAGCGCGGCAGACCGGAAGTCTAAATTCTTTGTTTTCCTTGGCAGGTCTTCTCCTAAAATCCCTAACAAAAATGCTTTAGGTTGTTTTTTTTTTACAAATGTCATTTTGAACATTTTTTTCAGTTCATTATATATCATCTCCCAAAGGAATCAGTGTGTTTTTACATGAGTAGAATGTGTCCTTTTATTTAAAATGCACCTCTAGGTTATTTGTGGGGCATAGGAATTCATTCATTTTTTATTTTTTTCAAAATATAGTCCGGCCCCCACAAGGTCTGAGGGACAGTGGACCGGCCCCCTGCTGAAAAAGTTTGCTGACCCCTGCTTTAAGAGGTGGAACTGGATTGGATTCTAACTAGCAACAATGCAGATTATGACAGCAGTTTCTTTACCCCTGTCCGCCCCCCTCATTCCAACACACACACATATATCCTAATGCTGATCAAGACTCTCTTTTTTTCTCTCCACCCCCCCCCCCCCGTCAAGTGCTTTGGAACAGCAACTCTTATTTTGCAAATGAGGAGGAGAGAGAACGAGTCTTATTTATTGCTGCAGAGAGCAAGAATCAGCCAGCTGGCAGTCAATAAGCCAATGGTGGGTTGATGACTGGAATTTGCGAGCTATATAACAGCCTCTTAGCTGCTTTTAGACCACCTGTTACCTGCAATTTTTTTAAAAAAAATAATCCACAGGGACTTGTAGGATTTAGTGCACACACCCAAAAAGACTTCTTTAAAGTCATTGTTCTTTTTTGCATCAGGAATGTAACAACAGCAATAAAAAGTCAACTTCTACTCCCATTTTTCAGGCACAAAGTGTTTTGCACAAAGTCATCCAGGACTAGGATGAGATTTAAACCCTGAACTCGCAAAGCCATCTTAACCTATCGTTGCATATTTACAGCTGTGGTTAACCAGTGGCGACACACTCTGCACATGCTCAAGGGATGCTTTTCACTTGTTCTGGGGCTGCTTCTAAAATTCATGGTTCAAAAAAAACAAAAACAACCCTTTGAGCAAACATCAACACTATACATTTAAAGCACTATTATGCCACTTCAACCATCATAGAGAACTCCATAGAGAATGTAGCTTTTATAGAGTGCTAGGAATTGTATCTCTGTGAGGTCGGCACCCTCGACAAACTACATTTCCCAGGATTCTCCATGTGTGTTTGGCTGTACACACATGACCGGCTTAAAACACACATAAGTCATTCCTTTTCTCAATCTAGATGGAAGCTGTTTTGTTTTTTTAAGCCACCTAGAAGCCCAGCATCCTGTTCTCACAGGGGCCAAGCGGGTGCCCATGGGAAGACTGCGGTTCCCAGCGGAGGCAAAGCATGGCACATTTTGTGGTTAGTGGCCATTGACAGCTTTATCATTCGTGTGTTTGTCTAATCCTGTTTTAAAGCTGTCCAAACTGGTGCCCATCCCTGCCTCCAGTGGAAGTGAGTTCCACAGTTTAACTCGACTCTGCATGAAGAAAGACTTAGATCCGTTCAGAATCTTCCAGGGTTCGTATTCACCTTGGATGTGTCTCCACAGCCTTCCAGCGGTATGACAGAGCTTTAAATGTATGGTGTGGATGCACCAGGGCTGTTTTATCCCTTGCAGAGAGTGGGGGGGGGGAGTTCCCCCTGCTGGGGAGGCTTGCCAAGGCCTGCAGCTTTTGAGAAGTCAAGGAAGGAAAATGTAGTTGCCAAGCTTGGAGAGTTTGCAGGCTTGCAAACAGTGCAAAAATAAAAAATAAAAAATGACATTGTCTCTCCGCAACTGAAAGACAGCCGAAATTAGGCTGCCCCCCTGTGGATGCTTACTTGAAAGGAAACCTCGCTGTCCCCAGCAAGGCTTGCTTCTGAGTAAACGCGCTCTGCATTCGGCGTAAATGGCATTTGTTCGCTCTTGCACCTAGGCGTGTTGTGGACCCTCGCCTATCCCTTGCTCCCCTTCCTCCTTATGTGCGTGCTCCGGTTTGAGACTGGAAACTCCTCGGGGCGAAGACCCTCCCCGACCCTCCTCCTCCTCCTCCTCCTCCTCCTCCTCCTCCTCCTCCTCCTCCTCCTCCTCCTCCTGCCTTTCTGACTCTTTCAATTATGTAGCCAACTCACTGGCAAGCTAACGACCTCGTTCACCCATATATCACTCGCCCGAGCTCAGGCGGAGAGCCTCTGCTTGGCATGCCGAGCGCCCCAGGTTCAACTCCCAGGATAGACCCCCGCGCCTGATACTGCCAGCCAGTGTCTGCCATAGATGGACCCAGAGGTCTGATTCCGCAGAAGCCACCTTCCGATGCTCCCCTGAGCAAACCTAACTGAAACCCCGGAGAGCCGTTGCCAGCCAGTGTCGACAATATTGAGCTAGATTGACCTAGCAGGTCAGTTTCCAAATGTTCCCCTGAGCAATCCTATCTGAAACCCCGGAGAGCCGCTGCTGCCAGCCAGTGTCGACAACACTGGGCTCGACGAGCCCAGTGGTCTGACTCAGCAGAATCCACCTTCCTCTGCCTCTGCCCAGAGGCGTCCAAAACCGGCCCCGGCTTCTCCCTGTGGAGCAGCTTTGCGCACCCGGGCGAAGCCCAGCCCCTCTCCGCGCGCGCCCTCCCTTTTCTCCCCCGAAGGGGCGGGCCGGCCGCGCTCCGCGGCTATATAAGCAGGCGCGGCGCTTGGGTTTACTTCAACTGATCCCAGCCTCTCCGTGCGCTCCTTGCTGGACTGGGAAGCCGCTGCCAGCCTGCCGTCTCCGCCGCCTCTAGCCTCTCCGCCGCGGCTCCTGCTCCTCGCCTCCCGATGCGCCTGGCCGAGATGATCAAGAAAATGGGTCCCAGCGATTCGGAGCTCAATATCCCGGCCAAGAACTGCTACCGGATGGTCATCCTGGGCTCGTCCAAAGTGGGCAAGACGGCCATCGTCTCCCGCTTCCTCACCGGCCGCTTCGAGGACCAATACACGCCCACCATCGAGGACTTCCACCGCAAGTTCTACAGCATCCGCGGGGAAGTTTACCAGCTCGACATCCTCGACACGTCGGGGAACCACCCGTTCCCGGCCATGAGACGCCTCTCCATCCTCACAGGTGAGAGGCAGGACGGGGAACAGGGGCGCCGAAGGGGGAAAGAGGGGTTTTTGGGGTTGGCAGCAGCAGGCGAAGCGCATCAGCGCATCTCAGAAAAATAAATATCACGCCCCCCGTTGATATTACTATTAATCTTAGAATTAATAATATTATTAATAGCTCTTCTCTTGGTTTGCCGGTTGTTCTCCAAATTGTGCAGATGCTTTAGCTGACGGCATTACCTTGCGAGCCATCCATCCCCAAAATACGACGCTGCTCACGTTTTGGAAATGGGTTGGGAGAGAATTTGCTGCTCCTGGTCCGTAAACTCATGTACCAGGCTCAGCGGATTTGCTTGCAGATGTCCTTTGGAATCAATGTGCATGCACCCGAAACATAGCTGCCAAGTTTTCACTTTTCTCGCGAGGAAGCCTATTCAGCATAAGGGAAAATCCCTGTAAAAAAGGGATAACTTGGCAGCTATGACCCGAAATGCTTACTCGGAACTAAAAGTCATAATGTGTTCAGTGGGGCTTACTCCTAGTTAAATGTGCATGAAAATGGCAACTTCAGAAGTGCTTTGCTTTAGTTCTATCGATGCTGTTGCTTATTTAATGAACCAGGGCAGTTTGCAAAACCAAAATCCAAAACCCTTTGCAATTTTGCAACAACAGTATCCGAAACCCTTTGCAACTCCCCAGTTCGTTAAAAACTGAGCGATGCAAGTTTCAGCTCTTAGCTTTTATTATCTGCACAGGTTGTATTGCAACTTCTGGCTTTTACAATCAGATTACAATCTTTATTATTATTCCCAACAATGCCAGAGCAATCTTTTGAAAGAGAGCAAAGGGCAAACGGGAAGGTAATTTATCTGCCAAAAGGAAGCTTACTGGTGAGATTTTGCTCTCTGGTGTACCATTTGAAAATCATTGCAGCTTCTCTCCCCCCCCCCAAATCACTGCACCTTCCCACAATAATGTAGATTGGCATGGTACCTTTCCAGCGAAAGGCACGCTTCCAAAATAAACACACTTGCCCAGGTAGATGGAAAAGCATACAGCTTGGAGGGCTTCCAGGCAGAAAGCAGTTCTTCCAAAACACCCAACCACTCCACCTGCTGGCTTGCTTTGGTTTCTCTGGGGCTAGATGAGTGCAAACGGGGAATGCTTTCAAAAGCCTACCGAGATCCTAACCTTGTTTCCCATCTTCTTCCTTTTCTGCAGGAGACGTTTTTATTCTGGTGTTCAGCCTGGACAACCGAGACTCCTTCGAGGAGGTGCAGCGCTTGAAACAGCAGATCTTGGAGACCAAGTCCTGCCTGAAGAACAAAACCAAGGAGAACATCGATGTTCCCCTGGTCATCTGCGGGAACAAAGGCGACCGCGACTTCTACCGCGAGGTTGGCCCCCGAGAGATCGAGCAGCTGGTGGGGCAGGACCCCAAAAAGTGTGCCTACTTCGAGATCTCTGCCAAGAAGAACAGCAGCTTGGACCAAATGTTCCAGGCTCTCTTCACCATGGCCAAGCTGCCCAGCGAAATGAGCCCGGACCTCCACCGGAAAGTGTCCATTCAGTACTGTGACCTCTTGCACAAGAAAACTCTCAAAAGCAAAAAGTTCCTGAAGGAAGGCTCAGGAGAAAGCGCCGGAGAAGCCTATGGCATTGTGGCTCCCTTTGCCCGCCGGCCAAGCGTTCACAGCGACCTCATGTACATTCGCGAGAAGACCATCCGGGGAGGGCAGTCTAAGGACAAAGAGCGCTGTGTGATCAGCTAAGCCTCTCTTGCCTTAAAGACCTTCCCAGAGGAGATGGGAAGCCTCTTGTTTACTACCAAAAACTCTTGCCAGCCCGTATGGCAGCAGAAGCAGCAGCACGCACCTTCTCTGCCAAGGGCGATGCAGCTCCCACGCCAAAGGCCACAATGCCTCCGAGCTCTTTTCAGGGGACTCTTATTTTTCCAACGGCTCCCTGAGATTTCGTTTTTTTAGATTTTGGAGGTGAGCTGTCTCGGGATTTGCCAGCGGGAGTTCCCTGGCCAACAGATGGACTTAAGAACTTGAAAGTGGAAAAGAGAGAGACACTTGCAAGAAAAGGGAAAAGAAAGAAAAACTTTGTGGGAAGGAGAAATGTTTCCCTTCCTGTCTCTTTGCATTGTATTTTGTCTTTAAAGTACTTGGGGGGGGGGTCGAGGGGGGAGGGGGAAAACAGCCATTATTGAACTGTGAAGCTACTCTTAAGGCTGTATCTTTTTGTGATGTTTTCTGTGGAGCAACTCCAGAAGAATTTAACAATTGTTGCTGCTGGAAATACCTGCCAAGACTCTCCATTGCGCCCCTCTGTCCCAATGTTTGGGACTATGAGGGGTTTGTTTTGGGGAGGGGGGGAGCTGGCTCTTGAAAAACCGCTCCTTGTTTACATTGGCCTTTCTCTGTCTTGATTTTTTCTCTCTCAGAACGAGAAAATTGCATTCAAGCAAACAGGCACTTTATATGTCGAGCTCTTTCTGGTCCATGGACTTGAACAAAATCGCAACTCAGTGTTTCTTGCGACGAGCTTTGTTAATATTTTTTCTACAAAAATAAAACTTTTGAAAATAATGATAAAATTGCTTTGTCTGGCTTTTGGTGTTTCCGAAAAGGAGGTTGCAGCAGGTGGGCTATTTAAACAAGGAAGGGGTGGGAGGGGGAAGCCAGGGTGAGGGGTTGGTGATGGGGGGGAGAGAAGCTGATGAATCCAGCATGACGTGGGGGTGGGGTGGGGGAGCTTTGGTGAGTTCAAACTTGGGGAATACAAAAGGACCACGTAAACAGACAAGACAAGAAACTGTGTCCTGAGCGACATGTCGGGAAGATGTCAACACGCTGCGAAAACAAAAGAAGTTTCCTCCAAGCAAACAACCGCAGTTCTGTCTCAGTTTCCTCTCATCTTTGGCACACTCCCAAAGTTTCTTTTACGAGGGAGGGTGGGTTCTAAAGCTGTAGGTGATCTCCCCAACCCAAACAGCCTTCCCAACCCAATTGTCAAACAACACCGTTTCGCCAAAAGAGTGACATCTATTGGTGACTTATGCCTCCCTCCCCCCCACCCGCTGTTAATATCAGTTTTTAGCAATCCTGTTAATAGGAAACTGGGAGCTTACACTTCTCTAGGAAATGTAACCCCCCTCCCCCACCCACCCTCCAATGCCCTGCTTGGTTCTACATCCCTATCAATAGTGTATTGCACAAAATGGTGGCTGGAAGGTACTGCTCGTAATTAGACATTTTGAGCATTTTGACACTTAAGAGCTGCACCTCTGAACATTGAGGAACCATTTAACTATTCTGGCTAATGCTTAACTCACCGCCCTCCATAAATCCTTTCACAGATATCTCAAATAGCAATAGACACCAGGCAGCAATCCTAATCACACAGAGTGTGTAAGCTGCATTGAACACACAAGAATTCACTTCTGAGTAAACATAGGGGACTCAGGTGGCGCTGTGGTTAAACCACTGAGCCCTAGGGATTGCTGATCAGAAGGTCGGCGGTTCGAATCCCTGTGACGGGGTGAGCTCCCGTTGCTTGGTCCCAGCTCCTGCCAACCTAGCAGTTCAAAAGCACGTCAAAATGCAAGTAGATCAATAGGGAAGGTAAACGGTGTTTCCATGTGCTGCTCTGGTTCGCCAGAAGCGGCTTTGTCATGCTGGCCACATGACCTGGAAGCTGTATGCCGGCTCCCTTGGCCAATAATGCGAGATGAGCGCGCAACCCCAGAGTCTGTCATGACTGGACCTAATGGTCAGGGGTCCCTTTACCTTTTTTTAAACATAGATAAGCTCCATCTGCAAGATGTAGCAAATTGGACACTTTTTTTGGGGGGGGGGACCTTAGCTGGATTTGTACGACCAATCATTCAGGTATGCTTACGCTAAAGTAGATAGACTGCAATCCAGGTTGAAGCTATCCATAAAAAGGACGTCAAACATTAAAGGGGCAAGTTGGGGATGGGGGAATTGGATGGTTTACAAAGGGGAATGCGGGTGGAAAACTCAATGATCACGAAGCCAAGAGGTTGCCTTATTAAAATATATATTCCCTCCTCCCTCCACAGCCCCAATTTATGAAACATGATATCAATATATAGGTATTGGCAAAAGCGATTGAAGTGGAATACCCACACTGGACCATCCATGGTAGTGTCAATAGTTAAGAATGTTGAACAAGGAATAGGTAGACCCAGGTGCAAATTCTCCCTTGGCCATGGAGAAGAATATATTGGGCAATCGCGCTCTCTCTCTCAGCCAACCTACCTCACAGGGTTGTTAGGAGGAGAAAGCAACTGGTCCAGGGAGGGGAGGGAGACCCTCTATATCCTTTTTAGCTGCTTGGAGGAATGGGGGTGGTAGCTTGTTATTGGAGGTGGGTTGGGGATTGTAATAAGAAAATGCAAGGCTTAGTAAAATCACCACCACCACCCCTTCATTGATTGGGATGAGTCAAAGAGTTCATGTCACAGAAAATCTTCCATCTGACGGGATGTTAAACATTAAGAGATGTTTCTGAATGCAGATGCCTCTCGCACATTCTGTTCCCACTCCCTTTTTTTATATACGGAAAAAGTCAAAGTGAGCAGGACGGCTAGGTTTGATCCTGAGCCAGAACAAAAGCCAGCCAGATTTATGAGCCCAATTCTTCTTCACACCTGGTCCAGCCCCTTTATACTTTACTTTAACCCCAGAAGCCGCCTTATACTGAAGTAGCTCAGTACTGTCTACACCGCACTGAGGTCCCACGGCACCTAAGTGCGTATAAACACAGAGCCCTTTCTTTTGTATTTTCTGCTAAGATTTCTAGGCCACCTTTTGGGGCACAGCAGCCCTCACAAAAGTCCGGAATCAGCATAACATAGGAAATTGGCAGCTGAGAAATCCTTAGCCCTTAAGAATAAACAGTACACCTTGCCTCCGAACACCGCCAGTTAACAAAATGCAGGTTGAAGTAAGAATACACTTATAACAGAGGCACACAATTGTCTGGAGGCCGTTGGGAGAACCTGGGTTTAGGGTTGCCAGACCTCCAGGTTTGCTCCCTCCAGGTGGAGAATTTGAATCTCCAGGTGGGGGAGAGTGCATTTAATTAAACAAACATTAAGAAGGCTGTTGGTGCAGCTTGCAAGCTTCAGGAGGAGCTGGCTGCATATTATAGCATAGACACTGGGGGTGGAGTCTGTCTTCCGCCATTCCCAATTAACCTCCGTCTCCAAGGTCCACCTCTTGGTCTCAGGTTTGGGCCCTGAGATCTCATGTTCTGTGATGCTCCTGACCCGGCAACCCTAGTGCAGCCAAATGCAGCCTCGCAGGCTTCTCCTTCTGACCCTCAGGAGTTTCACTATAAAATCCCCTCCCCAACCCTTCTCTGTGTCCTCTTTTGAGTGTTTCCAATTGGCTTGGAATGGTTCTTGTTTGCCTGGAGAGAAGGTTGGCCGGAATGTAGGCTCCCCTACAAAGAAAAGCATTGCAACTGCCAGCTTTTGCCTCTGACCAGCGCCCTGCCTGCCACTGCCATGTGGCCTCTGCAAGGTTCTCCATGAGGGAATGCGGCCCTCAGACTGAAAATGGTTTCACACTACTGGGGTGTGTGTGTTTCCACTGGCGCACTGAATGCATGGGCATGTCGGGGACTACGATGGAGGGACTAGGCCAGGGGACCGTGCTGTCAGGAGCTGGAGTCAGGGGCCGGTGAAGTTAACTCTATATTCATAGAAACCAAAATACATGTAGCTCATTCCTTCTCTTTCCAGGGAAGAAGGCTCAGAGATGGGGAACGTTGGTGTGACGATGAGTGGTCAGAGGGAGAAGAGGGAGCACACTGGGAGGAGCTGCCGGAAGCTGAAAAGGCAACAGGACTTAGTGAGCAGGGGGGAGTCTGTGACAGAGAGAAGACCAGACTCAGAAGAAGCTGAAGCAGGAAAGGAGGGAGGCCAAGAGGCAGAGAAGAGTCCGGCTGGTGAAGAATCACAGGTGGCCCCTCCCCCGTTTTGCTGCCACAACAAGCTCCCCTCCCCCCTGGTCTCCCAGAACCAGAAGAGGCATGAAAAGGGTGGAACAAAGACATGCACAGGCACAGTCTCTGACTGCTTGGAAGAAGCCTTGGAGAGGAGGAGACCTAGACGGCTGTGGGGAGGCAGAGACTTTCACGGGCTGCTGTGCTCAACAGACAACACGTACCCAGTATCCATCCTGCTTTACCATCTCAACATCTGGAAATGTTTAGTACTATGATGTCCTGAAATAGATAAAGCTGGGTGTATGGAATTAATCCAAGTGGAGAACCGTAGAAAACCATTCATTGCTAAACAGCAATAAATAAATAATCAATGCACCTGTAGGAGTGTGGTAGAGACACAGAGTGTGGATTATTGTTCCAAGATGTGAGCATTTATTTGATTCTTATTAGTTGCTTGCTGTTGTTCAGAGTGTTCTGTTTTGCAACACGGGATTTTCTTTGCTGTGCTCAATAGGCCTGACATTCAGCCAAGTCTGTGAAGCTCCGTGTTTTTGCTAAGAGAGTGAACTCCAGCTTAGAACTCTGTGATTTGCTGACCGGCTCACTCTGTGACACTAGCAGACTGGAAGTGGGTCTTTCAGGAAGAAGCTACTCCCAGCCTTACCTGGAAATGTCAGGGGTTGAACCTGGAACCTTCTGCATGCACGGGCTATGGCGATTCCCCTAAGAACCCAAGAGGAATGGGGTTGGATTTTATTTTTGCAGCAGAGGAGACGTTCTCATGAAAATGTTCCTTGAAAGGTATCTAGCATGGGGGCTCTCCAACACCTCCCCCCCTCTTGCATGCTCCAAGTGTGTCTGCAGAGAGGAGACCCTTAGCATTGCAGGAAGCAATTTAATAACAAGTCTACTGTTCATATCCTGATCATTACCCCCCACGGCAGCCTTAATGCTCTCAGCCTGAAAAGGGAGAAAGAGGGAAATGGGAATTAGAATACAGATTTCCATTTCCTCGTTGGCCTCCCTTCCAGGCGCGAGGGGCAAAGTTTCTGAAAAGCTCTTTGTATCCCTTTATTCTTCTGCAAAACTAGTTGGGTTGTTTTTTTGTTTTTTTACTTTGTGTCTGTGAGAGAGAGGGAGAGAATATAATGGAATCATAGAATTGTAGAGTTAGAAAGGACCCCAAGGGTCATCTAGTTCAACCCCCTGCAATGCAGGAGGGGAAGCGCTGCACCATTGGAAATAAATAAGGTTCCAGACCTCATGACTCTGAGAAAAGGGCTGAATTAAACAGGGATGTCAGAAGCTGCCTTCAATCATGCCAGGATACTGGCATACCTAGTTCAGCCTTGGCTATAATGGCTGGCAGTGGTTCTCCAGCAAATCAGTTTCCCCCAGCCTTGCCTACAGAGGTCAGGGATCAAAACTGGGACCTGCTGTACACAGACGAAATCTTCTCCCCGAGCTATAGCCCCTTCCCCTGTCCGAGGTTTCCCTCCTCTGAGGGTAGGTTACACACACACATTTGGGTGGAAAGACGCTTGTTGAGTACCGGGGAGTGAGGTTCAAACCAGCCAGGTTGGAAGCCGTTCGATCAGGGGTAGGCAACCTAAGGCCCAGGGGCTGGATGCGGCCCATTCCCCTTCTCAATCTGGCCCGCGGACGGTCCAGGAATCAGTGTGTTTTTACATGAGTAGAATGTGCCCTTTTATTTAAATCGCATCTCTGGGTTACAGTGGAACCTCGGTTTATGAACACCTCGGTTTATGAATTTTCGGTTTACGAACACCGCGGACCCATCTGGAACGGAT
This sequence comes from Zootoca vivipara, assembly GCF_965207765.1. NCBI lineage: Eukaryota > Metazoa > Chordata > Lepidosauria > Squamata > Lacertidae > Zootoca > Zootoca vivipara. The sequence continues at coordinate 48,381,451 of NC_142596.1, forward strand.
TAATCCACTTTCCATTACTTTCAATGGGAAAGTTCGCTTCAGTTTATGAACAGACTTCCGGAACCAATTACACCCATGCTTCGGGTTAAGTACGCTTCAGGTTGAGTACTCCGCGGACCCGTCTGGAACGGATTAATACACTTTCCATTACTTTCAATGGGAAAGTTCGCTTCAGTTTATGAACGCTTCAGTTTAAGTACTCCGCAGACCGTCTGGAACAGATTAATCCACTTTCCATTACTTTCAATGGGAAAGTTCGCTTCAGTTTATGAACAGACTTCCGGAATCAATTGTGTTCATAAACTGTATTTGTGGGGCATAGGAATTGGTTCATTATTTTCCCCAAAAAATATAGTCCGGCCCACCGCATGGTCTGAGGGACGGTGGACCAACCCATGGCTGAAAAAGGCTGCTGACCCCTGAGCTAGGTGGAAACCTATTTCTGATTGGAAACCTAAGAAGCAGCTGGATCAGGCCAGCGGGTCCATCCAGCACCCTCTTCTCAAGAGTGCCCTGCCAGACGCCCACAGGAAGCCTGCAAGTAGCCCCTGACGTCAAGTTCTTTAATCTCTCTGCATTTTTCTCTCTGTGCATCAATACTTGGCTCTGAATAAGTCTTCAGGTATGTGCCTTACATCTTTGCCCCCGCCTGAATCACTGCCTGAATCAGAAGGGAAGTTTGCAGGTCCCTCAAATGTCAACAGCGGGCACGGCAATTTTCATTCAATGTACCAAGGGTGAGCTGCGGGAAGGAAGCCCTCAATGACCCCGTTACCAGCCTCCTCGAACACACCCTCTGCAATGTACCTGCATTGTCCTCTGTGGCTTGAGTACAAAACAACAATGGGAACCTCTCCCCGCGTGACTTTGGGCGGGCGCCAATGTACTGTACTCGCGCACCTGAAACGGCACAAACAGCAGCTCCGGCGACGCAACGCCCCCATCTCTCCCCCCCCCTCGCGAGCCGACAATGCCTTTTGCCTCTGTAAATGACAGGCAGCGGGGGTCAAAGGATTCATACATCAGCCACTCCCCCTTCATTGCGGCGGCCTGCCTCTTTTTCAAGACTCCCATTGGATGTGAGGATCGGCACCGGTAGGGATAAATAATCCTGACCCACGCTTGGATTCAGAGGCAGGGCAGCGTTATTTCAAGTTGGCAAACAGGCAAGAGATCCGATGGCTCAGGTCGTATTGCCCCATGCACGTCCCGAGTTTCAGAAGCTTTGTCCTCACGCTTTTGGCAAAGGTGCCTTGCCCCTATGCCCTAATGCAGGCATGTCCAACAGGTAGATCGTGATCTACAGGTAGATCACTGGACGTCTGCGGTAGATCACTGGTAGATAATTGGCTCCCCCCCCCAAAGAAGCTGAACAACTGTGGCTCCCCTTAAAAAAGCTCAGCATTTTACCTCCTCCCTGAAAAAACTCATAGAGTTGGAAGAGGCCACAAGGGCCATCCAGTCCAACACCCTGCCAAGCAGGAAACACCATCAAAGCATTCCTGACATATGCCTGTCAAGCCTCGGCTTAAAGACCTCCAAAGAAGGAGATTCCACCACACTCCTTGGTAGCAAATTCCACTGCTGAACAGCTCTTACTGTCAGGAAGTTCTTCCTAATGTTTAGGTGGAATCTTCTTTCTTGTAGTTTGAATCCATTGCTCCGTGTCCGCTTCTCTGGAGCAGCAGAAAACATTCTTTCTCCCTCCTCTATATGACATCCTTTTATATATTTGAACATGGCTATCATATCACCCCTCAACAACTTTGACCCCCACCCCCCAAGGCCTTCCTCCTTCCTAAAAAAAAGCTCAACAACTTTGACCTGAACCCCTAAAAAGGGGGTAGATCCCTGCCAGTTTTTAACTCTGTGAGTAGATCGCAATCTCTTGGGAGTTGGCCACCCCTGCCCTAATGCAAATATTACAAATAAGACTAAGTGAGTGCATGCAAAAGGACTCCATATTCTTGCCGCCTGCCCCCACCTCCATTTCTGTTCTTCCATAGTCATAAACGGATCCATTTTTCTAGTGGTGTAGCAGTTAGGGAGCTAGACTAAGAGCTGGAAGACCAGGATTCAAATCCCGCTCCTCACAGCCACAAATCCCTCCGGGTATTTGAAGAGAGCATTGTGCTCCCCTTCCTTCTCCTGGCAAAACGCTGCCAATGCAAAGTTGAGATTCTGGCAATGCAGGGGGCTGGACTAGATGACCCTCGGGGCTTCCCTTCTACGATTCTGAGAAAACATACACCAATCGTTCAGTTTGCACCTGTATTGGAATTATTTTTAAATGTTTGATCGCTTGTGCATTTGCCATATAAATTTAGAAAGTAAGTAAGACAGAAAGCAGACAAGCAATACGCTCTCCAGATTGGCGAAAAGGCTACAGCTGACACAGCAAGCCAGCGAGGTTTTAGAAGTCAGAATAGTTCTGCTATGGAATCTCCCATGACTATCACTGGATTATTGCTGCACCAAATGAGACTATCAGCTTCTTAAACAAACAATTGCACAGCTGCTGCGAGCAAAGCGGGAAGAACTACACAAATAATATCATTATATTCCATGCAAGGAATCTAGTTACAGGTTGACTCTGCAGCAAAGTCCCAGATTTATTTTTTGGGGTTCCCCTCCAAAACAGACATATCAGCAAATTATGAAAGTATCGTTTTTTAAAAAAAGAAGGCTTAACCCACTAAAAAGGATCTACAAACAAATATACACAAATTTGTAAACTGAGGCTGCCCTGTCAACCTGTTTCCTTCCCCAGAAACAGGAGCAGACATCACCCGCTCTTAAACCTCCAGGAATACTAAAGGAGTCGTGCTTTGTCCTTTTGTCCGTCTGCGGATTTCTCTCCCGCTGCTTCCTGATCTCCTCGGCGAGAGAAAGCAGGTAATTGCCTTCTAGGTGCTGGGAGATGAAGGGAAATAGCAACAGCCTGCCTTAAGCATCCCTCTTGGACCCAGTTTATACATTTCAAACAACGGGTGGTGGAGGCTACTGGTGGAAAGGTGTTGTTGCATTGAATGTACATCCACTGAAGAGGGAAAGCAAACAAAGCACCAGCTCCTTGCTTCTAGAAAAGTAGCATGTCAGGGAATCTTTCTCCCTGACATTCTAGTTTTCCATGTGCAGGGTTTTTTGTTTGTTTGTTTTTTTACAGTTTTAGTTATTTTTAAGACTGAGGAGCATACAAATATGTGCAACTCCTGCAAAATGCAGTAGGCACATTCCGTTCTGCTGAAACTGGGCCCCTAAACCAAAACACCAATGTACACCAGGACGGTGCGTTACAGCTTATGAGCTGCTGCAACAAAATTGTGTTCCCCTTTGGTGCCAAAAGGCACTGCAGTTCCCTCGGCTGCTTCCAGAACCAGAGGAGTCTCTTTGCAGAGCCTCGGGTCTCTTCCTGCCTAATCCTTGGGGATCTCAAACATGCAGAGGCTTTTGTACTTCTGCAGCAATTCGCTCTTGGTCTTGACTTGCTCCCGGAGGCTTTGAAGCTGCAGCTGTTGCTGCTCGGGGCTCACGGAGATCCCCTGCATGGTTTGGATCACCTTCCGCACCTCCACGAATTTGGTCCTCAGCTCGTTCAAAACCTGGTGGACGTCTTGGCTGTCTTTATCCATGCTGAAGGGAGAGAGAGAGAGAGAGAGAGGAAGAGAGCAGCTAAGATTACGTTTCCATGCCATTTATGGTAGCAGGGGCTACGGGTTCAGGAATGGGTATTCGACAGGGAATTGGGAGGAAGCAGGCGCCCACAGAAGCATCGTGAACCACAATGTTCCCGGGACAGCATGCAAAACGCTTTTTTTCATTCTCAGAAACTTTCATGACCTTCTTTGAAGCTACTTTAAAAAAATGTTTAAACTATTCTTTAAGAACATAAGAATACAGTATGACCAATGGCCCATCTAGTCCAGCATCCAGTTCTCCCCTGTGGGAAGTGAGGAAGCAGGACCCGAGTGCGAATGTCCTCTCGCTTCCTGTGGTTTCCAGCAACTGGTTTTCAGAAGCATTCCTTCCTCCAACCATGGAGGCAAAGCACAGCTATCATACCTAGTTGCCATTGAGAGCCTTGCCCTCCATTCTTCATCCTCCGGGAGACCAGGGTTCAGATGGATGGGCATCTGTCATGAATGAATTAGCTGAGATTCCCGCATTGCAGGGGGCTGGACAAGACTCACAGCTGTCCATGGAGGCGCAGGTCAATTATGTGTCCAGGGCAGCTGTCTACAACAGCGTTTCTCAACCGGTGTTCCGCGGCACACTACTGTGCCGCGAGACGCTGGCTGGTGTGCCGCGACGAGAAGGGCGATTTGCATTGTCACGTCGCTGACCCGCCGGAAAGGAAGCCGGCCGGGTCACGACGCAAGGCGAGCGCCCGCGTTGTGACCCGGCCGGCTTCCTTTCCGGCGGGTCAGTGTTGTTTATTGGCGGCCGCCAGGCACGTGACGATGCAAATTGCCCTTCTCGTCGCCGCACGTCGCGGCAAAATTTAGAGTCGGCATCCAGCCGGAGGCCAGAGAGGGCGGCGCCGCCGCCTGGGGAGGAGGAGGCAGGCGGGGAAGGCTGTGCAGGGCTTCCCTTCGCCGGGCCAGAGCGGCGGCGGCTGCCTGGGGCCGCTGGGAGGGAGGCGGCGGCAGCTGCGCGCCCGTGTCTGCCCGCCTGGGGTCTGTGCGTGCCGTCTAACGTGTCCCCGCTCGCTCCGCAGGCTCTGCGCCTGGTGGGTCCGCCTGGCTACCGCGCAGCAGTTCTTCAGTGGCATGCTTTACGTCTCCCCTCCAAACTAAACTAAATATAGGGCGGCACAGAGTTGGTGTGCCGCGGGATTTTTTTTTCATAGAACAAGTGTGCCGTGGCCCAAAAAAGGTTGAGAAACACTGGTCTACAAGATCCATCTGGTACGCAGGCTGAGACCCTACCTGCCCGTGGACTGTCTTGCCAGAGTGGTGCATGCTCTAGTTATCTCCCGCTTGGACTACTGCAATGCGCTCTACGTGGGGCTACCTTGAAGGTGACCCGGAAACTACAACTAATCCAGAATGCAGCACCTAGACTGGTGACTGGGAGCGGCCGCAGAGACCATATGACACCGGTCCTAAAATACCTACATTGGCTCCCAGTATGTTTCCGAGCACAAGTCAAAGTGTTGGTGCTGATCTTTAAAGCCCCAAACGGCCTCGGCCCAGTATACCTGAAGGAGCGTCTCCACCCCCATTGTTCAGCCCAGACACTGAGGTCCAGCTCCGAGGGCCTTATGGCGGTTCCCTCCCTGCGAGAAGTGAAGCTACAGGGAACCAGGCAGAGGGCCTTCTTGGTGGTGGCGCCCGCCCTGTGGAACGCCCTCCCACCAGATGTCAAGGAGACAAAACTATCCGACTTTGAGAAGACAACTGAAGGCAGCCCTGTTTAGGGAAGTTTTTAATGTTTGATCGTGTTTTTAATATTCTGTTGGGAGCCACCCAGAGTGGCTGGGGAAACCCAGCCAGATGGGCAGGGTATAAGTAATAAATCATTGTTGTTGTTGTTGTTGTTGTTGTTGTTGTTGTTGTTGTTATAGAGGACTCTCGGGGTCCCTTCCAACTTTACAATTCTTACAATTCTATTATTCCAAATCTCTGCTAAGCCACCAGACCCACCGAGTGACCTCGGGCCAGTCACACACTCTCTGCCTCATAGGGCCATTGCGAGGATAAAATAGGGGAGAGGTGAACCCCGTACCCCCTCCCGTACTTCCATGGGTCAGTGTGTCTGGCTCTTAACCATAAGGTTGGTTTGAGTCCACCCAGGGACAGCTGTGGGCAGGATTCCCGCATTGCAGGGTTGGAGTAGACCAGGCATAGGCCAACTCGGGCCCCCAGATGTTTTGAGACTACAATTCCCATCACCCTTGACCACTGGTTCTGTTAGCTAGGGATGATGGGAGTTGTAGTCCCAAAAACATCTGGAGGGCCGAGTTTGCCTATGCCTGGTTTAAAAGAATACTTACGTTAATGGCAATGTTATTTATTATTATTTTTGGCCCCAAGGTAAGAGCACAGGAAGAGCTGTTCAACAGTGGAATTTGCTGCCAAGGAGTGTGGTGGAATCTCCTTCTTTGGAGGTCTTTAAGCAGAGGCTTGACGGCCATATGTCAGGAATGCTTTGATGGTGTTTCCTGCTTGGCAGGGGGTTTGACTGGATGGCCCTTGTGGTCTCTTCCAGCTCCCATCATCCCTAGCTAACAGGACCAGTGGTCAGGGATGATGGGAGTTGTAGTCCCAAAACATCTGGAGGGCCGAGTTGGCCTGTGCCTGGAGCAGACAGTCCCTGGGCTCTCTTCCAACTCTACAATTTTATGATTCTAATATTCTCTCTGTGGTGTAAGCCTGGGCAGAGTGTATGGGAGTCCTGGGCTGCCCAGGTGAAAAGACCCCGTTCTCGGCCTCGCTGATGCGGTCCAAAGGAAAGCAGAGCAAGACGTTTAGGACCAGCTTGGCTGCAGGAGTTGCCGGAAGGAATCACACAAGGCGCTATCCAACCGTTTTAGGGACTCCAATCCGGATTTGTGGATATTTTATTCCTTAGGCTTTTCTTCCCCCGAAGATACCCCACAAGGCAGCAGAGATTTTGGATCAGAGCTTCTGCCTTCGGATGTGGACAACCTCCATCCATCCATCCCTTTCTTCTCTCTTACAGCAGGGATGTTCAACAGGTAGATTGCGATCTACTGGTAGATCACCGGGCTGTCCTAGGTAGATCACCAGGGTGTCACAGGTAGATTGCGGGATGACAGAAAGTGTTCGCTTCCCCCCCCCCAAGAAATTGAAAAAATTGTGGCCTCTCTCCCTCCAAAAAGCTCAACAATTATGCCCCCCCAAACTCAACAACTTTGGCTCTCCCCACCCCCGCACAAGAAAGCTCAACAACTCTGGGCAGATCACTGGTAGATCACTGCCAGCTTTTCTTTTATAGTGTGAGTAGATCACAGTCTCTTGGGAGTTGGACGTGCCTGCTCTACAGCATGTGCAGAAACCGCCTCCTTGACCATTGGACCCACTCTTGGTTTCATCCACACCTCAGTCGGCAGAGCATGAGACTCTTAATGTCAGGGCCGTGGGTCCGAGCTCCACATTGGGCAAAAGATTCCTGCATTGCAGGGGGTTGGACTAGAGGACCCTCGTGGTCCCTTCCAACTGCACAAGTCTCTGATTCTATGAGTCTCTGCATGCTGCAGGAGGCCCTAATCCCCTCACCTGGTTTAGCCAGCCAGACGAAGCCATTCTCGGGTTGTGGCCGCTGTTGCATGCCGACAGCTTCTAGGAGCCACAGGTGAGAGCCGAGTGCAAGGTGGGGAACCAAAGGTGGGCAAACTACCCCAGAAGGAGCAAGGTGTGTCCCCCACCAGAGGGACGACCTCTCCCCCTAACGCCCCATTCACCCCTACAAACAATTACTGCGCCAGCTCTTTCGTGAAAAGCAGTCCGTTCCCAAAGGCCTGTCGGAATAAGACAATCTTCACCTGCCCATGGGAAGGAGTTCCAAAGTTGCCTGGGGGCAGCCACCACTGAGGAGGCCCTGTCCTTCATCCCTGCCAAGAGTGTCCATGAGGGTGGCGGGAACCAGAAAAAAAATCGGCCTCTACAGAAAGGGACACAAGAGCAGGTTTGTGCAGGTAGCTTGGACTTCAGCTGCGTAAGAGCTTTCTAAGGCCATAACCCGAAACCTGCCACTGCCCCCCTTCAGCGGTAGACTGCTCCTGCCCCTGGAGGCTCCCCACCCACGACCCAGCCGCCTCCCTCCGGGGCCATTTACCATTTGATGATGTCGTGCACCAGGGGGAGGAAAGAGTAGTCCTCCTGGCCCGGGTGGGCGCCGGGCGCCTGCGGGGGTCCCTGCTGCTGCTGCTGCCCTTGGGGCGGAGGCGCCTGCGCGGCTGGAGACTGGAACTTCTGCTCGGCGGGCGACGGCTGCTGCTGCTGCTGCTGGGGCGGAGGCGGCGCCTGCTGCTCCCCCGCCGGGGCCGCGGCCTGGGGGGCTCCGGGGGGCGCCGAGGGCTGCTCTTCGGGGCGAGAACCCCCGACGGCCGAGGCTCCTCCAGGCGTCGCCATGGCCTCTGGATGCCTCCTTGCCACTCTCTCTCCTCTGTGCTTGCTTGCTCTTCTTTCCTTATTTATTTGATTGCATGCGTATATTTTAATTTTTTTCCCTTCCTCCCCTCTGTGCTTGCTTGCTCCTGCTTCCTTATTTATTCAATTAATTGCATGCATATATTTTAAAACGTTTTCCTTCCTCTCTTCTTTGCTTGCTTGCTCGTTTCCTTATTTACTGAATTGCATGCATATACATTTGTAAAAGAATTCTTCCTCTCCTCCTGCTAGCTTGCTCCTGTTTCGTTATTCATTTAATTGCATGCATTATTTTTATATATATAAAAAAACTCCCTCTCCTTTATTTAGTGCTTGCTCTTATTTATTTTGCACGCTGCTATTTTTAAGCTTTGCACTCGTGCACTCTCTCTCTCTCTCTTTCCCTTTCCGCTTCCTCCTCCCCCACTTTTCCGGGCGTCGCGACAAAAGCACGAAAAGCCTCTCGCCCTTGCAAAACTGGTCTCAGAGTTTGCGCGTCAGCTTGGCTCCTCCTCCTCCTTTGCAAATGCGATGCTTCTGCTGCTGCCGCCGCCGCGTTAGCTGCTTCGGAAGCACCTTAGCCCGGAGCCCGGTGCAGACTTACCTAGGTGAAAATTGCCATTGGAATCCCCTACATAAATTCATCTTGGGAATGAGGTTCTGCTGGGATCCAAGGTTCTTACGCACGAGTAAGCCTACACACACACATACTTGGACCGCAGAAGCACTGGACGTTATTTTTTTAATACCATTATTACTGCAAGTAAGTTGGACACGTGTTTTTTTTTATTATCATCATCATCATCATCATCATCATCCCTTCTGCTGCTGTTCTCCAGCTTTCTACCAAATAAAACAAGCAAGCTAATAATCCCTTAATCATAAAAGGCAACACTGCTGCATCACGGAAAACTATCGAATGCAAATTGATTTGCAGCTACGTTTACTCAAAAATAAACCTAAATTGTTGTTATTAATTAAATTTGTACACTGCCCTATACCCATAGGTCTCGGGGTGGTTCACAAAATAAAATTGCAATAAAAACCCCCACAAAATGCATAATAAAAATAATATACATTTTTACAATTATAACCTCCAAGGACCTTAAGGCAGCACATATAGTTCTCCCCATTTTATCCTCACAACAGCCCTGAGAGGTAGGCTAGGCTGAGAGAGAGGGGCTGGCCCAAGATCACCCAGTGAGTTTTGGTAGCTGAGTGGGGATTCGAACCCTGTTCTTCCGGTTGTTAGTCCCAACACACTTAACTGCTGCACCGCACTGGCAAACATAACCTGTGCAAACCTGTTAAAAGTCCTGAAATATTGCTCTAATTGACTGCTCACCAGTCTTGATGTGGTCGGCTTTTGCGACCCGGCGCAGCTTTCCCTGGCTCCTGGGGTCAAGCCATCCCTGGCTGGCCGTTGTGTCTCCCATAATTCCTGTCTCCCCTGCTCTGCCTCAGTCCCCAATCGGGGGGTTGAGAGGGATATACGCCCAATGCCCAAGCCAAGGTTTTGCTACATCTGAAATTTAATAAAAGTTGTGGCCTAATTTTAATACCATAACTGCGCTGTGTTGCATCTAATTCAACTGGGCCTGAGTTCCGGGGACAGGGGATCTGCGACTGGGCTCGCAAATGCATTTAGGAATTTTGCTTTGACTTTTTATATAAGTAACAATTGCCATGTGAGTTAACAGACTATGAGTCTCAGGTTGCTTCCAGACAAGTTTTTAATTCAGTAGTCCTCTGGCACAGCGTTCACAGGGCGGTTGTACAACGTTGCTGTTTTATCAAGCATTAATAGTCATTCAGGGATGGTTATACAACATCATTGTTATTCTACACTTCCCACTGTTTTTTCCTGGTAGCTGCCCTGTATTTTCCCTTGTGAAGACGGGATGCAAAGAATTAATTTGGCATCTGTGTAATCTCTGTACCCTTCTTTAGTCGACCTTAGACTTGCTTGTCCTCTAGGGTCCAGCCGCTTCTCTTTGCTACTATAGCAATGAATTTTTCATTGTTAATATTTCTGGTTTTTATCAATGGGGCCCTCCAATTCTTTCGTAGAATCCCTTGCAGTCTCCTTGCATTTCCTTTGAATTCCACCTGCAAAACCGTGGAAAGTCTGGAAGGAGACGATGTCATTGCAAGGATGAAAACTGGCGGATGTGAGTAATGTAACGACAACAGAAGCTTTCGTCATTTTTAAAGAGAGAAAGCACATTGCTTTGGGAAGGGGAAACGAATAGGTCAGGCACCTAATCCCATTGCTCTCCCTTCTTGTCCACTTTGTGATTTAATCCTAGACAGACCCTTGTGATGGCCAATTAATGGCAATTGACCAGCAGCGTCAGGAAATCTGCTCCTCGTTTTGTTTAAATAAATATTAACAAGTGCTATTTATACCCTGAAAGGCTACGATGAGTGTCGTGAGTTTGGAGTATTGGGCAGTGAAATGCTAAAAATAGCCAATGTAATCAGCAACAGATTTCCTACGGGTGGAAAGAGAAGCTAGCAGAAGCCGTGGATGAACACATTGTTGATAAATGGGGCCTTGGATATTCAAGTAAGGGCAGCAATTCCACATGAGAAGAACATTTGTTGAAGAAGAAAAAACGTTGCTAGTGCTTTTGAATTAATAGCTAATGCTGCTCTAGGCTGCATCAACAGAAGTATAGTATCCAGATCAAGGGACCATCTACCGGTAACACCAAGTCCTAAAATATCTACCCTGTAAGTTTCTGAGCACAATTCAAAGTGTTGGTGCTGACCTTTAAAGCCCTAAACGGCCTCAGCCCAGTATACCTGAAGGAGCATCTCCACCTTCAGCCCAGACACTAAGGTCCAGCTCCAAGGGCCCTCTGGCGATTCCCTCCCTGTGAGAAGTGAGCTTACAGGGAACCAGACAGAGGGCCTTCTCAGTGGTGGTGCCCTCCCATCAGATGTCAAGGAAATAAACAACACTCTGACTTTTAGAAGACATCTGAAGGCAGCCCTGTATAGGAAAGTTCTTACTGTTTGATGTCTTACTATCCCTGAACATTCCCACACTTACTGTGGTTTTATATTGGTTGGAATCGTAGGAGCAAACTCCATGGGGCCGATAAAATATTTGAGGAGGTTGGGCCCCCCCCCCCCAAAGTTGATAGGCATTGCCATGCAAATGGTGTCCATGTGATCGATTATTCAGGGCAAGGCTTACTTGCCCCTTCCCAATATTTTATTTAAGTTGGCACCCCTGTTTGGAAACCACTCAGAATAGCTGGGGCATCCCATTGAGAGGGGCAACACATAAATAATAAGTTGTTGTTGTTGTTGTTCCTCTTCTTAGATTGTATTTCATTATATTACAACTTGAGTTCCATGGAGTTCAAGACATAGTACAGTAATGATGGAATACAAGCTTGAAGAGGCAGAAAGCCTCTGAGTTATTATCGGCTGGGGAGCAACAAGAGAAAAGGAGCGTTGCTTTTCCCGTCCTCTTCGCGGGATTCCCAGTGCCACATGGCTGATCTCTGTGAGAAACAGGATGTTAGACTCAATGGACCCTTGGCCTGAGGCAGCATCCAGGCTCTCCTTATATCTTCACAGGACAAAGTGTGCTCTTTATATCCATTCAAGAACTTGCCAAAATATATCTCGGCAGTGCCACCAATTCCTTAGTTTCCTCCCCTCTTAACATGTGCCTCCCTCTCTCCTCTGAAGTTTAGCTTAGCTTTGTTCTGCCTTAGCCATGAAGCAACCCTGAGTATACTCACATCCACACCTCGCATTTAAAAGCAGTATTTTACCACTATAACAGGAACGGAGGGTCCTGGGAAACTCTGTTCAGAGTTACGATCCCTGGCACTCCCAGAATTCTTAGCGGGGAGACATGACTGTTCGAAGCAGTGGTTTAAAGCAGAGGTTTTCAGCCTTTTGGGGTCCACAACTCCCTTGACCAACTACCTTTTTTCTGTAGCACCCCTGTGGGGCTCAGGAGCCCAGTTGTGTCACCTCCTCTCTCCTTGGGAGTCCTCTGGGCAGCCGCAGCTGCCGCCCTGGTCTCTGAGCTGCCCACCCTGCCCCAAAGAGAGATACCTCCTCACGCTGCCCCACAGGGGCCTGGGAAGCACCCTCTGGCCAGCCCCAGAGGCACCATTCGCCTGTGAAGCTTGTAGCTAGGACTGCTGCAGCAAATAGCCATGCAAGCCCTTGGGAGGCAGAGATGAAAGAGGGCATCAGAGGAGGAAAGGAAGGAAAGAGGGACATAGGCCACAGCACACTGGTTTCAAACCACTGCTTTAAAGGAATGGTGTAAATGTAGCCTGTTAGGGAATTTTATAGGGGGGGCACCCAAACGAGGCTTCATTTGGGAATCAAGATTGGCACAAATGCCCTCAAGGGGACCCTGTCTGATCCTACAACACCACTCTAGTATCGCACCAACACAAACCCCTCAAGATCAAGCCCTGTATAATAAAGGCTCCCTTTCCTTTCCTATCCTTTCTCGGTTGCCTGAGACTCTATGTAACCATATTTCTTTATGAATGAATACCGTGTATCTGTATTTTTAATTGAAAACCCCTTTTGCTACTCTGGCCAAGGGCTCTCAGGGATGCAGGGAACAGCAAGAGGTCAAGCAGCCAGGGTGGTGCTCCTCTGCATATCCATAATCCATTCAGGTACCATCTCCTGCCATTCCTGCCCCTCCGAAGCCAGAGGCAATACACACACCTGGACCCATTGTTTTTCCCCGCCAGGTACTCAAGGATCCCCTCCCAGATACTTACTGGTACTTGCTTATCAATGTCCTGGGACATCGTGCATTGTTACCTTATGTTAATCCTGGTTACAGGTAGGTAGCCGTGTTGGTCTGGGTCGAAGTAAAATAAAAAAATTCCTTCAGTAGCACCTTAAAGACCAACTAAGTTTTTATTTTGGTATGAGCTTTGCACACGAAAGCTCATACCAAAATAAAAACTTAGTTGGTCTTTAAGGTGCTACTGAAGGAATTTTTTTATTATTGTTATAAGAATTTTGAGGTCATATCTATATATATATAATAATTGTTCATAAAACATGTACATGAATGTACAGTACAGGCACATGTCTGAAGCAGCACAGGAAGACAGGCCTTTCTGACACCATTTTGACTCTCTCTCTGACCAGGTGTTCCTCTGCAAGGAAGAAGGGGGGTGGGGGGAACCTTCTCATTGTCTCGGGAATTAAAGTGATAATCCCTGGCATCCTGATACCTGGGTGCCAGACAAAAGGGTGTGATTAACTTGGCTGGGAAACAGGGAAATGTAAATATCTCTCTCTTTTGTTGATTAGGTTTGGGGGGCAGGGGGCAGGGTCCAGGATGCTCAGATTACTGCCACCAGACCTCCCCTTTCATGATGTACCTATGATGAATCTAGGGAGGGGGGTCTTGGGCTACACCCCTTCTGTGACATATGGATGATGCTTCTGGGGGGTGGGCTGAAACCAATTTCAAATTTCTTTTTAAGGGCAAGACACCTTTGTTTGGGGTTCCTTCCTTGTTCTCCTGCGTGAGAGGAAGGACCCTGTTGCAACAGCGAAAATAAAGGCTTTGCTTCTCAAACTTCTCTGGTTGGCCTCTGTTATATTCTCCAACCGATGGAGAACCCAATAAGGGAATAAAGGCAGATTTTCGCCTATATCATTATGTTAATCCTGTTTACCTCCTGTTTACCTGTATGCTAATGCCCCTTGCACCTTCCCCTTTTCTGACGGTTCACCCTGTCACAAGTGATGTATGTATGATGCTTTCGATGTGCATTATGGGATGGTGGTGGGAACTTTTAAAAGTTCCTGCAGCCCTGTTCACGGTGTTCAGTCTGGCATTGAACCTGCTGCGCAGTAATAAACCTTGCTGTTTGCTCCGGATCGTGGCTGGACTCCTTCCTTTTATACTCCGCAACGACCACAGGCCCTTGCCTGATGAGCTGGGTGGCTGAGCATTCTCGCACCCAGGATTTTGCCCTAACATAGCCTAAGTCTCTCTCCCCCTCCTCTGGATGATGGCTGGGTTAAGAGCTCGTTTTGAGCTCGTAAATTGCCATCTCTGGCTTGCTTTAGCCTCTCTGCCAGGTGCGGGTCATGGTCAGGTGAGGAGAGAAGAGAAGAGAAGGGAAGGACTGAAGACTGGCCGATCAGGAACAAGGAAAAATCAACACAGACTGGGACACAGACCTTCCTGTTATTTGCAGCTCACTGGTTCCCAAAAGCAAACAGTCTTGTTGTGAAGTCTCCGCCTGAATGTATATCATTCAGCAGCACATTATCGACGCCCAAAGTTTTGACACTTCTGCTTTATTTAGTACATTGGTCCCTCCGAGGATAAGGAACTTGACATGCAGACCTTCCTGGGTGTAACCTGGACACAGGTGCCAAATGGGCCTTAAGGGACAGACAATAGGTGCACATCGTTCAGAAAATGTTCGATTTGTTTGATGATGATGATGATAATAATAATAATAATAATAATAATAATAATAATAATAATAATATTTTATTATTTATACCCCGCCCATCTGGCCGATCCTCCCCAGCCACTCTGGGTGGCTTCCAACAGAAATATAAAAATACAATAATTTATTAAACATTAAAAGCTTCCCTAATTAGGGCTACCTTCAGATGTTTTGTTGGGAAGTTTTAGGCATGATGTCCAGGTCTGGTGGGTGCTGGGAAGCTTGGGGCCAGCTACATTTTCCTCAATTAATGGTCTTTTAAAAAGTTTGAGGAAAAAGCAGTTGTGAGAGCACAGTCCGGAATATCCTGCCATTTTCCTCTTGAAAATCTCCTGTCCCCTGAAGGCAGGAGAAGGGAGAGAGGGAAGGGAGGAGAATTTTTTCTCTCTTTCTCTCTCTCTACCCCCACCACACACACACACATTGTACAGTGGTACCTTGGTTTCCAAACGGCTTAGTTGTCAAACAAATTGGCTCCCGACGCCGCAAACCCGGAAGTAAGTGTTCCGGTTTACGAATGTTTTTCGGAAGCCGAACGTCCGATGCGGCTTTCGCTTGAGTGCAGGAAGCTCCTGCAGCCAATCGGAGGCCACGCCTTGGTTTTTGAATGGTTTCGGGAGTCGAACGGACTCCCGGAATGGATTAAGTTCAAGAACCAAGGTTCCACTGTACACAGAGAAAGGGGGCGGGGAGAGAGATGGCAGGAAGGGATAGGAAAGCAAATGGCCCCACCCATTTGACTTTGGCTCTGCCCACACTGACTTTGGCCCCACCCACAGCTGACACGTGGGCCTTAAGTCAGTGTAGGGGATGCTGAGCTAGGTGGATCAAAGGACCGGCTGTACTAAAAGGCAGCTCCCCACATTCCTAATCTGGGAACTGGCAATGGGCATGAGGCATTCTTCCCACCTGAGGGGAGCAGGCCAGGCTGTATGGGACGTTTATTCACACTTCACCGCCATTCTCCACAAGGGATGAGAGGATCTGCTGATGTTCGATTTTCTCGGTTTCTCAGTTTCTCATCCTGAAATTCCATTCTCCGCATTTCGCTGCGGTTGCTTTACTTTTAATCCTCATGAAAATCCGCCAGCATTTGATATATGTCCAAAAATACACTAAGGGTACGCTATCTATGCTAGCATTTGGGTGACCTTGAAGGGAGAACGACTTGATTATTATGAGTGCGGGTACATATTGTTATAAGAATGTAATAGAAAATAGATAAAGATATGTACGTATAGCAAATAGAGTACATTCATTTGTAATACAATAATATAAATTGGGGATTAACGGGAACTCTAATTTGATAATTTATTTAAGATTTGGATAAATTAGTTTTTCTTTTTCCTTTCTCTTATTTATTTCTTTTCCTTTTAATTTTATTTAGTGGACTTTGTGGTGTGAATTATCTTTTGTATATAGGAAGAAAGGTGTGGTATAAACTATTGAAGAGGGTGGTTGTGTTATAAAAATGTTTATTACTGCATTGTGATATACATAGACCAATAAAAGTTTTTTTAAAAAGAAAATCTGCCAGCATTCCAGTGCAAACAAACAAATTCTAAATGCATGTTTTCGCAAAGCAATTACCCCCTCACGCAATGCGTTCTTCCCACTAATACTTCCACACTTGGCTCTAGCGCACACTTTTTTTTTTTGCACGCGTTGCTCAGCAAAGAAACGCATTGCGAAATTCAGAGAAGTGCAAATTTCAACAGCCCGCTGCGCTTCACTTTGCATTTTGCTTCAGAAAGTGCAAATTTGAAAGAAGGGGCTTTCAGAATGAACTGGCTCAAAATTCTCCTTCATCCCTACCCTCTCCAAAGCACACCCTGCCTGAGCCAGCTGCTTCACTCTGTCTAATGGTAGGGCCAGGCTGGCAAAGGACAAGGTGATGCTACTAAGCATGATGTTCTGCCTGACATGAAAATGGCCTGCTATGGCTCTGGTTGTACGGTTCTGTAGGAGTTCTGTTAGGGCAAAATTCTGGGTGCGAGAATGCTCAGCCACCCAGCTCATCAGGCAAGGGCCTGTGGTCGTTGCGGAGTATAAAAGGAAGGAGTCCAGCCACGATCCGGAGCAAACAGCAAGGTTTATTACTGCGCAGCAGGTTCAATGCCAGACTGAACACCGTGAACAGGGCTGCAGGAACTTTTAAAAGTTCCCACCACCATCCCATAATGCACATCGAAAGCATCATACATACATCACTTGTGACAGGGTGAACCGTCAGAAAAGGGGAAGGTGCAAGGGGCATTAGCATACAGGTAAACAGGAGGTAAACAGGATTAACATAAGGTAACAATGCACGATGTCCCAGGACATTGATAAGCAAGTACCAGTAAGTATCTGGGAGGGGATCCTTGAGTACCTGGCGGGGGGGGGGGGGAAACAATGGGTCCAGGTGTGTGTATTGCCTCTGGCTTCGGAGGGTCGGGAGTGGCAGGAGATGGTACCTGAATGGATTATGGATATGCAGAGGAGCACCACCCTGGCTACGTGACCTCTTGCTGTTCCCTGCATCCCTGAGAGCCCTAGGTCAGAGTTGCAAAAAGGGGGTTTCATTTAGAAATACAGATACACGGTATTCATTCATAAAGAAATATGGTTACATAGAGTCTCAGGCAACAGAGAAAGGGTAGGAAAGGGAGCCTTTATTACACAGGGCTTGATCTTGAGGGGTTTGTGTTGGTGCGATACTAGAGTGGTGTTGTAGGATCAGACAGGGTCCCCTTGAGGGCATTTGTGTCAATCTTGATTCCCAAATGAAGCCTCGTTTGGGTGCCCCCCCTATAAAATTCCCTAACAAGTTCGAAATGCGGTGATGAGGGCCGGACTTTGACCAGACTCCGGCCACTGTAGTGTACTTAACCGTACTGCTAAACCTGACATCATCAACATCATTAATTCAATTTATATATCACTCGTTATCAGAAGCTCACAGTGACACTCTCCTTGGCCAGGAATCTGTTTCTTATGATTCAGAAAGAGACGTAACAGGAGACGTCTTGACCCCATAAGCTTCCCTAGGCAGGCAACCTAGAAGGGAAGGTGGGGGGGGGGGCCCTGCTAATTACAGCAGTTAAGCGAGCCTGAGTTTTTGTTTTGTTTTGTTTTTTCAATGGGGAAAGGTATCACAAATCAGGAGTTCTCCTCCAGCAGCTGGGAACGGCACAATAGAGGAAGAGGCTGTTGTGCTGCCCGTTCAGGAGACATGTTGGAACTCTTTTTATTTCGAAAAGTGGGTCAGAAAGATAAGGTGTGTGTTTGTGTGTGTGCGTGTGGCAGGGAGAGAGAGAGAGAGAGAAAGAGAGTTTTCTTTTCAAGTGCCTAGGACAAAGCAATCTCAGGAACACACCGCATTTGATGAGAAACCTTTTCAAATGCAGAGAGAAAGAGGGCAGAGAACATCCTTTGCTTGGTTATTCACCATCCCTGAGTGTTTTCAACCGCTGCTCGTCTCTAATTGACCCAATTGCTGGGAAAATGTCAGCATCGATCCACAAGCCAAAGATACACCAGGCAACTTATAGACAGCGCACGTCAAACACCTCCTTGTGCTATGCAAGAGGGTGGTTTATTAATACAGTATTTAGGCGGATGGATAGATGGATAAAATTAAACCCTGTTGAAAAAGTTCTGGAGGCACGTCATTTCCACAAAGAAGACCTAGTAGGAGCTGTCTCCCTTTTAGAGCAGCTTACAGGGAGACATTTTGTCCTTGGGTACAGGTGTAGCTAAATAGAACCTCCATGTTCAGCAGCAGTATACCACAGAATACCTCTGGCTGGAGCAACAGCAGGAAAAGGACTGTTGCCGCCATGCCCTGGATAACCACTGCGGCAGTCAAGATATTAGACTTGACAGACCCTTGCTCTGTTCCATCAGGGCTCTTATTACAACGGGGCCTTCTCAGCGGTGGCACCCTGGACTTTGGAATAACCTCCCAGACACAAGGAATAGCCTTCCCTTGGGCCTATACAGCTCAGGACCAGGTTACTGGAGAGACCGCCTCATCTCCCCACAGCATAGCTCAATCAGTAGAACATGAGGCCCTTAATCTCAGAGTCTTGGGTTCGAGCCCCACATTGGGCAAAAAGATTCCTGTGTTGCAGGGGGTTGGACTAGATGACCCTTATGATCCCTTCCAAGTCTACAATTCTATTACAGTGGAACTTCGGTAAACGCCTACCTCCATTTACAAAAACCTCTGTTTACCAACAACGCGGACCCGGAAGTGTTTACATCCGGGTTCCGCGGCATTGGATGCGCAGACGCGATCTGCACAGCTCGCGCATGCACAGAAGCGATCTGCACACTCTATCGGCGCTTTGTGCATGCGCAGAAGCGTGCCTTTGGTGAGTGAATGCCTCGGCGAGCAAACGCCTCCGCGGAACGGATTGCATTTGCAAACCGAGGTACCACTGTATTCTTCTATATCTAGTGGCTCACTGCATCCTGCACAAAATATTCTTCTTAGAGTCTCCCACAGTAACTCAGAGCAGGTCTTTTTGTGGAAGCATAGATCACAATGGATGCATAATTCAAAGAAGGCCCTTCGAAGGGTAAATGAGTCATTTACGGCTAAATGGAACCTCCATTGTCAGAGGCAGTCTACCTCTGAATAACATACACAGGAGTTAAACAACCAGGAGGGGTGAGGCCTTCACACTCTGCCTGGGAGCCCTTACTGAAGCTTCTGTTGGGTCCCTGTGTGAAATGAGTTGCTAGGCTAAACAGGCCATTCATCTTGTCCAGTGGGAAACTTCTGGTTCCTTTAATCCGCAGGCCAAGCTACCAATTTCTTGATGGTGCAGAGTGGTGTAAATGTGGCTGAGCTACTTAAATGTGGTGCCCCATTGCCCATGTTACAAAGTTCTCCCCACCACCACCACCACCTCCAGGCGGGGATTAATGATTAGCTGCTAATAAAAGAAAACATGTTTTGGAACAGGGAAGTTCAAGCATGCCTAGAAAGAGCTGCCCTAGCCTGGCCCTGTATCCTCGAACAACATTTTCTTGGAATATGACCCTTGGCTTTCAAAGGACCTTGTTCAGAAGTCTTTGGCCTGTTGGAGAGAAGCCATTGCCTTCAGCTTCAGAAAGAATTGCTAAGTGGTCACTGTTGGAGGTGGCGAGCTGCCAATCTGGGTTTTTGTCTTGGAGCAAAGCGCTGCTCCAGTTTGTGTGAATGTAGTGTCGGATTTACGTATAAGCTAAACAAGCTATAGCTCAGGGCCCCACTCTCTTGGGGGCCCCCCAAAAAAATTAAAGGGGAAAAAACCTGGATGTACATTTCCAAAATATAAGATTAAAAAACAAATAAAATAAAACCTACATACGGCAACCGTGTTTTGTGTTGTGTAGGCTCCTGTGATGTAAGTCATCACCCCCGCCTGCTAGCCTGCTCCCTAAAATATCACTGGTTTGCTCATTTCTATATATAGGGTGCCTACATTCTGCCTTGATTGGTTGTAACAATTACTTGGATAAAATACATATTTTGTTATTTGCAAATGGCTTTAGATCAGGCACCCCCAAACCGCGACCCTCCAGATGTTTTTGGCCTACAACTCCCATGATCCCTAGCTAATGGGACCAGTGGTCAGGGAAGATGGGAATTGTAGTCCAAAACATCTAGAAGGCCGAAGTTTGGGGATGCCTGCTTTAGATACCTATTAGGTCTATAAATTACCATATAGCATATATTCAGCACCAAAAAACAGCGACAATTTGTTGTTGACAAAGGACAGCTGGACAAGAAAGGGCCCCATTACCTTCAGTAGCTTAGGGCCTCATCAAACCTCAATCTGGCCCTGATTGATTGATTGATGTTCCTTTAATCATAGGGTTGCCATACGTCTGGGAAATCCTGGATGTGCCCTCTTTTTTGGGGGGGGGCTACATGCCTGCCCGCCTCTTTCCCCAACTCGGGCCGGCAGCAGCTCAGTCTGTTGTCTTTTTTTTGCTCTTCAAGATATGGCAACCCTACTTAATGATCAGTAAGTGTCTATTTATAGGAGGGGGTTGTTAGAAGATTCATCACCTAACTCTAATCCCCTCTCCCCCTTCTCTCTCTTCCTCCTCCCCCACCTTATTCTGTATAATGCAGGCCATCCCCAAACTCGGCCCTCCAGCTGTTTTGGGACTACAGTTCCCATCATCCCTGACCACTGGTCCTGTTAGCTAGGGATGATGGGAGTTGTAGTCCCAAAACAGCCGGAGGGCCGAGTTTGGGGAGGCCTGGTATAATGTCTCACATCAAATGTGAAAAAGGACTATACCAACTTGAAAAAAGACGGTGCACATTTTTTGTGAACCATGAAAATCTTTAATACAAATTATTATTATTTTTTAAAAAGATTTAACACCTAGCTCCACAACTCTCACACAATTTTATGAATGGGGTGTGGGTTTGGTTCACCAGAAGTTTGAAGAAGGCAATACACTGTTCCAGAACCCCCCACCCCGAAATCCATAATTCGACCTGGAATCTATCGCCATGAAGGGTGCCGGCATATTAATATGATAAATGAATAACATCTAATTCAGCAAAAAAGGGGGGGGGAGAGAGAGGGAGGAAATCAGAAAGTTCACTCTCTTCCCTCTCCTAATCCTGCAGCTCTGAGAGAAAAGATTGCGGTGGTCAAATGGTACCTTTTTAATGATAAACACAGATCATACCAAAGCCAGGAACATTTGCTGTTCCATGCTCAGCAGCCGGATTATACAAGGGCACTGGCTGGCCCGTACCAGAGTCTCCCAGGAGCTGCCAAGGTAATTGGCGATGCTTAATTGTTCCTTCTGGATAATGAGCCTTTGGCTTGCTCATAAGCAGCTGGCGGAAGAACCACTTAAAGTTACTATTTTGGGGGCAGCAGCTCCAGGTTAGGAAAAAGGTGGCCAGAACCAGCGCTCATTAAAGGAAACGAAAATATGAAAACAGCCAATTGCTTCTTCTGAAGCACAGAAGAAGTCTTTTTCCCAGTTGACCTCCCCACGTCAGGAAAACCTCCTCTCCTCCCTTACCATTTTCCCCTCCTTTCAAATGTTGTATGTTAGCAAATTTAAAACAAAGGCGAAATTCTCACATCATGGGCTGTTTAGGATGTAGGGTTGCCAGGTCAAGAGCACCCCAAACGCTGAGATTTCAGGGCTCAAGCCTGAGAACTAGGGGTTGTCCTTGGTGATGTCATGTCGGGGAGGGCCCGCTGATGTCACAGGGTGGTCCCTGGTCATGTCAAGGGGCAGGCCCTGGAAATGGAGGTTAATTGGGAGCAGAGGAAGGAAAAAACCCACCCAGTGTCTATGCTGTAATTTGCAGCCAGCTCCTGCCGGGCTGAAGCTTGCAAGCTGCATGCATGGTCTTCTTCTTCTTCTTCTTCTTCTTCTTCTTCTTCTTCTTCTTCTTCTTCTTCTTCTTCTTCTTCTTCTTCTTCTTCTTCTTCTTCTTCCTCCTCCTCCTCCTCCTCCTCCGCCACCTGGAGATTCAAGCCCTCCCCCTGCCTCCTGGAAATGGAAATCTGTATTATTTATTGTATTAAACTAGATTCTTAACTCCAGTTATAAACTGGAACTCTGTATTATTTATTGGAGAAGCTACTTTTGTATAATAGTAGGCTCTTGCGAAACGGTTTTATTAATGGAGAAGCATGTTTTGAAACATACAAAGCTCCTGAAAACGTAAGAAGATCAAACTTCTTTGGAACGAATCTCGTTGCAGTCATTTATGAACTATTGCCTACGTGAGACCTCAGCTTACTGTAAGTAAAGCATTTAAACTTACTTGAGGTTGTAGCCTATTCACTCCAAGAGGGGTAGAGTACAACTGACAGCGCTTAATACCAGGACATTTAAAGGTCGAACAACCTATATTTCCCACAATTTGCTGCGGGGTATTTTGTCCCAGAGTGAGTCAAGCCCAGCATTTTTGAATTCAGGCAATCAGCCGTTTTTCTTTCGTAGTTCCCCCCACACTTGGGGCTTCAGGATTAACTGGTACTCTCCAGTTATTTCCCAACAGATGCAACATAAACTTCAGACTGTCCCCTTGCCCAGGATACCAGCTACCTCCCTGCTGGGTTAGCAATCCATCTTGTTCCAGAACATTTGTATCTGAATGCATGGTATGTTGGGTATTTATTCAGCTGTTTTTGTTGTTGACTGAAGGAAAGCCGGCGAGAAGTGGCCTTTATAGCAGCTCTGGGAGATGAGAAGCCAAGGTTCCCACTCGGAAGGGAGTATGTTCCTTATTTCTTGACTCTTGCATGGCCCCAGGAATGTGAAATACTTGGTGTGTCAAGTCAATGCAGCATCGCAGGCCAGAGGCTCAGATGACGTCGCTCTTGGCTTGGCTTTTCAAACCCAGAGACAGGGACCTCTGTGAGTCTGGGACGCAGCTTCCCACTGTCAACTAACCAGGGGCACAAACAAAAGGGATTAAAAACAGACCGAGAGGAGGTGTCCTATTTTGATGCTTCCAATTTTAGAAATGAAGCAAGGCAGGAAATGGGAATATTTAAGAAAAGAAAAGATTTCCCCCAGTGGTGCCGTAGCCACAGAACACATCTAAAGCCCTTGGGACCCCCTGAGGAATCCAGGGAACCGTAGCTCACCCCTCACAAAGCTTCAATTCTCAGCACCCTTAACAAGCTGGTCAAAGGCCCTTAACAAAATGGTCAAAGGCCTGGAAACGATGCCTTATGAGGAACGGCTTAGGGAGCTGGGTATGTTTAGCCGGGAGAAGAGAAGGTTAAGGGGTGATATGATAGCCATGTTCAGATATATAAAAGGATGTCATATAGAGGGGGGGGGAGAGAAAGGTTGTTTTCTGCTGCTCCAGAGAAGCGGACACGGAGCAATGGATTCAAACTACAAGAAAGAAGATTCCACCTAAACATTAGGAAGAACTTCCTGACAGTAAGAGCTGTTTGGCAGTGGAATTTGCTGCCAAGTAGTGTGGTGGAGTCTCCTTCTTTGGAGGTCTTTAAGCAGAGGCTTGACAGCCATATGTCAGGAATGCTTTGATGGTGTTTCCTGCTTGGCAGGGGGTTGGACTGGATGGCCCTTGTAGTCTCTTCCAACTCTATGACTCTAAGCTACAGTTTCCGCCCTGGGAACTGGGAGGCCAGGGTTCGAGTCCCCACTTAGCTTGCTGAGTGACCTTGGGCTAGTTGCTCACTCTCAGCCAAACCTACCTCACAGGGCTGTGGTGAGGATAAAATGGGGGGCAGTATTAATAATAATAATAATAATAATAATAATAATAATAATAATAATAAAGCGATAAAACATCAGACATTAAATGCTTCCCTAAACAGGGCTGCCTTCAGATGTCTTTTAAAAATCAGATGGTTGATTATTTCTGATGGGAGGGCGTTCCACAGGGCAGGTGCCACAACTGAGAAGGACCTTGAGCTCCTTTGAGGAAAAGTAGGATATAAAAGCAACACCAAATAAAGTGTTTTAAATGTATAGTGTGCCCACAGCCTGCAGCAAACACCATGAAGAGTCTTCTGGCACCTTAAAGCCTAACAAACTGATTATAGCATAAACTATATGGAATGAGATTTATAATCCTTAGGGATTATGGGATGGCAGAGTTGCAAACAATGAGGTCGGAGGAGAATGGAAAGCAGAAGAGACACATAATTAGCTGTGGTTAGTCACAAAAACAGTTGTCAGTAACACAGACAACCAGGCATTGGCAAGCCATAACACACACGGTTTGCCAAAAAACCTTTGTCTTGGTTTAGGAGGGATAGCATTCCACCTCTGGCTAATAATTGTAAAGCAGTGTCACTTCAGTTTGAAGATTCTGGGAGGCCACTCTAAAGCAATTTATCTGTGGCCTCTGTGTTTACAATCCTCTCCTCCCGCACACACACAAATGGGCATTTATTCCTGGCCACTGAAGACCTTGCTCCACGCAAGTGGGCTGTAGCTTATTCTGCAAAACTGCCACCGGGGAACTTCCTTCCTCTGGAGACAGGGGAGAGTATGAAATGTTGTATTGCAATTACAGACAGATGGTACTGCTGCGGCAGGAAGGTAAACGGCGTTTCCATGCGCTCTGGTTTCCGTCACGGTGTTCCGTTGCGCCAGAAGCGGCTTAGTCATGCTGGCCACATGACCCGGAAAGCTGTCTGTGGACAAACGCCGGCTCCCTCGGCCTGAAAAGCGAGATGAGCACCACAACCCCAAGAGTCGCCTTTGACTGGACTAAACTGTCCAGGGGTCCTTTACCTTTTTTTTAAAAAAAAAACAGATGGATAAATCTGTCGATTCCAATTTGTCTATCGCCCAAGGAAAATATAAATAAACCAAGACTGCTTTCCCCCTTGGGAGTATTTTTAAAATTCATTTGCAAATTGGATCCATCAGTGAATTAAGATTTCCGCGACCAAGCCTGCCTTCATGCTTCTCCTGAGATATGGCGATATTTCTTCTAAACATTAGGAATAACTTCCTGACAGTAAGAGCTGTTTGGCAGTGGAATTGCTACCAAGGAGTGTGGTGGAGTCTCCCTCTTTGGAGGTCTTTAAGCAGAGGCTTGACAGACATATGTCAAGAATGCTTTGATGGTGTTTCCTGCTTGGCAGGGGGTTGGACTGGATGGCCCTTGTGGTCTCTTCCAACTCTATGATTCTATGATTCTAGTTGCATAGCAATTCTCAAGGAAGCGAGAGTAGGTGGTCCTCTTCCTCACCTCTTGAACTCATGCGCACCCACTTCAAAACCCTCTCATGCACCCAGATATTGATCCCCTTCCCACGCTGTTCCAGGAGACCTTGTTCTGTTCTCCTGCTCTGGGATTTGTAGGCTGCATTTAACCCATCCTCTTCCTTCCTTCCGCTCAACATGATCCCCGAGTTCTCCTCGCTTCGGATTTAGCCACCTTGTCTTTCATCACTTGCCACAGAGCGCTTTCGTCTTTGGTCCCTCATAGGGTGCTTATGGGTCCTAGTTGTCAGAGGGCTGTCAGAGTCCTCCATTTGATGGGCTGCCCAGCCCCACGTCAAGTTAAAAGCTTCAGAACCATCACGAGGGAGAGACGGGGTCCTGCCAGATAGAGCAGGTGCCTATTCAGACCATGAATGAAAGCACTACAATACAGTACCACTTTCAACAGTCACGGCTTCCCCAATTCTGGTTGCTGTCATCTGTGAAGCGTGCTGAATCATAGAATCATAGAGTTGGAAGAGACCACAGGGACCATCCAGTCCAACCCCCTGCCAAGCAGGAAACACCATCAAAGCATTATTGACAGGTGGCTGTCAAGCCTCTGCTTAAAGACTTCCAAAGAAGGAGAGTCCACCACACTCCTTGGCAGCAAATTCCACTGCTGAACAGCTCTTACTGTCAGGAAGTTCTTCCTAATGTTTCGGTGGAATCTTCTTTCTTGTAGTTTGAATCCATTGCTCTGTGTCCGCTTCTCTGGAGCAGCAGAAAACCACCTTTCTCCCTCCTCTATTTGGCATCCTTTTATATATTTTAACATGGCTATCATATCACCCCTTAACCTTCTCTTCTCCAGGCTAAACATGCCCAGCTCCCTAAGCCGTTCCTCATAAGGCATCGTTTCCAGGCCTTTGACTATTTTGGTTGCCCTCCTCTGGACACGTTCCAGCTTGCCAGTATCCTTCTTGAACTGTGGTGCCCAGAACTGGACACAGTACTCCAGGTGAGGTCTGACCATAGCAGAATACAGTGGTACTATTACTTCCCTTGATCTAGATGCTATACTCCTATTGATGCAGCCCAAAATTGCATTGGCTTTTTTAGCTGCTGCATCACACTGTTGAGTGTTGACTCATGTCAAGTTTGTGGTCTACCAAGACTCCTAGATCCTTTTCACATGTACTGCTCTCAAGTCAGGTGTCCCCCATTCTGTATTTGTGCCTTTCATTTTTTTTGCCCAAGTGTAGTACTTTACATTTCTCCCTGTTAAAATTCATCTTGTTTGCTTTGGCCCAGTTCTCTAATCTGTTAAGGTCATTTTGAAGTGTGATCCTGTCCTCTGGGGTATTAGCCACCCCTCCCAATTTGGTGTCATCTGCAAACTTGATCAGGAGTCGTTGGAGACCCTTATTCCTTTCACAGAGCTCATGGGGTCCCAGGCACACACGCAGGGTCTGAGTCCCTTTGGAGAAGAGACGACACAGAAGAGACAGTTGTGCTTTAAGAAATACGGTTTATTCACCTATTTACACCTTCAGTCTGCATGGAGGGAGTTGAGACCTTACAGCATGACCCACAGCAGTACAGAAAAACTTCTCCTTCTCCGAGGTGGATCTCAGCCCTTCTTCCTCCTCCTCTCTCCCAGAAAACCCTGCTTCAAAGCTCCCCTTTTCTGTCCCCTCAATCACACACCCCGTCACCTTCGTAACATCCCACCCCCTAAGCTAACGGATTCCTCTCCTCAATGGTCCATCCTTGTTCCCTTAATGGCCCAACTGGGCCAGGCTGGTTGGCGTAAGCCAGCCCAGGAATTTCCTGAATCCCTTGCCTGGCACAGCCCTGCGCTTGAATGCATGTGTCCCCATTAACCAAAACCCCAACGTTTATAAATTTCACCCACGTCTATAACACCACGCTCCCGACGTCGCAGCCATCGCAGGCCAGCTTTGGCACGTGGCTCATTATACCGTTTGCTTCACCCACAGGGCTCTGCTGGCGTTGCGAAGCTCTCTGGGCTCACGTGCCGAGCGCCGCTCCACCGGGGGATGCGGTGCCACATGTTGTGATGGTGCAAATGTGAGCGCTGGTAGGGGACCGGCTTTAATCGACGGGAAGCGATCCTGAGCATGTATCCTATGCTGGAGGCAAGGAGGGTGGGCGTCAGCGAGGAGCCAGATGGAGAACATTTCCATCCCACCGAGGACTTCTAGTTCCTTTCCGCAACGCTGGCAGATGCGTCTGTGCGTGTTCCCCCTTGTGAAAATGGAGGGGAGGCTGCTGGTACGATCCCATTAAGCAGCCATTAGCCAATGTTCTCTTGGTGACAGTGATTAAAGCCCATTGGGGAATTTGTATTTCCGCTGCGAATATCAGCTCCTTTGTCTTCTGTATGGCTGAGGGATTGGGGGGGCGGCGGCAGGGGCTCAGGAACTCTGTTTAAGGAAGGAAGCGGCGGCAGTAGGGCCCAATCCTCCTTGCAGCTGCTTGCCATTTTATCCTTGTATGCATTGCTCCTCAATGGTGGTTCTCAATGTTCTCTGGCGACGAACTTTGCAACGAGGCAAAACATAGCTTTTTAGCCTTGTTGTCAGTTTCAAACTGGAAGCAAAAGAAGAACCATACAAAGTGGAGGGCGCCCCTCTGCAAGAGAGTGAGAAGACTTTTCCATGGCATAAAGCCATGAGAACATAAGAGGAGGCCTGCAGGATCAGGCCAGAAGCCACAGGAGACCCACACGCAGGACCTGAGACATCTACTGTGCCTCTTGTGTGCAATTTGACCTTGCAGAGAAATATTTGAGGTCAATTTGTTCAGGACTTTTTTCTGTGAAGTTTCAGACGTGCTTTATATATACAGTTATGAACATTTATCTTTAAATATACAGTGGTACATCGCAAGACGAATGCCCTGCAAGACGAATTTTTCGCAAGACGAATGCGTCTTGCGATCTGATGGTAACTCGCAAGACGAATTCGTTTTGCGATAAATTCGTCTTGCGAATCGTGGTTTCCCATAGGAATGCATTGAAATTTAATTAATGCGTTCCTAAGGGCAAAAAAAGAAATTTCAGTGCATTCCTATGGGAAACCACGATTCGCAAGACGAATTTATCGCAAAACGAATTGACTCGCGGAACGAATTAAATTCGTCTTGCGAGTCATCACTGTACTGTATATATTATCTCAAAATTCTTATAACACTTCCCTATATAGGGCTCCCTTCAGGTGTCTTCTAAAGGTTTTATAGTTACTTATCGGCTTGGCTCGGGGGGTCTCCTAACGCCATACCCTCCAACATTTCTCTGATGAAAATAGGGACATCCTAAGGAAAAGTGGGACATTCCGGGATCAAATCAGGAACCAGGGCGGTTCCTGTAAATTCGGGACTTTCCCTGGAAAATAGGGACATTTGGAGGGTCTGCTGATTTAGCCCCCTTGAAAACTGCAGTAAAATCACTGCATTGCTGGCATACTGCCCCAAATCTCCTGCAATTTTCGGTGTCAAGGGGGGAGGCCAACGGATTTTAGAAGCTCAACTATTTTGCAGAAACTAGCCGTTAGGGAAATGGGATAAACTGCCACACAAATGCAGCCAGGGCAAACACACTCTCTTACACCCCATTTGCAAGAACTATGTATTCTCTACATGCAGTGTATCCCACCCCACCCCCCAGGATATCAGATCTGAGCTTCAACACAGAATGTCCCTCTAATGCCATTAGCTTGATTTGGTGGGACTAGAAGAGCTTTCTCCGTAAGCACTCGGGGTACTCAGGATTCCAGGCAAGTGATAAGGCAAGTGATAAGTATATGTTCCAGTCTGAGCCCGACCAAAGCCCACGGAGGCACTGAAGAGGTACATGAAGTACGGGGGAAACAGAGAAGGCCTGAATGCAGAACAGAATCCACCTCACTGAGATTGGGAGGGTGGGAGAGCGACGGGTCAGGAGGGTGTAAAAGGCCTTGGCAGTACAAGTGGGTGTGCAGTAAGGCACAATGGAAAACCAAGATACAGACTCACAGAGGTGTTGATTCCAGAATTTTTGCAGTGGGTGCAGTTTGGCACCCTGAGAACGCCACGTTTCCAGGTGGGATTCAATCACATACTGCCAATTCATGTTGCAAAATTCATAGAATTGCTGAGTTGGAAGGGATCTCGAGGGTCATCCAGTCCAGCCCCCTGCAATGCAAGAATCTCAACTAAAGCATCCATGAAAGGTGGCCATCCAACCTCTGCTTAAAAACCTCCAAGTCCACAACCTCCCAGGGAGACCATTGAACAGCTCTTACTATCAGAAAGTTCTTCTGATGTTTAGTTGGAATCTCCTTTCTCAGGGCCGACCCTACGTGCAGGCTGGGTGGCGCAGGGCACCACGGCGCCAGCCCGCCAGGAGGGCGCCGCGAGCTGCGCCTGCCCGCCCGCCCGCCGCGCAGCAGCACCTGTGGCAGCCGCGCTGTGCGCGGCGCCCACCCGCCCACCGCGCTGGGAAATGGGGTGGGAGGGCGCCGGAATGGGGCGGGAGGGCACCGGAGGGATCCGGCGCACCATGGCGCCTGGGGCGCTTAAGACGTTCCTGTCCTTTCTTGTGACTTCAAGCCACTGGTTTGAGTCCTACCCTCCAGAGCAGGTCTGCTCCATCTTCCATGGCACAGCCCTTGAGATATTGGGAGGTGGCTATCATATAGCCTCTTCTTCGCGCTAAACACACCCAACTCTTTCAACTGTTCCTCATAAGGCTCAGTTTCCAGACCTTGATCATCTTGGTTGCCCTTCTCTGCCCCCCTTCCAGCTTGTCAACAACCTCCTTAAATTGTGGTGTCCAGAACTGGACACGGTGCTCCAGGTGTGGTCTGACCAAGGCAGAATAGAGCGGTACTACGACTTCCCTTGATCTGGATGCTATGCTGCTGTTGATGCAGCCTAAAATAGCCGTCAATCATCTAGAAGAATTATTTAGCTGTTACTCTGCACATTATCAAAATTTATCCATCTACCGTACTTTTCAATCTATAAGACGCCCCCATGCATAAGAGACCCCCTATTTTGGGGGACTCAAATTTAAGAAAATGGGGGGGGAGAGATGGCACAGTTGTTGAGCTTTTTTAAGGGAGGATTGCCCAGAGTTGTTGAGCTTCTTTTGGGGGGGGATTATGGCAGCAACCAATCAAACATCCACCCTATGCACTATCCATGTATAAGACGACCCCCACTTTTTGGCATAATTTGTGAAGAAAAAATCCTAGTCTTATACATGGAAAAGTACAGTATCAACTATCTATCTGGGTATGTTTAGCCTGGAGAAGAGAAGGTTAAGGGGTGATATGATAGCCATGTTCAAATATATAAAAGGATGTCATATAGAGGGGGGAGAAAGGTTGTTTTCTGCTGCTCCAGAGAAGCGGACACGGAGCAATGGATTCAAACTATGTACAAGAAAGAAGATTCCACCTAAACATTAGGAAGAACTTCCTGACAGTAAGAGCTGTTCGGCAGTGGAATTTGCTGCCAAGAAGTGTGGTGGAGTCTCCTTCTTTGGAGGTCTTTAAGCAGAGGCTTGACAGGCATATGTCAAGAATGCTTTGATGGTGTTTCCTGCTTGGCAGGGGGTTGGACTGGATGGCCCTTGTGGTCTCTTCCAACTCTATGATTCTATCTATCTATCATCTATCTATCTATCTATCTATCTATCTATCTATCTATCTATCTATCTATCTATCTATCTATCTATCATCTATCTATCATCTATCTATCATCTATCTATCTATCTATCATCTATCTATCTATCTATCTATCTATCTATCTATCTATCTATCTATCTATCTATCTATCTATCTATCTATCTATACACAACAGAGAGCTCTTATCCCTGTTTCTCCCAGTGAGGCAGCCTGATGGAAAAAAATTATGCTTTAGATTGACAAACCTAAAGACAGGGACGAAGCAGAGATGACATCATGCGTACAGCAGCATCCCCCAAAGGCACCTCCATCGTTCACTCAAGGGCACATTATCGTCATGCAAGGTATACACGCCCCAACTCGTTCCCCAGATGTTAGAGGTGTTCCCTGCTGCCCCCACAGTCCTCATTCGCCCCAGCAGACAGGCTGTTGCTCTGACGCGGGTGCCAAAAATGTAAATGCAACTTTCCCCAAAGGAGGTTCTCTTCATCAGATCGCCATCTGGCCTGCAGAAGAGACCCGAAGCTGGGCTTGGCAGCCTCGCAGTGTCCCCACATGTACTCTGGGCCATTGGGAAAGGATACAACCGGGGTGAGAAACTTGCTCAGCCCAAAGTCCGCATTCCCGGGGAGGTCAGCCTTCAGGGGGTGGGGAGAGCATGCCAGTTGTGGATGGGGGCCAGACAAATGCAAAGCTTGTTTTTGCACAGCAGGGCAGTCTCTGCACGTGCTCGCTTCTGTCCTTCATTCCAGGCAAGCAAGAAGAAGCGTGATCAGAATGCAGGGCCATATTCCAGCTGGGCAAAGAGGGCAAAGCAAGGTTTATGAGAGGTGTGGACAGGGAGGGTGAGGTGGGGTGGGTTCTGAGGGCCAGAGAAAGCCTTGGAGGGTCACATTCAGGGGGGCTAGGAACTCAGGTTCCCCACCTCTTAGGGGAACAGCACATGAAGTCACTTCCAGAATATCCGCTCGCTCTGTTTTAGCAAAGTGCATGCATGCACCCCTATGGTACTATGCATCAGTGGCAGGGCTGGGCGATATATCAATATATCATCCAAAATCAGTTTCAAGTCCATCCCGTGATACTGATTTCATCATTTTTGACCTGGTGATATATTGTGAATCATGGTGTGTGTGTGCGCGCGCGCTATGCAAAAATCACAACGCGGGAAAAACTATGAAGCCAGCCAATGCCTCTACAAAAACATTGCTCCATCCTTATTTCAGAAATTGTGATATATCGGTATATCGTGATGTTTAGCTGGTGATGTATTGCGATGTTGAAAGCCAGATATTGCCCAGCCCTAAGCAGTGGGTTGAAGGCTGATTGCTACACCCGACTGCCTTTCGTGCAAGAATTTTGATCCCCTTTGATATGCACTAACAAAGGTTGCCAGTCGCCTGTAAGTGAAACCAATCTTGTTTTAACAAGCAAGTCTTCATCTCATATATATAAAAAAATCAAAGTGTTTTAAGTCCAGGGTGCTGTGATGAAGACGTGCTCTCTGCTTCTCATTCCTTAGATTTATTCCACCACAGCGCTTAGGATGCAACAGGCTTCTTCAACTTGGCGCCTTCCAGAAGTTTCAGACTAAAAAGAGAGAAAAGTTTCAGACTGGCAGCTCCCAGATGGGGAGAATTGCTATAGAATTGAAAATAGGAGCCAGGTCGCTGTTTCAGACCACAGGACATTTTGGAGCCCAACCTGGCCTGAGTCCTGAAAGGAGCAGGTATTCAGTCCTGACTTGAGCCAGAAGCCAAAGAGGCAAAGTCACCTGGAGTTTCAGAGCCTTGGCAAATGGCAAGGGGGGGGTGCCATTTCCTTTGGGAGGGGCTGCTGCTGTTTTGGAACCAGCAGCGCCTGTCTGTTTGCCGACAACGTCGCCCCGGGGAGCGTTCCTGGCTCAGCAGCGACCTGACATGCAAAACAACATCAAACCTTGGGTTACGTGAAAATATACTCAATAACCACACAAGACGTAAACGGCTGAAAATGAAGTCTACTATTCACTGTATCATATAATATATTTCAACAGAAATAAGTCATAAAATTAAATGGAAAAAGCAGAAGACCCAGTGGATCAGTTTATTCTCTAATCAGGTCATGTATCAGGTCCAGACATGTGCTAGTGTCTATTTCACCTGCGTCTGTCCACATAACGAGTAGTTACAGATCCACAGAATCCTTTCCCAAAGACAAGGATTTCCGGAATATTAACCTTGTTTCGCCATCCTGGGCTTCATCAGTAGTTAGGGTTGCCAGATTCAATAGAGTCTGTTTAATTTCCAAGCAAAGGGTCTGCTGGTTTCTCTTTAAGGCAGGGGTGTCAAACTCAAATTCATCGGGGGCCGCATCAGCAGTTTGGTCACCCTCAAAGGGCCGGTTGTATCTGTAGGACTATGTGTCCACTCTTTATTATCATAAATTATTGTCACTGCATTCAATTATTACTGTTTTTTGTAATAATGTAAGTAATAACTAGCTCTGAAAGCAGAAACATAGTCAGAATAATGGCAAGTAGATATTCAAATGTACAATTATTGTAAAATTTATTGAAAAATGATTTTTGGTAACTGCACTGGGTGGTGGAGGCTCGCTCGCTAGGGTTTCATGCAGGACCTTTGCAGAGCTACTAGTACCTGGAGATGCTGGGGTCCTTCTGCATGCAGGACAGATGTTCTGCCAGTGAGCCACCACCCTTCACCAAAAGGACTGGCTGAGGTTGACTCACTGGAGCTGCTCTCCTGGTTCCACGGTTTAAGGGCCAGAATCCTCCTCCTCCTCCACGCGGCGCTGCTGGGTGCTTTGTCTGTGCTGCTGCAGCAGCAGCAGCCGTTTCCAGGCACTGAGCCGTGGCAGGAGGAGGAGGATTCAAAGTGCTACAGAGCACTGCTGCGTCGCAGAGGCTCGGGACTCTCCGTGCGGCGCTGCTCCAGCCGCCTTTCAACCCCCCCCCGCCCCAGCTGTTTGGCGGCGCTTTGTCAGCGCGGCGCTTCAGCAGCAAGGTCCCGCTGCTGGGTCCCGCTGGCTGGGGCACTCAGCGGGCCACATGATGAGGTCTGGCGGGCCAGATTTGGCCCCCGGGCCTTGTGTTTGACACCCATGCTTTAAGGTTTCCAGACTCAAAAGAGAGCAGGGCAATTAAAGGCACAGAAGTCCTGTCCTCTATTGAGTCTGGCAACCCTATCAGTAGTACAGGTTCTGGGTGGTGCAAATAAATACAATGTAGTGATGTCACACATTTTTACAAAAAGAATAATATAATTCCCATAAACAACTGTACATACCATATGTGATGTAACAAGATAGTGGATCTATGGCATAGTAGTAGCTGCGATAAACATCAACTGTTACAATGTGCCGTTATATGGACAAGCACAATATTGATTTCAGTTACAGGTGTTGTCAATCTACAGGTACAAAATTTCTTTCTTAAAGTGACCCATGTGGCACAGCAGAAGTAAAACCAAATTAATCAATGCTCAGGTGTTATACATGTAAATATTAATACAAACTCATGCATAACTGTAATCAATTTTCAGATCTAAAGTAATAGTAACCCACAGATAACATATCAATATTAGTGCCCACTCATAAAAACAACTATAATCAATTTCAGTATTCATACCCAAGGGGTGTAAAGTATTAAGGAAGAAAATAAACCTAGTTTCTTTCTGCATGAGGATTTTTTAGCTCATTCTACAGGACCCAAATACTTCCAAATTACAAAGAATGTCAAGTCCTCATCCAAACGAGATGCTTTATTAAAATGTTGTACTAAAGGAGCAACTATGACATTGTTCCTAATCCTAGAACGGTGCTCTGATATTCTTACTTTTATAGGTCTGAGAGTATCTGGATAGGTCTCCCAGAATTCTGTGGGGGAAGTCACACACCTGTTTAAAGTGGTATAAAGGTAAAGGGTAAAGGGATCGCTGACCGTTAGGTCCAGTCGTGACTGACTCTGGGGTTGCGGCGCTCATCTCACATTATTGGCCAAGGGAGCCAGCGTACAGTTTCCAGGTCATGTGGCCAGCATGACAAAGCCACTTCTGGTGAACCAGAGCAGCGCACAAAAACGCTGTTTACCTTCCTGCTTGGAGTGGCACCTATTTATCTACAGTACTTGCACTTTGACGTGCTTTCAAACTGCCAGGTTGGCAGGAGCTGGGACTGAGCAATGGGAGCTCACCCCGTCGCAGGGATTTGAACCGCCAACCTTATGATCGGCAAGCCCTAGGCTCTGTGGTTTAGCCCACAGCGCCACCTGCGTCCCTATTAGAGCTGTGCTTTAAGAGTATGGTGCAAATGTGGCCCTAGACTCTGCTCGTGTGAAGGGCACTCGAAAGTAAAAATATTTGACAGAACTTCCCGTTAAGCATGGAGGGTGGTACAGCCTGTGTTCGCCTCCTTCCCGGCATTCTCAGCACTTAACACGCACATCATTTTCCAATCTGCCGGCCAAACAGGTACCACGAGCTGGGCAGCTGGCATTCTCCAAAAGGTGGATTTGCTGGGAGGAAAACTTCACTCCGGCCATTAGCAAAGTGTTTCCGACAGGCGAGTCAGTTGGACACTGGGGCACACTTGTTAATGAGTTCGTTTCTGGCGTCAGCTTTTAAGGGAAAAGGTTACGTAAGACGGTAAGAAGAAAGGGGCTTATCTCTGCTCCCCACACTTTGCTGCTCGAAATAGCACCAGGTCATCCTCAGGGTTGCTTCCAATTTTGGATCTGGCAGTCCCGTGATACGAAAGGTTTCCATGCCTGCCAAGGCGGGATTTAACCCGTCGAGCCAAGGACGGCTTTTTGACATAGCTGCCAAGTCTCCCGTATTCCCCGGGAAACCCCCGTTTTTCCAGCTGTTCCCAGCCGAAAAACGGATTTTTTTGTTTTTCCCCGGTTTATTCTGGCGCGACGGCCATTTTGGAACTGGGCGGAGCATGCTCAGAAGCGACTTTTGATGCTGCTCTGCCCAGTTCCAAAATGGCTGCAGCGCGACTTCTGGTGCAGCGGCCATTTTGGAACTGGGCAAAGCAGCATCAAGTCGCTTCTGAGCATGCTCCACCCAGTTCCAAAATGGCGGCAGCGCTACTTCCGGTCTGGTACTTCCGGTCCGATCCCTTATTTTTCAAGAAGGAACTTGGCAGGTATGCTTTTTGAGTGTGGAATTCCCTCATGCTTTGGGGACATATTAGTAAAGAGTGCCTCTGAGAATGTGCAGTGGGCCTTTTCCTACCGGCTACGTGGCTGCTGCCAGGTTCATCATATGCAGGCTGCTTTCGAAGGCAGAGAGCATAGCTTCTTAAAAGAAACAGAGGTTCCTACTGTGGAGAACAAGCTGCTTCTTTTGAAAACTCAGGTATGGATCAGGCTTCCCACATGTAAAGTCGCTCGAATACGTATGAGACAAATCTCCAGTCTTCTTTGTTGATGAATTGATCCTGTCTGCCAAGCTGCCTGCTTGCCTCCTAACCTGTTGTACAAGACTGCCCCCATCCCTTTATGAAACTCACCCTCTCAAGCTATTCCAGGACTTCCCATAGTTTCCGGAGCACTGGAAATATAAGAACCTAAGAAAGATGGGTGATGGTAGTTTTATTATTTATATGCCCTGCCATCTGACTGGGTTGCCCCAGCCTCTCTAGGTGGCACCCAACAAAACATTAAAACAGAAAAAACCCAAACATTATTTTTTTATATAAAAAAATTCCCTGTTCAGGGCTGCCTTCAGATGTCTTCTAAAAGTCAGATAGTTGTTTACTTCCTTGACATCTAATGGGAGGGTGCCACCACCGAGAAGGCCCTCTGCCTGGTTCTCTGTAGCTTTACTTCTCGCAGTGAGAAAAGCACCAGAATGTCATTAGACATGGACCTCAGTGTCCAGGTTGGATGATAGGGGTGGAGATGATCCTTCAGGTATCCAGGGATGGAGCAGTTTAGGACTTTAAAGGTCAGCACCAATATTGATCAGACCAAAGGTCCACCTAGCATATTTAAAGTCAAAATAATGTGTTTTTGAGAAGAAGGAAGGAAGGAAGGAAGGAAGGAAGGAAGGAAGGAAGGAAGGAAGGAAGGAAGGAAGGAAGGAAAAGAAAGATGCTGAATAACTGGACTAGAATTAGTCCAGTTTTAGAGCCTTTACACTAATAAGATGATGATGGTGATGGTGATGATGATGATGATGATGATGATGATGATGATGATGATGATGAAAGGAACTGTCTAGGAAACATAGGGTGCTTTTGTATTAGAGCAGGCATGTCCAACAGGTAGATCACGATCTACTGGTAGATTACTGGATGTCTGTGGTAGATCACTGGATGTCTGTGGTAGATCACTGGATGTCTGTGGTAGATCACTGGCAGATCACTGGCTCCCCCCAAAGAAGCTCAACAACTTTGGGTTGCAAAAAAATCTCAACATTTTTGCCCTGAACCCCAAAAAAACGGGCTTTCTTCCTCCCTAAAAAGCTCAACAACTTCACCCTGAACCCCCCCTCCCAAAGGGGTAGATCACTGCCAGTTTTTAACTCTGCAAGTAGATCGCAGTCTCTTGGGAGTTGGCCACCCCTGTATTAGAGTTTCTGAGTCTTAGGAAGTTTAGGGGGTCTGCCAGGTAAAAAAACCACAGTCTGCTTTGATCTTGGACTATGAAAAGTGTTATGTACATTTCAAAAAGGCAGCTGGCATCTAGCCTTGCTTTCCCCAGCAATTTGTGTGCAGGTCGGACCTAGGAGTGCTGGGTTCACTGCACTTGTTTGTTAAGGCCTGCAGGAAGCTTTCAGGTGTTCAAGCAAAACCCAGGGTGCCCCACGAAGACAGAGCTGGAACTGTTCTTTTTTTCTGATCCTTGGGGGCTTCCTAACAGCCAACGAGCTGCGTTGTTTCTGTGTCCAGGGAAGAACAGATCAAAATGAGCAGCAGACGCAGCCCCCGGGTACTCCAAGCCACCCGGATGAAGTCATCGCAGGCAGACCAGGTTGGCCAGAGCCCATGAAACCGGCCCCCCTCACCTGCTGTGTGTTTGGATAGCAGAACAGGGACAAGGTGCGCTGGAGGAGCTTCCAGTTCCCTGGCCAAAACAGAACAAAATGTGACTTTTTGACACTGAGAGTTTGGCCAGTAAATATATTGTTACATGGTACCCTAATCTCCGAGAGGCGGGATCTTCCAGGGGTTCCTGGGGTTGGGCTTCCTTGGCATCTTGTCCAACCCCTACAGTGCAGGAATCTGTGGCCCCCAGATAGCATTCTGTATCCCACTGACCCTGGAAACTTCTACAGGCAGGGCAACTGCTCTAGCACTGGGCTATGGCCCTTCCCCAAGCAATAGAGCTGCCTTTTTCCAAGTCAGACCAGTGCTCCATCTAGCTCTGTACTGTCTACCAGGCACGGCCAAACTTTGCCCTCCAGCTGTTTGGGGACTACAACTCCCATCATCCCTAGCTATCAGGACCAGTGGTCAGGAATGATGGGAATTGTAGTCCCAAAACAGCTGGAGGGCCAAGTTTGGCCGTGCCTGGTACACTGCCTGGCACCCAGGAGTCTTCCCCACACCTACCTGGAGATGTTGGAGGTTGAAACTAGGACCTTCTGCATGCAAGGCAGCTGCTCCGCCACTCAGCTACAGCCCTTTCACTATTGATATGATGTCATCGACATGCTCAGCGTTGCCCAATCCCCAGCAGCCTGCTTGATTGGCAGGTGCTAGCGGGAAATGCAGTGAAACTCTGAGTGTGGCGATATCACGGGGCAGCTGGCAGAAAGGTTAAACAGAGAGAGAGAGAGAGATGGAGAGGACTGTCAGGTGTTTGCCCGCTGTGGGGATGACCACGCTTGCGCCATCGCACGTTGCCTGAGCTTAATAATTCAAGGTTTATTTATAACC
Source organism: Zootoca vivipara (assembly GCF_965207765.1). Taxonomy (NCBI): domain Eukaryota; kingdom Metazoa; phylum Chordata; class Lepidosauria; order Squamata; family Lacertidae; genus Zootoca; species Zootoca vivipara. The sequence continues at coordinate 48,420,289 of NC_142596.1, forward strand.
ATAACAGTTGATTATTGTTTACTGTAGATGGGGTGAATGAGGTTGTTGGATGAACACGAGACCAGAGTCATCTCAGGACTGGGCTTTCCGCCCTGAGACACAAGGCAGTGGACCGCGAGAGACCGTGCAAAGGTCGAGAGCAAGGCGGGCCTTGGTAGCACAAGACAGGAGCACCCTTAAAACGGTCCCTGGCGCTTATCCCTGCTTCACCCCAATAAACTCTGAGACCCAGGACACTTTTTGCAAAAACATCCAACCAGTGGCGAACGGTGCTGCTTGGCTGCCCGGGGCGGCACCCTCTGGGGGCGGGGCGTTGCTCCGCAGCACGCATACGTCATGACGTAACGACACACGACATGCGCACCAGGACTGACTGTGCATTTCTGCACATGCGCAGTCCGTCTGGGTTGGCGCTGCTGCTCTGCTCGGCCACCGCCCGGCAACCTGCTCTGTAGCGCACTCTGCTTCTTCCTGCTCAGGCGGAGGAGGCCAGGGGTGGGCCAGGGGCGCTGCTCCCGCGCACTGCCCCCGCCAGAGTGGAGCTAGGGGTGGCCCGCTCCTTCATGCCTCTCTTGCTAAGCACCAGCATCCAACTCCTGCCAAATGTAACCACAGGTTTTCAAAGAGGTGCGGAGTGCTTTTGTGTTTGTTTCTTCTTAACATTGAATTAAGAAATTAATTTATTTACCAGCTCCATCTGGTACGCAGGCTGAGACCCTACCTGCCTGCGGACTGTCTCTCCAGAATGGTGCATGCTCTGGTTATCTCCCGCTTGGACTACTGCAATGCGCTCTACGTGGGGCTACCTTTGAAGGTGACCCGGAAACTACAACTAATCCAGAATGTGGCAGCTAGACTGGTGACTGGGAACGGCCGCTGAGACCATATGACACTGGTTCTGAAAGACCTTCATTGGCTCCCAGCACGTTTCCGAGCACAATTCAAAGTGTTGGTGCTGACCTTGAAAGCCCTAAACGGCCTCGGCCCAGTATACCTGAAGGAGCGTCTCCACCCCCATCGTTCAGCCCGGACACTTGGGTCCAGCACCGAGGGCCTTCTGGCGGTTCCCTCGCTACGAGAAGCCAAGCTACAGGGAACCTGGCAGAGGGCCTTCTTGGTAGTGGCGCCCGCCCTATGGAATGCCCTCCCACCAGATGTCAAAGAGAAAAACAACTACCAGATTTTTAGAAGACATCTGAAGGCAACCTTGTTTAGGGAAGCTTTTAATGTTTGACGGACTATTGTAGTTTAATATTTTGTTGGAAGCCACCCAGAGTGGCTGGGGAACAAATATTATATTATTATTATTATTATTATTATTATTATTATTATTATTATTATTATTATCATTATTATTATTATCCTTACTTGCTATATATTTTAGAAAAATCATTTGTCTGTATACATCCAGAAACCGCTAAGATATCTTCACCAGATTTGGCACAAATTGGGTAGGCTTTTGTCTACATTTGAGGGGCCATCTTGAGGCAAAATGGCAGGCTCAGCCTTTCACAAATGAGCTGATTTGGATTCCTCTTCAGTTACTTTAGATTAGACAACTGGGCCAAAGCAAACAAGATGAATTTTAACAAGGAGAAATGTAAAGTACTACACTTGGGCAAAAAAAAATGAAAGGCACGAATACAGGATGGGTGACACCTGGCTTGAGAGCAGTACATGTGAAAAGGATCTAGGAGTCTTGGTAGACCACAAATGTGACATGAGTCAACAGTGTGATGTAGCAGCTAAAAAAGCCAATGCAATTCTGGGCTGCATCAATAGGAGTATAGCATCTAGATCAAGGGAAGTAATAGTACCACTGTCTTCTGCTCTGGTCAGACCTCACCTGGAGTACTGTGTCCAGTTCTGGGCACCACAGTTCAAGAAGGATACTGACAAGCTGGAACGTGTCCAGAGGAGGGCAACCAAAATGGTCAAAGGCCTGGAAACAATGCCTTATGAGGAACGGCTTAGGGAGCTGGGCATGTTTAGCCTGGAGAAGAGAAGGTTAAGGGGTGATATGATAGCCATGTTCAAATATATAAAAGGATGTCATATAGAGGAGGGAGAAAGGTTGTTTTCTGCTGCTCCAGAGAAGCGGACACGGAGCAATGGATTCAAACTACAAGAAAGAAGATTCCACCTAAACATTAGAAAGAACTTCCTGACAGTAAGAGCTGTTCGGCAGTGGAATTTGCTACCAAGGAGTGTGGTGGAGTCTCCTTCTTTGGAGGTCTTTAAGCAGACGCTTGACAGGCATATGTCAAGAATGCTTTGATGGTGTTTCTTGCTCGGCAGGGGGTTGGACTGGATAGCCCTTGTGGTCTCTTCCACCTCTACGATTCTAAGGCTTCTAAGGTTCTACCGCCATCAAACTTGGCACAACGGTTCCTGAGATCAAGACATATGCTTTGTCTGTGTTTAGAAACCTGTCATGACCTCTAGAATATAGCAGTTTCTCAGCCTGTAAGAATCCCACAAGTGAAACATGAGTCCAACATAATAAAAGCCTGCTGGATCAGGCCAAGGGCCCACCTAGTTCAGCATCCTGTTCTCACAGTGGCCAACCAGATGCCTATGGGAAACCCGCAAGCAGAATTCGAACACAAGAGCACTCTGCTTGAAGAAAAGAACTGTGTGCAACACATGGTCCGTCCTGCACCTGCCAAACTAGCCTGGAGGGTTGGAGGACACTATCCTATTGCCAGTGCCAAAGTCATCTTCTGAATGGGGAATGGAAGGCAGGTGGGTTCGGGTACCATCTTGCAGGCAGCAAATTGCCTTGGGCCGGCCCTACCGTTGGACAGTCTTAGAGGGGGCACTGTGGCCGTGTTGACATCCACTTCCATGTGTTGATTGGTCGTAGGTGTGTGCGCATTTCAAGCCTACCCATGTGGGAGCCTTTCACATGCAGACATTATCTCCATGCGACCCGACACCCCAAGATAGATTTTTGCCTGGGGCATCAAAATAGCTGGAGCTGACCTAATCCTGCGGGGTGTGACCTGGAGCTAGGAAGCCACTCTCTTTCTCTCTCTAGACACACAATGTGTCGAAGTTTATCCTCTCTAATTTGGGCCCAATTGTTCCCATCTCTCCCATGCTTGCACACCTTTAAGTAGATTTTCCCAAAGAGACCGTCACAGCGAGGGACCAGAGCGCCAGGAAGCCAAATAACAATACAAGCCAATATGATTTCCTGTGCCTTTTGGACAAACACTCCTCTATAAAAGGGGTTTTCAAGCTGTCTCGTTCCCTCCTCCAGCAACACCCCACCTTGTGGAGCCTGTTCACGTGGCTGTCATTTCAGCCTGGCCAATTCTTCATTATCAATCTCGCTGGCTTTGTAAATAAACAGAGAATATCTCGATTGTTCCCGTATTAGAGACTGCGGAGCCCTGGCGGTGATGAGAAATTACAGGAGCAACGGCGAAGCTATGCTGAAAGAAAACCGCTGTCTAAATAAAGGCCACGGATGCACTCTTGTTTTCAAACATTTGTGGGTAAACATTCCGCCTGCTAGCTGATAAACTGGAATGGCTGTGTTGGCCTTTTTGAATGGGAGTGTGTGTGTGTGTGTGTTATTTTCAGGCATGTGATCAACGGGGAACATTTAATCTTGTTCTCCAACAAATCCTTTTCACACCTGCAACAGGAGATCTCGAAGAGACATCTGTATGCAGTACTTTTTTTCCTGGGGGTACGCAGGGGTACGCACACCCCTAAACATTTTGTGAATCTAACAGGAGAAGAAACTGAAATTTTTTAGTTTCTTCTCTAGCACGGTGAATTGTCAGTTCCGTTGCTACCTCCGATGGCAGCTTCATTTCCTTTTCATGGTGTTTCCTGAGTCTCAGACGGAAGTGAGAGTAACCCTAAATATTTTTTTAAAGAAAAAAAGCACTGTCTGTACACTGGCGAAGGAAGTGGAGGGGGGGGGAGCGCACTGCCCCTGGCAGCGCGATCCTGGTGGGGTGTCATTGCGACGCCCGCGCTGGGTGCCATGCCCCTGCAGGCGGCGTGCCATGGCCCCAGTACGTGCACCAGCCCCGCCCCCACTTGCTCTCCGTCCCGCCCCACCCCCCGGTGCCAGAGCATGAAGCTCCGCCACTGTGTCTGTATGAACTAGGACGAGAGCATCTGAGTCTGAGCTGACTTCAACTATATGTCTTAGTGAAAGCATCTCTCTTTAAAATGTTACTGAAAATTTCAGTGCAAGAACCAAACCCTGATTTGTGAAATTGGGCGTGGCCAGGGGCGTAGCGAGGTGCCGCAACACCCGGGGCGGCAAATTGCATTACTACGTAACGACGCATGTGTCGCTACCTAGAGGGGGATCGTAATCCCCCCCCGAATTCAAAACGGAGCCTGGACGCTCCATTTAGGCTCTGTTTAGAAGTCGCAGAGGGCACGATCCCCCTCTACCTAGCACGCACCCGCCGCACCAGGGGGCTATCTGCCTGGAGTCTGGGCGCTCTGTTTAGGCTCTGTTTTGAAGTCGCAGGGGGGTGTGTGCTATCCCCTCTACGTTGAGCACATACACAGCATCCCGCTGCACATGCGTGCTAGGTAGAGGGGGGTCGCACCCTTCCCCCGTGACTTCTAAACGGAGCCTAAACAGAGCGTCCAGGCTCAGGTGCCGATCGTGAGTGCCACCCCCCCTCCAGCAGGCAACCGCGTGGTGCCCAATCGCTCGGCCGGCACGCCTGCAGCTTTTTCTGTTTTTTCTCGAGGGGCAGGGGCGCAGCCCCGAGTGACACCCCCTCCAGGGCGGTGCCCGGGGTGGGTCGCCCCCTGCCCCCTGCTTGGTCCGCCCCTGGGCGTGGTCACGGAGGAAGTGGATAGGAAAAAGTTTTCCTCCATCTCTCCAAACACTCAAAACACCTCAAGGGCTGTCACATGGAAGATGGAGCAAGCTTGTTTTCTCCTGCTCTGGAGGGTAGGACAGGAAACGACGACTAAACATCAGGAAGAACTTTCTGACAGTAAGAACTGTTCAACAGTGGAACAAACTCCCATGAGAGATGGTGGATTCTTCTTCCTTGGAGGTCTTTAAGCAGAGGCTGGGTGGTCACCTGTAAGGGATGCTTTAGTTGATCCTTAAGGTCCCTTCCAACTTTACCATTCTATGATTCAATGCTTAGTCAGCGGTCAGCAAACTTTTCCAGCAGGGGGCCGGTCCACTGTCCCTCAGACCTTGAGGGGGAGCCAGACTATATTTTTTGGGGGGGGATGAACGAATTCCTATGCCCCAGAAATAACCCAGGGATGTGTTTTAAGTAAAAGCACACATTCTACTCATTTTTAAAAATTCATTTAATCAATTTTTCGATACAAACATCAACCACAAAAGACACAAACAACCAAAACCATAACAACAGTAATAACACAATTTGACAATTCAAATTTGAATACACTGATATACCTATGACTACACCTTTTTTAAAAAAACAATATTTTCCCACCTCTCTCTCCCCCCTCTACTTCCCACCACTATCCGCTTTATCGCTTAAATATTCGCTTCAGATTTCTTCATATTTATTCATTCTTATTTTGCGTTGACATGCAATTTGTTCATATGTAGCTAATCTGTCCATATTCTCAATCCATGTGCTCAATGGAATCTTTTTGTGGCTCTTCCAATTCATCAAAACAAGTTGTTGTTTTTTTTGCTTCTAATATATACATTTTTTTGACCCCTTGAAATCTCCCACATTTCTGGAATATAATTTAGAATTAAATTCAGTTCCCCTCCCAGAAGTGCAAGCTGGATTTCGAAGGGGCAGAGGAACCAGAGACCAAATAGCAAACATGCGCTGGATTATGGAGAAAGCTAGAGAGTTCCAGAAAAATGTCTACTTCTGCTTCATTGACTATGCAAAAGCCTTCGACTGTGTCGATCACAGCAACCTATGGCAAGTTCTTAAAGAAATGGGAGTGCCTGATCACCTCATCTGTCTCCTGAGAAATCTCTATGTGGGACAAGAAGCTACAGTTAGAACTGGATATGGAACAACTGATTGGTTCAAAATTGGGAAAGGAGTACGACAAGGTTGTATATTGTCTCCCTGCTTATTTAACTTATATGCAGAATTCATCATGCGAAACACTGGACTAGATGAATCCCAAGCCGGAATTAAGATTGCCGGAAGAAATATCATCAATCTCAGATATGCTGATGACACAACCTTGATGGCAGAAAGTGAGGAGGAATTAAAGAACCTTTTAATGAGGGTGAAAGAGGAGAGCACAAAAACCAAGATCATGGCCACTGGTCCCATCACCTCCTGGCAAATAGAAGGGGAAGAAATGGAGGCAGTGAGAGATTTTACTTTCTTGGGCTCCTTGATCACTGCAGATGGTGACAGCAGTCACGAAATTAAAAGACGCCTGCTTCTTGGGAGAAAAGCAATGACAAACCTAGACAGCATCTTAAAAAGCAGAGACATCACCTTGCCTACAAAGGTCCGTATAGTTAAAGCTATGGTTTTCCCAGTAGTGATGTATGGAAGTGAGAGCTGGACCATAAAGAAGGCTGATCGCCGAAGAATTGATGCTTTTGAATTATGGTGCTGGATGAGACTCTTGAGAGTTCCATGGACTGCAAGAAGATCAAACCTATCAATTCTGAAGGAAATCAGCCCTGAGTGCTCACTGGAAGGACAGATCCTGAAGCTGAGGCTCCAATACTTTGGCCACCTCATGAGAAGAGAAGACTCCCTGGAAAAGACCCTGATGTTGGGAAAGATTGAGGGCACAAGGAGAAGGGGACGACAGAGGACGAGATGGTTGGACAGTGTTCTCGAAGCTACGAACATGAGTTTGACCAAACTGCGGGAGGCAGTGCAAGACAGGAGTGCCTGGCGTGCTATGGTCCATGGGGTCACGAAGAGTCGGACACGACTAAACGACTAAACAACAACAAATAACAATTTCTTTTTATTACTCTTCTCGCACCGAAATGATCTTATCATTGAGCAGTTAATCAGCATATGTATTAAGTTCGCATTTTTACTTCCATATCTCCACAAATAACCCAGAGATGCATATATATATATATATATATATATATATATATATATATATATATGTAAAAATCGTGAAAGTGCGTGTTCCACTTTTCTCCGTAACCGCTTGACCAATTGTCCTGAAATTTTGACACAACGATCCAGGCCACTCCCCGAGCGTTGTTAAAAACAAAAATCCCTCAAATTTCACACCTGGGCAGGTATAAACCTGTTTTTCCACAAAGTAAAACAGCGCCCTCAAGTGGAATTCCTCCCACAGTACACCCCCTCCCTTCCTGTGAAATCTACACCACACCCACAAACCCCGCCTCCACCACGAGATCCACCACTCACATACATACATCCGGCAGAGGTGTTGAAGACCAAACCAACTGAAAACTGGCCTTTTCCAGCAACAAGGCCCAACATTGCCAAGTGGAGGTAGGGGCCTGCCTTGGGGGGATGGGGGGCTGAATAGGGGGCAGGGATACGTAATGGGTCAGAACAGGGGGGGGAGACACAGGGATGAAACCTGCCCTCTCCACAGTATCTCGCCTCGACTCAGGGGGACTCTGAGGCTCAGGGGGATCTGAAGGGGGGCTATAACCCTCCATTTCACAGACTAACGCACAGCAACGCATGCAGGGCCAGCTAGTTTTAAATAAAAGCACACATTCTACTCATGTAAAAACACGCTGAATCCCAGACCATCCCTGACTTTGGGTTGTACTTGCTGGGGCTGATGAGAGTTGGAGTTTAACAACAACTGGGAACCACAAGTATCCCCATCAGCTGTTGAAATCTGTAGGACGAGTAAGTACCTTTGATTTCGGTAGGTCTACTCTAAGCAATTCAAACCAGAGGCCAGCCAAAAGAAGGTGAAGGCAAGACAAGAGCTTTTCATAGTAATTTTGGACAAGAGTGTAGGAAATTTACCAAACGTTGTACGATATCTCTCCCTCACTCCTGCCCTTGTGTGCTTTCGGAAGCGAGCGACAAAAGTTTCCCAGGAAGTCCTAGAAGGGGGGTTCAGAACAGTGAATGGTGAGTTAAGCATTAATTACGTGCCGAAGAAATTACAGTCATCCACCACCTGATAAGGGTTTGCAAATATTTGGGCAAATGAAAGGCCGAGGAGGAGATATTACATAACCAAATAAAAGGAAGGAAGCGGTTCTCAGTTTATTTGTGTTTGAAAAATTAAGAGATATCCGAACTCAACGTGAGAAAAGCCTTGCCGGATCAGAACGAGGTCAAAAGCCTTTGTTTCTCAACAGAGCCAGTCAGGTGCTTTTCAAGAGAAACAGAGAAGAGTAGAAAGGTGGCTTGAATATTTATATTTCCTTTGCTTCTTACCTTTATGCACCACTGTTGAAAAAATGCCCAAGGCACTTTGCAACCATAAAACCCGCAACAGAAAATAACCAATCCACATAATACATTGTTATAAGAATTTTAAGGTCTCAAATATAGAATAAATATCAATAAATGCACACATATCTAAATACAGTGGTACCTCAGTATGTGACCGCAATCCATTCCGTGGAGGCGGTCGCTCGCCGAAGCAGTCACTCGCTGAAGGCACGCTTCTGTGCACGCACATGCTGCACAGATTGCGTCTGCGCATCCGACGCCGCAGAACCCGGATGTAAATACTTCCGGGTCCACGGAGGTCACTTGCTGAAGTGGTCGCTCGCAGAGGTAGTCGTAAACCGAGGTTTGACTGTATATGAACCATGTGTCTGAAACAGTACAGGAGAGCAATCCTGGGGCTATTTTGACTCTCCCAATGACCTCAAATATTCCTCTGCAGTAAGGGAGGCAAATGAGGAAAGCCTTCCTTCCCATTGTCTTTTTGCTTGCAAATCCTGTTTTAAAGGTGTATTTGTGTATGAATAGGGCGAGGCTGTGGCCTGGATTTTGGAACTAAAGTGTTAACCATCACAAAAGAATGGCCAGGCTGCCCAGGTAAAGCAACCAGTGCCCATTACCAGATATCCTGGCAGACAAGATTTCTGCTGTAAACCACCTCCTTCTGTGATATATGTATGATTTTTTGGGGGGGGGGGTGTCTTGGGCTACAGGGTGGGCAGTTTCAAAAGTCTATATCAGGGCTTGCGCACCATTGTTCAGGGTTCTCCTCCCTCCTGTGTGTGGTGAGTGGGGACCCTGTTGCAACAGTTTCTTGAATAAAGATCAGGCTTACTAGCCACTTTGCTTCTCAATATACGGTACTCTGGTTGGCCTGTTTTCTCCTACTAACAGGGAATCCACTTAAGGACTCTATACGGGCTCCAGAATACTCCATAAGGGAAAGGGAGCAGTTTTTCTTATAACAGTCACCAATAACACAAATAACAGCAGGCTTGAAATCAGGAAAACAAACATTGAGTTAGAATCCTAATTAAGAACACAGAGAGGAGCAGAAAAGAGAGTGTCTTCATGTTTTATTATGTTTTTAGGGCTGGGCCCAAAAGTGCCAAAATAAGCTTAGGGCTTATAATCTTCAAACGGAGAACTACTTAGCCCTTAGCCCAGGTGACCTTAGAAACTGGATTTTTGATCAGGCTGCTAAACGAGACAGGGCCTCCATCATCGCCGCCAATTACTCGACTTGTAGTGACTCAAATTAAGCCACTCACAAAAGGCCCCATTACCTTGAGACTCTGACCTCCCCACAACTACTCAGGGCCTATGTAGAACTGAGATTCCAACAGATGCCTTTGGCATATTTAGAGGGGAGATATCGGGGAATTCCCCATATGGATCGCAAATGCATACAGTGGTACCTCTACTTACGAATTTAATGCGTTCCGAATGCACATTTGTAAGTCGAACAAATTTGTAAGTCGAATCCCATAGGAATGCATTGGGAGAAAAAATTCATAAGCAGAAGCAACCCTATCTAAAAATTCATAAGTAGAAAAAATCCTATCTAAATCGCATCCTATTCGTAAGTAGAAACATTAATAAGTAGAGTTATTCATAAGTAGAGGTACCACTGTATATGGATGCAATCAGGTAGAGGACATCACACACTAGCTGCTGATAAAAAACAAAAAATCACGGCCACTGGTCCCATCACCTCCTGGCAAATAGAAGGGGAAGAAATGGAGGCAGTGAGAGATTTTACTTTCTTGGGTTCCATGATCACTGCAGATGGTGACAGCAGTCACGAAATTAAAAGATGCCTGCTTCTTGGGAGAAAAGCAATGACAAACCTAGACAGCATCTTAAAAAGCAGAGACATCACCTTGTCAACAAAGGTCCGTATAGTTAAAGCTATGGTTTTCCCAGTAGTGATGTATGGAAGTGAGAGCTGGACCATAAAGAAGGCTGATCGCCGAAGAATTGATGCTTTTGAATTGTGGTGCTGGAGGAGACTCTTGAGAGTCCCATGGACTGCAAGAAGATCAAACCCGTCGATTCTGAAGGAAATCAGCCCTGAGTGCTCACTGGAAGGACAGATCCTGAAGCTGAGGCTCCAATACTTTGGCCACCTCATGAGAAGAGAAGACTCCCTGGAAAAGACCCTGATGTTGGGAAAGATTGAGGGCACAAGGAGAAGGGGACGACAGAGGACGAGATGGTTGGACAGTGTTCTCAAAGCTACCAACATGAGTTTGACCAAACTGCGGGAGGCAGTGGAAGACAGGAGTGCCTGGCGTGTTCTGGTCCATGGGGTCACGAAGAGTCGGACACGACTAAACAACAATACAACACCCAGAGGAAAATTTATATCGCCAATTCTTAATTGGCTTCCAGGTCGATCCGCACAGGAAGTGACAGTTGAACTCCTAGCAGATAAACATCTATATCAGGGGTCAGCAAACCTTTTCAGCAGGGGGCCGGTCCACTGTCCCTCAGACCTTGTGGGGAGCTGGACTATATTTTGAGGGGGGGAAATGAACAAATTCCTATGCCCCACAAATAACCCAGAGGTGCATTTTAAATAAAAGGACACATTCTACTCATGTAAAAACACCAGACAGGCCCCACAAATAACCCAGAGACATAGCTGCCAAGTTTTCCCTTTTCTCGCGAGGAAGCCTATTCAGCATAAGGGGAAATCCCTTAAAAAAAGGGATAACTTGGCAGCTATGCCCAGAGATGCATTTTAAATTAAAGGACACATTCTACTCATGTAAAAACATGCTGATTCCCGGACCGTCCGCGGGCCGGATTTAGAAAGCAATTGGGCTGCATCTGGCCCCCAGGCCTTAGTTTGGGGACCCCCTGATCTATATATTGCACACCAGGGAGCCAAAATTGCGCTGGCAGCCAAGAAGCTCCATTCCAGGTATGTGAATGCATTCCAATTTTAAAATTTAATACTGTAAATTTCTTTTTATGTCGTAAACTGCTACAGGCTACGTTGTATGATCTTAGAGGAATGTCTCCCTTTCATTCTCTGTCGTCCATTGAAAGGCCTTTGGCTATACTGTATATAATAAAATTGACCAGACAGAGGTTTGCTCCATTTTTAAAATGTTTTAATATAAATTTGAAGCTGCCCAGAGTGGGGTATGAATAATAAAATTATTATTGATTATTATTATGGAATAGGATGTCCCTATTTCCATTGGAGAAATATTGGATTTGTTAAGTGGGCCCACCCGTGCGAGCCACAAGACTCGAGATGATGAACGCCCTTGAGTGGGGCTCATTTCGTCTAGCCAAGGCTGGAGCTTGCATGGAAGAATTTTGCTTTACGGGGGTCAGGATCGTCTGGTGGGAAGATTTGGCCAAGGGAGTGATCTCTTTCCCCGGAACTTATCTGGCCAATGTTGTCTTGACTGACCATGCTGTTCTCATCCCAAGAAGCTGATAGAGAGGAGTTGTGACTATTATGTGCGGGTCGAAGTGACTTTGGGGAGATTACAGCCCATTGCAAAACCAGCTCAGGGCCAGCCAGATGTGGTTCTCTAAGCGCAAACAAGGGAAGGGGCAGTTAAAGGGAAAGATCCGGGACTAGGCTACAGGAGCAAAGATCACTGCCAGATTTACGTATAAGCTAAACAAGCTCTTGCTTAGGGCCCCATTCTCTTGGGGGCCCCAAGAAATTTAAAGGGGAAAAACCTGGATGTAGATTTTCCAAAATATAAGAAAAAACAATTACTTTGATAAAATACATACAGTGGTACCTCGGTTTATGAACACAATTGGTTCCGCAAGTCTGTTCATAAACTGAAGCGTTCATAAACTGAAGCGAACTTTCCCATTGAAAGTAATGGAAAGTGGATTAATCTGTTCCAGATGGGTCCGCGGCATTCGTAAACCGAAAATTCGTAAACCGAGGTGTTCATAAACCGAGGTTCCACTGTATTTTATTATGTGCAAATGGCTTTAGATACCTATTAGGTCCATAAATTACCGTATAGCATATATTCAACACAAAAACCAGTGACCATTTGTTATTGACAAGGACAGCTAGACATATAAAGGGCCCCATTACCTTCAGTAGCTTAGGGCCTCATCAAATTTAAATCCTGCCCTGGCAAGGATAAATACTTTTAAGGACAGTGTCAGTAGCAAATTTAGGGGGCTAGGGCCAAGCAGGAGGCAGAGCTTGATGCAGAATGAGAAAGTAGCTAGAGAAGAGGAAGTGTGGTGTAGTGGTTAGAGTGTCAGACTAGGTTCTGGGAGACCCAGGTTCAAATCCCCACACAGCCAGTGCACTGGCTTTCCTTGGAAGCAAATCACTGCCCCTCACCTACCTCACAAGGTTGTTGTAGGGATTAAATGAGGTGGGGAAGAACCATGTACAGAATTCCAGGCAGGCAACTGAGGAGGGTTTGGAGCAGAAGGGTGTGGTTTGGGGAGAGTTTTGAGGGGTGGATTGAGAAGTCTGGAGGGCCACATTCAAGCTTGTGGAACCTGGTTTTAGAGCCACCAGACATGTTTTTTAAAAAATCAAGGTTATAGAGATAGAGGGAAGATGGGGAAGCAATTTGTTTTGGTTTGCCTTTGAAGGCATAGCTACGCAATTTTCACTTTCCAAATCAACATGCGGATCGAAACTCAGCCACCCTTTGAAATTCATACTTCTCTGAATTCTGCAATGCAGGTCTCTAGCCAAGGGGGTCTGCAAAAATGCATATAGTGGGTAAAATCTGCATACAAATGTATGTATTGGTGAAAGGGGTATGCGAAATGCATTATGTCAGGGGAAATCGCTCGGTGGGGAAAATGCAGACTGGACAAAATTGTGTATCACACACACAGAGAGAGAGTGTGTTTTTTTCTTTAAAAATGTTTAGGGGTACTCTCATTTTGACTCAAGAAAATCACCATTTTAAAGTTCAAATCTGGAAGAATACATACAGTAAATGGACAGAAGTACAAGATCCACGAAATGTTTAGGGGTATGCGTACCTCTGCATCCCCCCCCCCCCGAAAAAAGCACTGTGTGTGTCAGAGGGGGAAATCGCACAGGGGGAATTTTCATGAGGATTAAAGAAAACCCCAGACTTATGTAGTTATATGAAATCATAGAATTATTGAGTTGGTAGGAAACACAAGGGTCATCTAGTCCAACCCCTTGCAATGCAGGAATCTTTCACTCAACGTGGGTCTCGAACCCACAACCCACAAGAGATTAAGAATTTCATTAGAACTGAAATTAAGAATGTGAAAAGGAAAAATTGAGAGAAACCAAAATGGACATATTTGCCCATCCCTAGTATGAAGAGATTATCCCTTTCAAGGAATGGCAGTTGATAGGGGGCTCTCCACAAATATGGGAGGGGAAAAACAAGAGAAGGTATAATACTCTTTCCATCTTTTTCTCCTTCTTAGCTTCAAAGGAGTAAAATGGAAGAAAGCACCAGCTTCTTTTAAAATATATATATATCTATTGATTGATTTATTGCATTGATACCCCAACTTTGGGGTGTTGGGGGAGGGGAGTACCTCTGGTGGAGGAAACAACATGCTCCTTCTGTGTTGGTTTGTCCACCTTTTGGCCCCCACCTGGCACACAGCTCTCACCTGCGGCTCCTAGAAGCTGTAAGCATGCAACAGCGACCACACCTGGGAATGCTGGCTTCAACTGGCTGGCTAAACCAGGTGAGGGGAGCCGATGGGTCTCAAACCCTCTGTGAGTTGGGGAATTCCCCTGCATGCAAACACAAACTTTGGTGAATGGACCGGATGAGACCAATCGTGGGTCCAACAGTCTAGGAGGCAGTTTCTTCACGGGCTGTAGAGGGAAGCGAGGGGCAGGTGGGGCTTGTCAACATGCGAAGGTAGCCCACCTACCGTAGGAGAAGGAGAGCTCTGATCCTAAACCTCCGCTGCCTTGTGGGGTATCTTTGGGCGAAGAAAAGGCTAAGGAGTCAGTAAACCCTACCAGGGGTGCCCAAACTTTTTTCAAAGAGGGCCAGATTTGATGAAGTGGACATGTGTGAGGGCCGAGTTGTTGAGCTTTTTTGAAGATTGAACCCCAAAGTTGTTGAGGTTTTCTTTAGAGTTTTACCCCAAGGTTGTGGTGGTTGTTGAGCTTTTTTTAAGGATTGAAGTTGCTGAGCATTTCCCCGGATTTTACCCCAGGACATATACTGCTGTGGTGGCCAGATTAAATTGACCAGCGGACCGGATTAGGCCCCCCCGAAATGAATTTTGGACATGCCTGCCCTACACAAATCTGGACTACAGTCCCTAAAACGGTTGGATGGTGACTTGTGCCCCTCCTTCCGCCAACTCCTTCTGCCCAGCTGGTGCCAAATGTCTTTCTCTGCTTTCCTTTGGACGCCATCAGCGAGGCAGAGGGGGGGGGTCTTGTCTCTGGGCAGCCCAGGGACCTCCATACCCCCTGCCCAGGCTTGTGCCCTGCGGAGGTCACTTTGGTGCTGCAAACCAAGCAGTTTCTATTTACCCCCAGAGGTGCACTCCATTGTCTGTCAAAACAGACAGATGCCAGCAACAACAATGCTACTCCCCCCCTCCAAAGCAGCTCAAAGCAACATGCATTGTTCTTTCCTTCCTCCATCAAGCCCCCCCCAAACATGTGAGGTAGGTTAGGCTGTCAGGCAGCAACTGCACCCTAGGTCATGCAGCAAGCTTTGTGGCGAAGTGGGAATCCGAACCCTGACCTCCCCAGCACTCTAACCACTACACCACACTGCCTTGTCTCTCCACTGGCTACTTTCTCCCTCTTCTTCCAGCAGCCTCTTCCTCGTGTCTTCCCATCTGCTTCTCAGGGGCAATTTGACTCCATCCTCTCCTTATCGGCCGCTGTGTTTTGCAACCCTGAAAAGAGACCAAACATTGATTGCCCATGACCCGTCGTTTCAGAGATTGTGGAATCTGAAGAGAGAGTACAGAACATGAAGTTAGCCATCTGCGTGTTTAAGAAACGGCAGATTAAATGTAATTGCAGTGGGTAAATTTGCTTAGCACTTAGAAGCAATTGCTGCCATTGTTTCACTCTAACCTTTGGGCCACGCTGCCTCTGTGCTCCCCTTTTTACCTGCAGAGGGGGAGGGGTGGTGTGAAAAGAGTTTTTCTGGCGCACTGCTGGCTTCTTCTCTGTGCACATTAATCCTGCCCTGAAGCCCAGTGCGTTCTAACAGGTCACAAAACAAAACATTTTCAGAACAGGTAAAACTTCACACCTGACGAAGCGTGAATCCGGTTCAGACTGACCCAAAATTGCTGCGTCTCATCGATGGCATCTCCTGAATTTCGCTTTTGGAGATGCCAAGGAGGGAGAACATGGTGCTGTACAGAATGTTACGCCCCTGAATTATTATATATGCGGAAGGGATTTAGCTTAGTGGTAGAACACCTGCTTTTTCATGCAGAAGGTGCCAGGATCAGGCATCTCTTGGTAGGGCTGAGATAGACCCCTGCCTGAAAGCCTGGAGAGCTGCTGCCAGCCTGTGCAGGTAATACTGAACTAAATGGACCCAGTGGTCAGGCAGCATAGAAGCAATGCAGGAATCTCAGCTAAAGCATCCATGACAGATGGCCATCCTCTCCAACATACAGTGGTACCTTGGTTCTCAAACTTAATCTGTTCCGGAAGTCCGTTCCAAAACCAAAGCGTTCCAAAACCAAGGCGCACTTTCCCAGAGAAAATCATGCAAAATGGATTAATCTGATCCAGGCTTTAAAAAACAACCCGCAAAACAGCCATTTAACATGAATTTTACTACCGTGTTTCTCCGAAAATAGGACACCGTCTTATATTTATTTTTCCTCAAAAAACCCACACTATGGCTTATTTTCAGGGGATGTCTTATTTCCCCCCCCTTCTCCTCCTCCTGCCATGGCTGGCATTGCTGCTGCGCCTATCACTATGTCTTATTTCCGGGGTGCGGCTTATATTCCTTGAATGCTTAAAAATCCTGCTACGTCTTATTTTATGGCTACGTCTTATTTTTGGAGAAACAGGGTATCTAACGAGACCATTGATCCATAAAATGAAAGCAATAAACAATGTACTGCAGTCACACATTCAATCAATCAATCAATCAATCAGTAGCTGAACTGGGTTCCACACAGTCACAAAAACAAAACAAAAAGAGCCGCAAAAACAAAAATGCAAAATAAATAGCAAAAACAGACAGACCTCAGAGGAACTCAAAACAGAGCACGTTCGGCTTCCAGAAAAAGGTCCACAAACCAGAACACTTAATTCCGGGTTTGCAGTGTTTGGGTTCCAAGTTGTTTGAGTACCAAGGCATTTGAGAACCAAGGTACCACTGTATGGACACATAGTTTGCATTGACCCAATAACAGTGCTTTAGTGATGTGTTCGTACTGGACCACCCACACGCCATTCCACTTTATCAGTTATTCTGGGATGCTTCCCTAACATTATTATATTATGGTCATCTGGGTGGGGCAATCTTGTGGAGTTGGTTGTGGAAGTTGGGAGTTGCCAGGAGGCACCTATTGCCCTCAGAGAACTACAATCCCCAGAGTTCCCCAGGAAGGTGGGGTTGATTGTTAAGAAAGCCACTCTAGAAATCGTCATCCTGGGACGGGAATCGGGAGGTCTCCTCCTACCTCTCAAACTACCTTAACAAACTGCAGGATTCTTTGGTAAAGCTGTGACTATAACCTAGCACTGTGAATGGGGCCTTTGTTCAGCTGGAGATCACCTTGAAGCATCGGAGCTTCCTACCCAGCCTTTATCTTAGAATCGTAGAGTTGGCAGGGACCTTGAGGGTGATCTAGTCCAACCCCCTGCAACTGACGCATCCGTGACAGGTGGCCATCCAACCTCTGCTTAAAAACCTTCCAGGAAGGAGAGCACCACCTTTCAAGGGAGTCTGTTCCCACTGTTGAACAGCTCTTACTGTCTAGGGCTGCCCCATGTCCAGAATTTTATAGACATAGCCGGAATACAGCAGTCGGAAACTGTGTCTCGGCGGGAATCGGTAAAATGTGAGGGAAAATCTGGCAGTCCGTCAAGATTTTGGTGAATTTCTTTATTCCGTTTTTGAGATTTTGCAAAAAAAGAAGAAGTTCTTCCTGAAGTTGAGTCAGAAATTCATTTCTTGTCATTTGAAGCCATTGGTTCTAGCCCTACTGCAGAGCAGCAGATAAAAATCTTGCTCTATCTTCTATGTCAGGGATGTCCAACCGGTCGACCGCGATCGACAGGTCGATCCCTGGATGTTCGCTGTCGATCGCGGGGTCCCTATCGACCGCTGGAAGAAAAAAACAATGGATTGAAAGTCTCCGCCTCCCAGGAAACTCGCTCTGTTACTCCGATGCGTCAAATGGGTGGTCTTTATCACTGTGTTGCTGTGTTAGGGGAGCAATTCCCCTCCCCTAAACAAAGTTTAGCAACTTATGCCTCTCTCCGCTCCATGGGTAGATCACTTCCAGTTTTTTCTTTATACTGGGAGTAGATCTCAGTCTCTTGGGAGTTGGACATGCCTGTTCTATGTGATGATGATGATAATTTATTTATACCCCCCCCCCCCAATCTGGCTGGGTTTCCACAGCCACTCTGGGCGGCTTCCAACAAAATATTAAAATACAATACAAAATTCCAAAGAAGTCAGGTTGGGGAGGGGACCAACCTTTGGTGACCAAATGGAGAAGTTACAAATGCCATAAATGAATAATCAATAATAAGCAGAAAACACATAATTCTTCTTCTTTTGTTTGGGGTGAGTGCATGCATGTTGTTTTCCTTAATACAGTATAAAAGTTTGTCCCAGCAGATTTTCATCAGCTGAAGGCAAAGGAAAAGAAGAGAAGAGAGATTAGCCTGAGGCAGCATTCAACTTTTGGAGTTCCTTGCACCTCAGGCAGGAAGCAATTTGGTCCATTTTTCTTGTAAGAGAATAAAAAACCCCTAGCATTTATTACTTGACTTGGGGCCAAGCTGCGTCCCTGGTGTTTCCATTGATGTAAACCCAGGATCATTCCACCTGTTTTTATTTTATTTTATGGGGGCCAGGAGGGTTTTGATTGTTATAAGAATTCTAAAGTCTCAAATATAAAACGAATGTCCCTAAGTGCATAAGGTAAACACAGGTAAAAAGGTAAAGGGACCCCTGACCATTAGGTCCAGTCGTGACCGACTCTGGGGTTGCGGCACTCATCTCGCGTTATTGGCCGAGGGAGCCGGCGTACAGCTTCCAAGTCATGTGGCCAGCATGACAAAGCCGCTTCTGGCGAACCAGAGCAGCGCACGGAAATGCCGTTTACCTTCCCACTTGGAGCGGTCCCTATTTATCTACTAGCACTTTGATGTGCTTTCAAACTGCCAGGTTGGCAGAAGCAGGGACCGAGCAACGGGAGCTCACCCCGTCGCGGGGATTCGAACCGCTGACCTTCTGATCGCCAAGCCCTAGGTTATGTGGTTTAACCCACAGCGCCACCTGTGTCCCACAGCGTACATAAGTATATAAACCACATGTCTGAAATAGTACAGAAGAGCAATCCTGAAAATATCATGGCTCACGGCAGGTGTTTCCTCTGCCAAAGGAGATACTTTGGAGGAACCATTCCCAGTGTAGTTCTTTCCAGGGTCGTCTTAAGCATATCCAGCACTGTGGTGAAAAGCTCCCTCCAGCACACACACACACACACACACACACCCGGTTTCCCAGAGTTTTTTAGGGAGGACTGCGCTGCCGTCAGGGCTGGAGGAGGCGGGTAGCAGCTGAAGGGCAGCTCTTCCGGCGGGGAAGAGGTGGAGGCTGGAAGCGGCGCCTCCCGGCTCAGCTGGCTGCTTCGTGCTGCAGTGGCCACAGCAGATGGAGGCTCCGGGCATGATGTTGCTTCAGCGCGGCATGGCAGACGGGGGCGAGCTGATGCTGGGAGGCACCAAGTCCAGCCTCCGCCTCTTCCCTGGTGCCCTCCAGAACTTGGCGCCCTGGCATCCTGCGCCACTAGCCTCTATGGGTAAGACGCCCCTGGTTCTTTCACTTACAAATCCTAAAAATCCTGCCTTTTGTGTATGAATCAGGTAGGTCTGTGACCTGGATTCAAGAACTAAAGTATTTACTATCTCAAAGGACTGGCCCAGACTCACCAGGTAATGCAATCAGTGACCATTATCAAGTATCTTGGCAGACAGGAGAGAAGCCACTCTCTCAAATTTTTGCTGCAGGCTGCCTCTTTCTGTGACACCTGTATGATGCCTTTTGGCTGGCCGTTGCCTAAGGGCTTAGGCAATTTCAAAAGTCTCTCTCTGTGTGTGTGTGGCTGTAATTGTGTTTTGTTTTTTTATGGGATGGCATTCAATTTCGTTGTACTATGTACAATGACAATAAAGTATTCTATTCTATTCAAGGTTCTTGCACACCTTCGTTCTGGGTTCTCACCTCCTTGCAAGTGGTGTTGGTTGGGGCTCTGTTGCAACAGAAAAATTAAGATCTTCCTTCCTTTCACTGGATCCTGCCTCCCCTCCGTTTTCTCTGACCGTTCATGAATTTAGGGCGACACGGAATCCCTGGATGGAAGGTTGGGCTGTAAAAGCCAGCCCCGAATTTTTCTATAATGAGATGTTGTTTGTCCAGGGGGCTGGCTGAACCTTAAATTGAGCCACCTGTCAGTCTCAGGCTGCCCTGCTATGCCAGGCTGCGGAGTTGAAATGCAAGTGGATGTGATGGGGAAACCAACCTGGATGAGAAGGAGGCCGAGACCGGAGAAATGAAAAATGGAGAGAAACTGAAATGGGCAAATACATGCATATTGGTCCTGCGTAGCAGTTGGAACCCTGCAGATTGAGCTGTAACAGACCTGGGCTGATTTGATGTTTTCCTCCGTGGAAACCAGACCGCCCTTGGTCCTGAAACCAGTTTGCATCACCCTAAGCCCTTCCTTCTGGGAAAGAAAGAGAATGCAAATGCAGGTTAATTGGCAGGACCTATTAAGTCTAACTCTCTCTGGTTTTGCCCAGCTTTCATTAAGTGTTTTCCGCACTCTCCCTTTGGGCGATAGGAAGAAAATGCCAATTGCCGACTTGTTAATTAAGGAGGCAGCTTTTCTTCCAGGAGTGGTGGTGTTGTGTGTGTGTGTGTGTGTGTGTGTGTGTGTGTGTGTGTGTGTGTTTTCCCCAATAGTGGCTTTTAACTTCTTTTGCAGGAGTAAGAGAGAAAGATCAAGATTAATCCAGTCTGTGATGAAGCAAGATCCAGCAGCAAGCTGGAGGGTTCTTGCCTGGACTGGCTCTGGTGAGCTGGCGCAGGAGGGCTGGTGTTTGCTTCGATTAGCTGAAGCTGAGTGCCCAGCGATACATCTGGAGAAATTCATCTTTGAGAAGCTTCTCTGTTTGAGCTTGCAGATCCAATATTGGTAGAAGCTGAGCCCGGGGGAGTATCCTCAGGTAGCAATAATGTTGCTGTTGTTGTTGTTTAGTCGTGTCCGACTCTTCGTGACCCCATGGACCATAGCACGCCAGGCACTCCTGTCTTGCACTGCCTCCCGCAGTTTGGTCAAACTCACGTTCGTAGCTTCGAGAACACTGTCCAACCATCTCGTCCTCTGTCGTCCCCTTCTCCTTGTGCCCTCCATCTTTCCCAAAATCAGGGTCTTTTCCAAGGATTCTTCTCTTCTCATGAGGTGGCCAAAGTATTAGAGCCTCAGCTTCAGGATCTGTCCTTCCACTGAACACTCAGGGCTGATTTCCTTCAGAATGGATAGGTTTGATCTTCTTGCAGTCCATGGGACTCTCAAGAGTCTCCTCCAGCACCATAATTCAAAAGTATCAATTCTTCGGCGATCAGCCTTCTTGATGGTCCAGCTCTCACTTCCATACATCACTACTGGGAAAACCATAGCTTTAACTATACGGACCTTTGTAGGCAAGGTAGGAATAATAGTAATTTTATTATTTGTACCCTGCCCATCTGACTGGGTTGCTGTTTGAAATGGCTGTCTGTCCTCCTTTTCAAGGGCATAAGTCCAATGTAAAGGAATCCTGAGGAAAGCCCTGATGCC
The DNA here is from genome assembly GCF_965207765.1 of Zootoca vivipara. Lineage (NCBI taxonomy): Eukaryota > Metazoa > Chordata > Lepidosauria > Squamata > Lacertidae > Zootoca > Zootoca vivipara. The sequence continues at coordinate 48,441,708 of NC_142596.1, forward strand.
GTTGTTGTTGTTGTTGTTGTTGTTGTTGTTGTTGTTGTTGTTGTTGTTGTTGTTGTCGTCTCATATTTTCTCCAAGGAACTCATAGTGGCAAACACCGTTCTGTCCCTCTCTATTGTATCCTCAGAACAGCACTGTGACTGAGGGAGGATTTGAACTCTGGCCTCTAGTCTGAGGCTCTAACCACTGCACCACACTGACTCTCAGCAGTGAGCCATAGCCATTGAGCACCTGGGCAAAGGGTTGAGAAGGCGCCTTGTGGAACAGAAAAGACTGCTTATGCACAAAACGACAGCTGCCAGAATGCTTTTATCCCAGAGATGGAACGATGGTAAAGTCCCTACCTGAGAAGAACGACAGAGCAAACTGATGGACTATGCAGAGATGGCGAAAACAACTATGCAGAAAAGACCAAAACTTTAATAAAGAATGGAGGAAATTTGTAGTATATTTGGGAGACAACTGTAAACAATTGAATTCTTTAGCAGCACTGGAATAACACTTGTAAGGTAACAAGGACTATAGGTACATTTTGGAAAGTGAAAAATTGGAGAGACTTAAAATATGCAGCGGAAAAGGACTAGCAACGGAATCCGTGGAGGGGTGGGGGTAAGTCCAAAGATTCTGGCGGATCTTTCTGTATTTCTTTTTATTTTGGATTAGGAATTGAAATATTTATTTGTAAAAGCAATTAAAAATTTATAGAGAGAGAAGGCACCTTGTGTATGGTGTCTGTCAACTTGGATGGCTTTTAAAGAGCATCAGACCACGGAGGAGAAGGCTATTGAATGGCTCTTGCTAGTCTTTTTTTTTTTTTTTTTTTAAATTTATTTTATTTATTCAAATTGTACATCACTTTAAAAACACTTCAACAATAAATCAATAGAAATAAAATACACTTATAACTATGTGTTACAAATGTCTTATCTATATATTCAAACCCTTCCCTCCCTCCTCCCCAACCCCACCCTGGACCCTCCCTCCCTTCCCCAACGACTTCTCAGCCGTAGTTGAGTTTTTTCCTATATTGTTTCCTACATAATCTCTACATACCGTTTTTCTAAATTACCAACATTTACCATTATATATACCATAACTTCTATTATTTTCATTCATTGCATATAATAGAACTATAATTTGTCCGAATCTTTAAATTAATTGTAGAGCTGTTAAATATCTGAAATGAGAATTGGTTTTTCAATTTTACCTTTTATATAATTTAAAAAGAGTTTCCAATTGTTATTTGATTCTTCTGGTTTAATCCCTTTAATTTGTTCATACTTTGATGCCATCTTATAATAATTATATAACTTTTGTTGCCATTCCTCTAATTCTGGGACAGTTGCTGACTTCCAGTTTATCGCGATTAATATTCTTGCAGCAGCTGTGGCGTAGCTTATACAACATCTGTCTTGTACCCTGATGTCATCTGGTATCATTCCCAACAAAAACAATTCCGGCGATTTCTTGAATGAATATTTCAGAATTTTCTTTAGTTCTCTATATATCATTTCCCAAAACACCTTGATTTTATTACACGACCACCACATATGTATATGGGTACCTATTTCTATATTACATTTCCAGCATATATTACTAGTGCCCGGATATATTTTAGCCAATCTGGCAGGTGTTAAATGCCATCTGTTTTGCATTTTTAATAAATTTTCTTTTAAATCGTAATTTGGTGTATAATTTGCATCAATCTTCCATAGCTTTTCCCACTTTTGCATTGTAATTGGATTTCCTAGATCTTGACTCCATTTAATCATGGAGTCTTTAGTTAATTCTTCTTCTGTATTCCATTTTAATATTATTTGATAAAGATTTTTCATATATTTATCCTTTCTTAACAATAATATTTCTTCCAATTTAGATACTTCTTTTTCAAAACCGATTTTTTTATCTATCTGCAATCTTTGGTTAATTTGGAAATGTTGTAACCAGGTACTTAAATGGGGTTTTATTTCGTTATATTCTTTTAATTTTAAGATTCCCTCTTTTTCTTCTAATAATAATTTATATGTCGGCCAATTATTTCCCATATTCGTCCTACGTACTGCTACAATTTCAAGAGGTGAAATCCACCAAGGTGTCTTGGGTTCAAAAAATTTTCTATACTTTAACCATATTGAATATAGAGATCTTCTGATTATGTTTAACATAAAGACATTCTTTCTTTCTATTTTTTCCCTCATTAGGTAATGATGCCATCCGAAACCAAGCCCTTGACCTTCTAGGTCCAACAAATCACTATCTTTAAGTTCCATCCATTTTTTACACCATGTTAAAGCAGCTGCATCATGATACATTTGCAAATCAGGCAACCCATATCCTCCTCTTTCTCTATGGTCAATCAGGATCTTGTACTTTACCCTCGGCTTCTTGCCATCCCATATAAATTTAGTAATATCTCTTTTCCAATCTTTAAAAATTTTGTTCGTCCCCAATATTGGCAAATTTTGAAATAAATATACCATCTTGGAAACTACATTCATTTTTACTAGGGAAATTCTGCCCATTAATGACAGATTTAATCTCTTCCATGACTCCAAATTTTTCTTAATTTTTTTCCAGATTTCGACATAGTTCTCTTGTATCAGATCGATCCCCTTGACTGTTGTTTGTATCCCTAAATATTTTATTCTTTTAGTAATTTTTAATCCCGATTTTTCCTGGAGTTCTATTTTTTCATTTGTTTCCAAATTTTTTACAAGCATTTTGGTTTTTTCATAGTTTATTTTTAGGCCCGCTACCTTTCCATATTCCTTTATTCTATCGAGTGCTCTGGGGATACAATTTACAGGGTCTTCTGTTGTTATAATTATATCGTCCGCAAAGGCTTTAGTTTTGAATTTTTTCTTACCAATTATAATTCCTTTGATATCCTCGTCATCCCTTATGTTTCTTAACAGTATTTCCAGAGTAATTATAAACAAAATAGGAGATAAAGGGCATCCTTGCCTAGTGCCTCTATTTATCTTTATTTTCTTTGTTGTTCTTCCATTAATTACAATATGAGCGCTCTGAACTTTATAGATTGCCTTTATCGCATTTTCCAACTCATCTCCAATTTTCATCTTTGCTAATATTTTCAACATAAAGGGCCACGAGACCCTATCAAAAGCCTTCTCTGCGTCTATGGAAAGTAGAGCTGCCTTTTTGTCCCTGCGATTTTCCAGACATTCCAGGATGTTTATTACATTTCTTATATTATCACTAGCGAATCTTCCTTTGATGAACCCTACCTGGTCTTTATGTATAATGTCATCTAATATAATTCTTAATCTATTTGCCAATATTTTTGTGAAAATTTTATAATCACTATTCAATAGTGAGATCGGTCTGTAATTTCCCGGGGAGTCTGTATCTGTTTCCGATTTGGGGATTAAAATAATTTGTGCCTCGGTCCATGATTGGGGGATTAATCCTTTTTTTAACATTAAATTCATTAACTCTTTGAGAGGATCTAATATAATTTCTTGTAATTCTTGGTAGTATTCTAGTGGTAACCCGTCAGGACCTGGTGTCTTTCCTTTTTTCATAGATTTGATTACTTCTATTATTTCAGGGGTTGTTATTTCTTTATTTATTTGTGTCAATTTTTCTGCTGAGATTTGTGGTAATTGATATTGTTGTAAGAAATTTTCAATTTCCTGTCCGGGGATAGCTTCTTCTTGATATAACTTTGCATAAAATTTTTGAAATACATCCATAATTTCTTCCGTTTTACTAACATATTTCCCATCTGATTTAATTCTGCTTATTATTTTCTCACTCTTTCTCTTTTTTATTTGCCAAACCAGTAATTTACTAGGCTTATTGGCCCACTGGAAATTTTTATATTTCCAAAATTGTATTTGATGCTCAATTTCTTGATCTATCATTTTCTCAAATTCCAATCTTAAAATTCTCAATTCCTGATCTATCTCTTTTGAATATTTCTTATATAATACCTTTTCTTTTTTCTTTATTTCTTGTATTAACATTTCTTTTTTAGCTTCTTTGGCTTTCCTCCAATTGGCATTTTTTTGTATAAAAAACCCCCGCATTACCGCTTTACCCGCGTCCCAAACGGTTCGCGGGTCAACTTCCCCGTTGTTATTCCACACAAAATATTCTTTTAGATGTTGTTTTGCTTCCTGAACTATTTGGGTATTATTTAGAAGGAAGGTGTTTAGCCTCCATCTTTTTTCTGTTAATTCCTCTTTTAATGTTAAGACCATTGGGTTGTGATCTGATAGGGTTTGGGGTCCTATTTCTATCTTCTGAGTTTTGGTTAATAATTCCTTTGAGATCCAAATAGCATCAATTCTGCTCGCCGTGTGGTGGCGAGCCGATATGTGTGTATATTCTTTGGTGACTGGGTTCTTATGTCTCCATACATCTATTAAATTTAAATTGTCCATTATTTGCATGAATTTTTTGGGGAGTGTCTTTATCTTTTTTTCCCCACCATCACCCTCCCTCTTTTTATCGAGTTCAGGATCAATGATTCCATTGAAATCTCCCATTATTATCAGCTTTTCTCCTATGTATTTCATTAATTGTTTCTCCAGATTTTGTAGGAACCCCTTTTTATTTCCGTTCGGGGCATAGACTCCCACCCATATCCATTGTTGTCCTTCGTGTATTGTTTTTACCATTATTATTCTACCTTCCTTATCAGACCAAATCAATTCGGGATTCCATTTTTGTTTAATATAAATTACTACTCCTCTCTTTTTTTTTTCATCAGCTGCGATAAATTCTTTTCCCAATTTTTCATTTTTTAATACCCTCAAATGCTTTTTATTTATATGGGTTTCCTGAAGGCAAATCGCGTCCCAATTTTGTTTTTTCAACATGTGTCCCACTCTATTTCTTTTCTTCTTATTATTCAAACCATTAACATTCCAAGATATTGTTCTAAAGTTCATGTTTATTTGGCAATTCTATTAAATTACTTTAATCTGATCCAATTTCTGTTAAGGAAAGTAAAGGGAAGCTATAAAATAATAACGAAAGTAATAGAGAAAAAGAAAAGAAAAAAAAAAGGAGAAAGAAGAAAAGGGGTTAGGGTAAGAGTAAGGGGAGAAAAGAAAATGAAAACAAAAAAGGAGGGGGAGGGAAGGGAGGAAAAAAAGGGGGGGAAGGGGTAAAAAAAAAAAAAGAGAGAGAAAAAAGAAAGGAAAACAGAAGAGCAAATAACTACACTAAGCAGAATCAAGGAATTCCTAGGGTATGCAGTCTTTTCTTGAGCAGTGAGTTACTTTAGGTATAATTATTAGATTTCATAATTATTACTTTTCAGTTTTACCGAGACTAGAAATTTTTGTTATTCTACTTTATCAGTCTATTTATTCATTCTTTCATTTCTCCTTCTTCTTCAGCTGCAGATGATTCTTCGTCTTCTAATTCTCCTCCTTCATGTTCCTCTCCGTTGGTCTCATCTTCTACATCCTCTGGCCTGAGAGCCTCGTCCCTTCTCTCTTTCACTTTGCCGCCTCCCAGTTCTTGTGAATATGTTCTGAAAAATCTATCTGCTGCATCGGGGTTGTCGAATCTCCTCCATCTCCCTTTGAAGGAGAACGCCATCCCCTCCGGATATTCCCATTTAAAGAAGACTTTTTTAGATCTTAAAGCTTTAGCAAGGAATTGATATTTTTTCCTTTTGTGAAGCAGTCTTGGTGGGATTTCTCTTAGTATGACTATTTCAGTTCCATCCATAACTAATTTTTTCTTGCCTTTAGTTTTTAATATCTTGTTTCTCAACCACATATTGGTGAAGGTAACTAAACAGTCACATGGCCAATTATTTGCCTTTGCTTCTTTGGAATTCGTCCTAAAAGCTTCTTCTATACGTGTTTCTATGTCCAATTCTTCTAGATCTAACCATTTTGCCAGAGCTGTTGTCAGTCTTTTCACAATGTCTTCATTTGTTAACTCTGGGATGTTCCTAAATCTCAAGGTCTTCTCTCTCATTTTCATTTGTTGCATCGCGAGGGCATCCTGTGCGGCTTCTAGGGCGGTCTTCTGTTCTTCCATATCTTTTTTCATCTTTTCCCACTCCTTCTTTCCTTCTCTTCTTTCCCTAGCAAGGTTTTTCATTGAATTCTCTAGTGACTGGATCTTTTCTTGTGCTTCCTGTGCCATGGTGGTCGCTTTGCTAGAGTTCTCCACAGCTGTATTTATATGGTCTTTTATTTCTTGTTTGTCTTTTTCATTAGATTCTATTTTTTCCTCCACTTTTTCCATTTTATCTTCCAAGCTTTTCACCCTATCGCTCATTTCCTTCTTTATTTCATTCATTTCTTTCTTTATTTCTGTAAGATCTTGTTTGACTTCTCCAATGTCACTTTTGAGGCTCAAAATTAGGTCTTTAAGATCCAGTTCATGTTCTGCCATTGATGTCCTTCTTTGACTTGCAGCACCTGCATTTACTTTTTTGTTTTTTTCGATTTTACTTGGTTGCCTTGCAGTATTTTCCTTCTCCATGTGGTGTCACTCTGGCTCTTTTTATCTTTTTCAGCTGTTATTTGGTATTCCTTCCACTGGATGTCACTTTATTATTTTGTAATTGCAGTTTTCTAGTCTTTAACAGGTCCTCCTTAAATCTTTCATTCACTGCCACGTCACTTTTGTCTTCCCTAGTTCCTTGTCTGCTTAGTCATGGTTTCTAAAACTTCGTCGCCATTTTATTTCACTTGAATTTAGCTTTCTCAAGTCCTTTAATTCTTTAAAAATAACGTTGTTTCTGCCAATTTTCCCAACGAAGAAATGTGTAAATCCACGTTCTCTCTCAAACAGATATACAATATCCCTTTAAAAAACCCCTCTCAGCTCTGCAATGTTTGTATGTACGGATACTTTGTTTCAAAAACTCAGCCGGCTCCTTTATACTTGTTACTTTTGTTTCCCTCACTTAAACTTTTTCTTGCCTTTCCCCTGTCAGCGTCTCTTGCAATATGCTGTAGTTCGTGCCGCTCTTTCCCGTCCCCCACCACTTGCTCTTTAACTGGTCTTATTGTCCACTTCGTGGGGGGGGGGGATGTGTTTTAAAAATCTTCCGTTCGTTATTCTTTTTCTAAGTTATCCACACGCCCGGAGAATCTTTAAAGGGGTTAGATTTAAAGGAGTTTTACCGTTCGTGATCGCGCTGGGTTGCGGCTGCTTCGCTGGTCACGGTTGAGCTGTTCTCCGTCGCAGCGCCCAGTCTCTCCCCCTCCTTCGGCGTTTGCGAAGGTTTCCGGGAGATCCTTTGGGGAGCCGCCGACGCCTCAGCTAAAAATCGCCTTCTTAGCCTTTTTGGGGGGGGTCGCTTAGCCTTGCGAACCCCCTCTTAACCAGCAATTTGCTTGGGAAGCGGAGCTCCCCTTTTTTTTGCCCGTGCGCGGTCCGCGGTCAAAACCGGAAGTCCTGGCTCTTGCTAGTCTTTTTGAATGCCAGTTGCTGGAAATCACAGGTGCTATCATAAGAGCTGCTATCGCACTCAGGTCCTGCTTGCAAACTTCCCTGTGGAGCATCTGGTTGGCCCCTGTGAGAACAAGATTCTGGATTAGGTGTTCCATTGGCCTGATCCAGCTGCCTCCTTAGAGAGTTGAACTAGATGCTCCTTGGTGTGGGATGTGATACATAAGTAGCAGTCAAGTACAACATTCCTTGTGTTCCTAGAGTGGACATGCAGGGGAATGTTTGGTCCAGCCAGTCGAAAACTTCCTGTTTCCTCCTGGCTGGGACATACTTCCTTTGCATGTGACTAGTGGTGGGCGTGACCTTACCTGTCCAGGTAACAAAAGGACACTTTCTCTCTCTTTGACTTCCTCCGTCATTGGAGCAGATTTTTAGCTAGAAATGCTCTGTTGGCTTTCAACCAACAGAGGACACTGGGATTTTCCCTATATGGGATCCAACTGTGAACTGATAATGTGAGTAAACTTCTGAAATATACTTTAAACGGGTTTCTGGCGTGTTCGTTCTTTTAAGAGAAATAAGGGAACTTACCAGGAACCTAATATTGAGAGGCTTAAACAAGCCTGCAACCAGCTATCTGCTGTGCGATTAAAAGGGGAATGTAAAACTCTGCTAAGTAAAAGACTTGCTAGCACAAGTTAGGAAGGATATTAATAAGCAATATATCCTCTCCTGCCTCCCTGAACATTCCCACACTTGGGACCCCTTCCAACACGACAATTCTAAGATTCTGTGATTCTTACATTCCAATGTACTACAGGAAATGCATGGTGTGTTTCTAAAACAACAGAGCCATTCCTTCTAATTTTGCATAGAGGCATTTAAATCAGCAGATGCAAATGTCATGCCAAATCTGTGTCCTCTTTTTTTTTTAACAATGCAGAAGTAGCCTTCCTGGAATATCCTTAACAAAAAGCCGCAAAGACTGGGGAAACGAGGAGGTGATTTGTGCGGAGTCCATTGTTGCACATCTTGCCTGGGATCACTTGCTCTGATTGATTGCAGCTCTCCAGGCCTTCGAGCATTTACAACCTGCTAACTTAAACCCTTGTTGACCTGGAAATGCCGGGAACGGAACCCCTCAGACCTTCTGCACGCTGAGATACGGGTGCTTCCCCATTTCGAAAAATGCTCTGCTTGGACTTTGAAAGGGGAAGAAAGCGACAGGAGGTTTGCTAGATCTCATGGACTTCAGAACATGAGAAGAGATGGCTGCATCAGGCCAGTGGCCCACTGTTCTCACAGTGGCCAAACATTTGCCTGTGGGAAACCAGCAAGCAACATTTGAGGGCAATGTTCTCCCTTCCTGTGGTCTCCAGCAACTGGTATTCAGAAGCTTCCAACCGTGGAGGCAGAGCAGTGGCATCCTGGCTCTTAGGCACAGATAGCCTTCTCCTGCATGGATTTGCCTAATCCTCTTTCAAAGCCTTCCAGGTTGGTGGCCATCACCATCACCTCCTGTGGGAGAACGTTCCATAGGTTTACCTATGCGCCATGTGATTAAGGACTTCCTTCTGCCTGTCCGGAATCGCCCAACGCTCAGCTTCGTTGGATGTCAACGAGTTATTACGAACAAGGGAAGCGGGGACTTTTCTCTATCTGCTCAACAGCTGAATGGAGCTTCCATGTTAAGAGGCAGTCTACCTCTCAATACCTGGTGGTGGGAACAAACTAGAAGGTGCGGCGTCACTGCATTCACAGCCCGCTTGTGGGTTTTCCAGAAGGTTCTAGCTGGCCATTTCTTACATACAAGCAGCCTTTGTGTCTTGGTTCCGAAATCTGCCTCGCTAGAGAACTCTCTCTCTCTCTTGAAGGGGTGAAGAAGGACAATCGGCCTGACCAAGAGGCACAGAAAGTACTTGTGGAGGGTCTTCTCTCTTCCCTTCTGCCCTAGATTTGGTCTCCAAGGCACTTAGTCCACCCCAATTAAGGGAAAATATTTTCCTCTCCTCTTCTCTGGAAACGATGGTGCGTCAGGGTGTTATTTCATACATTCACACAGTGACCTACTTCTGCAAGAAACACAGAGGTGACACAGCATTACGGTGACAGCGACTCTGTCGGGCCGAGAAAACTCGGCCCAATCAACGCCGAGAGCTTCTCCCCTCTCCATCGATCCGTGCCGAATCCAGAGATGCGGCTTTGTCCGCCTCGCTACCACCCAATTTTCTACCAATTTGGGCTTAAATGGATGGAAATGATATGGTTTTAAATACGGCATTTGCTGTTTGTTGTGTTTTTAAAAAAAGGCACAGCTGACTCAAGCTCTTAATGGGATGAGCAAAAATTATATAGGAGTTTTCAGCTTCCCTCCACCCCCTTGGGGTTGCGAAGGAAGAGGGAAGAGCAGTTACATCTTCAATTTAGCCTCCTCGCTTTACAGAATCACAGGTTTCACCGCTTTGACTGAAGCCTGCCAGTGCTTGGGCAGAAAGGACTCGGCTGAAGCTCCCCCAAAGAAAATTGCAGCAGGTGGGAGATGCTGCTTTTTGTCCAGGTAAAAACAAAATTAAATAGTTTTTTCTCACGCGTGAGACTCCTGGAGGAGAATGAAAAGAGAAGGCCGTGTTTTCGTTCCAAAAAGGCTGCTCCAGATTTCTCCAGAAAAGAATAGTGAATATTTATTATTATCATTATTTTCCACAAAGCGTCCCCTGCTGCCTCGGCCTGCAGGTGTCTTGGGCTCTTTGTGTAGTACAATAAAATCATATAAACCCTGAACCAAAGCCGTTGTGAGTGTTTATAATGGGAGAAAGAAAGAATGGCATGTAGGGTAAGGACATTAAAGAGGGAACGCGAGGTGGATCTTCTGCAAAACAACCAGAGAACAAAAACAGCTTTCTAATGGGCTTTTTGAAAAGCGAAGAAGGAAAGATAAAGAGGGTTATGTGTAGAGGGAAGGTGAATGTCATATTGCAGGCTTTCCAAAGGAAGAGGTGTGAGATCAGGGCGACAATCGCACTGTGCATTTAAAGTATTACAATACCACTTTAAACAGTCATGGCTTTCCCCAAAGAATTATGAGAACTGTAGTGGCCTCAGTCCAGTATACCTGAAGGAGCGTCTCCACCCCGATCGTTCTGCCCGGACACTGAGGCCCAGTACCGAGCGCCTTCTAGCGGTTCCCTCATTGCGAGAAGCCAAGTTGAAGGGAACCAGGCAGAGGGCCTTCTCGGTGGTGGTGCCTGCCCTGCGGAACGCCCTCCCATCAGATGTCAAAGAGAAAAACAGCTACCAGATTTTTAGAAGACATCTGAAGGCAGCCCTTCAGGCTTTTAATGTTTAAGAGATTTTTTTTTTCATTTTTCTGTTGGAAGCCGCCCAGAGTGGCTGAGGAAACCCAGCCAGATGGGCGGGGTTGTTGTTGTTGTTTAGTCGTTTAGTCGTGTCCGACTCTTCGTGACCCCATGGACCATAGCACGCCAGGCACTCCTGTCTCGCACTGCCTCCCGCAGTTTGGTCAAACTCATGTTCGTAGCTTCGAGAACACTGTCCAACCATCTTGTCCTCTGTCGTCCCCTTCTCCTAGTGCCCTCAATCTTTCCCAACATCAGGGTCTTTTCCAAGGATTCTTCTCTTCTCATGAGGTGGCCAAAGTATTGGAGCCTCAGCTTCACGATCTGTCCTTCCAGGGAGCACTCAGGGCTGATTTCCTTAAGAATGGATAGGTTTGATCTTCTTGCAGTCCATGGGACTCTCAAGAGTCTCCTCCAGCACCATAATTCAAAAGCATCAATTCTTCGGCGATCAGCCTTCTTTATGGTCCAACTCTCACTTCCATACATCACTACTGGGAAAACCATAGCTTTAACTATACGGACCTTTGTCGGCAAGGTGATGTCTCTGCTTTTTAAGATGCTGTCTAGGTTTGTCATTGCTTTTCTCCCAAGAAGCAGGCGTCTTTTAATTTCGTGACTGCTGTCACCATCTGCAGTGATCAAGGAGCCCAAGAAAGTAAAATCTCTCACTGCCTCCATTTCTTCCCCTTCTATTTGCCAGGAGGTGATGGGACCAGTGGCCATGATCTTGGTTTTTTTGATGTTGAGCTTCAGACCATATTTTGCGCTCTCCTCTTTCACCCTCATTAAAAGGTTCTTTAATTCCTCCTCGCTTTCTGCCATTAAGGTTGTGTCATCTGCATATCTGAGGTTGTTGATATTTCTTCCAGCAATCTTAATTCCGGCTTGGGATTCATCTAGTCCAGCCTTTCGCATGATGAATTCTGCATATAAGTTAAATAAGCAGGGAGACAATATACAACCTTGTCGTACTCCTTTCCCAATTTTGAACCAATCAGTTGTTCCATATCCAGTTCTAACTGTAGCTTCTTGTCCCACATAGAGATTTCTCAGGAGACAGATGAGGTGATCAGGCACTCCCATTTCTTTAAGAACTTGCCATAGTTTGCTGTGGTCGACACAGTCAAAGGCTTTTGCATAGTCAATGAAGCAGAAGTAGACGTTTTTCTGGAACTCTCTAGCTTTCTCCATAATCCAGCGCATGTTTGCTATTTGGTCTCTGGTTCCTCTGCCCCTTCGAAATCCAGCTTGCACTTCTGGGAGTTCTCGGTCCACATACTGCCTAAGCCTGCCTTGTAGAATTTTAAGCATAACCTTGCTAGCGTGTGAAATGAGCGCAATTGTGCGGTAGTTGGAGCATTCATTGGCACTGCCCTTCTTTGGAATCGGGATGTAGACTGATCTTCTCCAATCCTCTGGCCATTGCTGAGTTTTCCAAACTTGCTGGCATATTGGGTGTAGCACCTTAACAGCATCATCTTTTAAAATTTTAAACAGTTCAGCTGGAATATCATCACTTCCACTGGCCTTGTTATTAGCAATGCTTTCTAAGGCCCATTTGACTTCACTCTCCAGGATGTCTGGCTCAAGGCCAGCAACCACACTACCTGAGGTGTACGAGACCTCCATATCTTTCTGGTATAATTCCTCTGTGTATTCTTGCCACCTCTTCTTGATGTCTTCTGCTTCTGTTAGGTCCTTACCACTTTTGTCCTTGATTATGGTAATCTTTGTACGAAATGTTCCTTTCATATCTCCAATTTTCTTGAACAGATCTCTGGTTTTCCCCATTCTATTGTTTTCCTCTATTTCTTTGCATTGCTCGTTTAAGAAGACCCTCTTGTCTCTCCTTGCTGTTTTTTGGAAATCTGCATTCAGTTTCCTGTATCTTTCCCTATCTCCCTTGCATTTTGCTTGCCTCCTCTCCTCCGCTATTTGTAAGGCCTCGTTGGACAGCCATTTTGCTTTCTTGCATTTCCTTTTCCTTGGGATGGTTTTCATTGCTGCCTCCTGTATAATGTTACGAGCCTCCATCCATAGTTCTTCAGGCACTCTGTCCACCAAATCTAAATCCTTAAACCTGTTCCTCACTTCCACTGTGTATTCATAAGGGATTTGATTCAGATTGTATCTTACTGGCCCAGTGGTTTTTCCTACTTTCTTCAGTTTAAGCTGGAATTTTGCTATAAGAAGCTGATGATCTGAGTTACAGTCAGCTCCAGGTCTTGTTTTTGCTGACTGTATAGAGCTTCTCCATCTTTGGCTGCAGAGAATATAATCAATCTGATTTCGATGCTGTCCATTTGGTGATATCCATGTGTAGAGTCGTCTCTTGTGTTGTTGGAATAGAGTGTTTGTGATGACCAGCTTGTTCTCTTGACAGAACTCTATTAGCCTTTGCCCTGCTTCATTTTGAACTCCAAGGCCAAACTTGCCAGTTGTTCCTTTTATCTCTTGATTCCCTACTTTAGCATTCCAGTCCCCTGTAATGAGAAGAACATCCTTCTTTGGTGTCATTTCTAGAAGGTGTTGTAGGTCTTCATAGAATTGGTCAATTTCATTTTCTTCAGCACTGGTAGTTGGTGCATAAACTTGGATTACTGTGATGTTAAAAGGTCTGCCTTGGATTCGTATCGAGATCATTCTGTCATTTTTGAGATTGCATCCCATTACAGCTTTTGCCACTCTTTTGTTGACTATGAGGGCCACTCCATTTCTGCCACAGGATTCTTGCCCACAGTAGTAGATATGATAGTCATCCGAACTGAATTCGCCCATTCCCTTCCATTTTAGTTCACTGATGCCCAGGATGTCGATATTTATTCTTGTCATCTCATTTTTGACCACATCCAGCTTACCTCCACTCATGGTTCTTACATTCCAGGTTCCTATGCAATATTTTTCTTTACAGCATCGGACTTTCCTTTCGCTTCCAGGCATATCCGCAACTGAGCGTCCTTTCGGCTTTGGCCCAGCCGCTTCATCAGCTCTGAATCTACTTGTACTTGTCCTCCGCTCTTCCTCAGTAGCATGTTGGACGCCTTCCGACCTGAGGGGCTCATCTTCCAGCGTCATAACTTTTATATGCCTGTTGTCTTTGTCCATGGAGTTTTCTTGGCAGGGATACTGGAGTGGCTTGCCAGTTCCTTCTCCAGGTGGATCACGTTTAGTCAAAACTCTCCACTATGACCTGTCCATCTTGGGTGGCCCTGCATGGCATAGCTCATAGCTTCTCTGAGTTATTCAAGCCCCTTCGCCACGACAAGGCATTGATCCATGAAGGGGGATGGGCGGGGTAGGTATAAATAAATAAATAAATGAATAAATAAATAAATAAATAAGAGTGCTGAGAGTTGTTTGGAGACCCCTATTCTCTTCGCAGACCTACAATTCCCAGAGTCCCCTGGTAAGAGGGATGGATGGTTAAAGCACTCTGAGAAATGTACGTAGTTCTGTGTTGTTGTTGTTTTCCATATTCAGGTTTTTTCAGCGAAATTGCTTCTATGGGTTAGGGTTCCTATATTTCAAAAAGTAAATACCAGAACACCCTGAAAGTTGTTGAGCCAAAAAAATGTGATTTTCCCCCCTACTTGCCCAAGATCCAGGACAAAGTGCTGCCTTTTGGAAATTTCCCCCAGATTTCAATTCTGCCTTTGAAATCCTGGTTATGCCCATAAAAATCTGAATGTATGGCAGCTCTTCTATAGGTGAAAGCCATAAGGGTGTTTTCCTTTCCAACAGGTTTTTTTTATTTCTTTCAAAAGAAAGTTTTTCCTAATTACACGATTCAAAAACTTTTTATGTATTTTAGCTTTATCATACTACAAACATGCATGCCAGCCAAATTTGATTCTGTACTCCTCCAAGTTTAATAACTGAGTGTTTTCCAGCATTATCCAATCCTTTAACCAACACAGACATGCTGCCTCATAATATAAATGAGTCATCTCGAGAGCTGCTCCACTTCAGGGGTGGCGTAACTTTTGGCCCATTGTCCCTAGCTCCTGGTCATGCTGGTTGGCTCTGATGGAAGTTGTAGCCCAACAACAGCTAGTTCCCTGCCCCAGGTGAAGGCAATACTGAGGCAGCATGGTCTGACTTAATCCCTATCTGCACCACACAATTAAAGCAGTATCGTACCACTTTTGACAGTCATGGCTTCCTCCCTAAAGAATCCTGGGAACTGTAGCTTGTTAAAGGTGCTGACAGTTGCAAGAAGGCCCCTGTTCCCCTCCCAGAGCTACGGTTCTCAGGATGGCTTAACAACCAATCCTTCTTTCCCAGGGAACTCTGGGAGGGGAACAGGGGTCTCCTAACAACTCTCTGCACCCTTAACAAACTAAAGTTCCCATAATTCCGTGGGGAAGCGGCAATTCCCAGAGGTCTCTATGAAGAGGAATGGTTGCATGACTCTGTGAATTGTGGTTCTGCGAGGGGAATAGAGGTTTGCTGTTAAACTCTCAGCACCCTGAACAGCTGCCAGGATCCTTTGGGGGAAGCTATGATTGTTTAAAGTGATATCATCGTCCTCTTGCTTTTGACATGACTTTTCATTGTCGTCTGAAGGCAGCCCTGTATTGGGAAGTTTTTAATGTCTGGTGTTTAGTTGTGTTTTTATATTAGGTAGGAAGCTGTCCAGAGTGGCAGGGGCAACCCAGTCAGATGGGTGGGGTATAGTAAATATCACCACCAACCACCACCACCACCACCACGGCCTGAATGTGGCCCAGGAGCAAGTGGCCCAGGATCCATGCAGCTGCAGCTCAGGGCCCAGCTTCAACATTTACCATTGACTTGATATATTGCATGCTCCAACTGTCCTGACCAGCACCGGCTCTACCATTAAACAGAATGAGGCATTGGCCTCAGGCAGCAGATGCTGGAGGACCAGGCCCGGGTCGCCCATTGACTCTAGTGGCGTGTTGCGCCATGGCGCCTGGGCAATCAAGGGGTGCTGAGGGGCGCCCCAGCCAGGGCCGTCTTAAGCGCCCCTGGCGCCGTGGTGCGACGGATCCCTCCGGAGCCCCCCGCCCCATTTCCCAGCACGGTGGGTGGGTGGGCGGGTGCAGCACGGCTGCCACAGGCGCTGCTGCGCGGTGGGCGGGCAGGCACAGCACGGTTGCCGTGGGCGCAGCTGTGTGACGGATCGGCTGGCCAGCAGGCGGGCGCAGTCACGGCGCCCCCCTGGCGGGCCGGCGCCGTAGTGCCCTGTGCCACCCAGCCTGGCCATAGGGCCGGCCCTGGCCCCAGCAAGTGGGGGAGCTGCACTGCAGCCTCCCTTTTCCCTCCATCAGCCGCGTCGGGAGAGCAGGGAGGTAAGCGAGCGGAACAGGGGCACGGCATCCCTCACCCTGGCGCTGCGTTTCATTGGTAGAGGCGACGCCACATGGCAGCACCTCTACCAATGAAACACAGCGCCCTGTTGGCGGGAAGGAACGCACCCCCTGTTGGCGCAAGGAAACGACCGTGGACCCAGCAAGCGCTGGAGTCGCGGGAGATGGCCAGGAAGGCCTGCCCAGGCACCCCGGCCCGCTGGGAGAAGGGAGGAAGGCCGCGCGGAGCAGTAGCGCCCCTCCCCCACTCAATCCGGCATCGGACAGGCGGGTGGCCTCCGGCACAGCGCGGCCCCACTGTGAGGTGCGGGGGCCGCCATGAGGCTCCCCCCGCCACCCAGCACGCCAGGTAAGAGCTTTCCTTATTTTAAGAGTGTGGGGGGGTGCCCGAGGGATACCTGCACCAGGGCGCCCAATGACCTTAAGACGGCCCCTCTGGCCCGGGAACACCTCAAATTTGATGGGCATTGCCATTCAGATTGTGTTTTTGAGCCACACCATGCGATCGATTATGCAGGACAGGGTTTACCTACCCATTCAGCAATATTTTGTTCAAGTTGGTACCCCTGTAGCTGCTTGTGCCGTGTGGTGTGTCCTGCCTCCCCTCCTTCCCTCGGGCACAGCAGAAGATGCTGCTCCAAGTTATATAAGATTCAGTTGCCAGTCCACTCGCCTTCTGTAGGTGGGCACCTCTGCAAGGCCCTTGGAGTTATCAGCTGGACAGCACACTGAGCGGCGCCCGGGTCACAGTGGAGGCTGGTCTCAGCATTGTCCCTTGTGGGACTCAGCAGGGAGGGAGATGGGAGAGGAAACTATGGTAGAATGAACTGCCTCTGCCTGGCGTTGGCTCTCTAGCGCCACCTACTGTCGGGCTCCCTTCCTTCTGCCCTAGCAGCTCCAAGGGACACCAGGCACCATTGCATAATTTTTGAAGTAGTGACTAGGTCCATGTATAATGCCGGAGGGAGGTCTTTGATAGGGATTCCCCTTTCCTCCTGCTTCCCTCTTATGTATCTCGGTTGTTGTGATGGACTCTGGCCATTTTTTTATCAGCCTGGGGTTTTACAACCACAGACCACAGCTGAACGGGGAGTGATCTTTCGCCCTGTGCGACAGGTGATCACGGGATTACATTTATACCTGCCCTAGATTTATATCTCACCGTTACACTACCTGCAAGCCCCAGCTTTGGAAAGACCCTTAGCTCCGGATTTGGAAACTGGATGTTTGTTTATCCACTTCCTGGTTAGGGGAATGGGAGAAATTCAATTCAGGCAACTTGACCTAATTCTCCTTTTCCAGGACAATACAAGAACCGAAACACAGGCACCTGTTGAAATTTGCACTTCTCCATATTTTGCACTGCGGTTGGTTCTCCAACTGTGTCCAAAAATGCGTATATTGTACAGGCATATACTGGTGAAAAGAACATACAGTACCAAGATGCATTATATTAAGGGAAACGGTTTTGCAAAAATCTGTATCTTAGGAAATGTTTCTCATTTGCCTTCAGGATTTCATTGGCACAGCTGAGAGGTATGGCAGCTTTTCTGCCGAAGCATAATATCACTAAGAATTAAAATAGGGGAATTCACAAAAGGGGGACATGTCATAAGTGAAAGGTTTACAGGCCAATTCTTTTCTCAGTTTTGACAGAGTGCAGACCCAGCAGCAGTTATCTCTCTCCAGACACCCCACAGATGGAATGGCAGCCTCGTGAACATGTTGGCTTAGCAGGTTTGCTGTTCCCGTTCGCTCTGATTGATAACCCCAATTGAGTGTCCAGGACATAGTGTTATCATTCTCTGCTTATCAGGCATTGTGAGTGTTTCACAAGAGCTATAGGAACTGAGAATTGCCATTGATGCATTGCCCGTTATGCTGAGGGAGTCGTATTCAGCGCGGGTGGCGCTGTGGTCTAAACCACCGAGCCTCTTGGGCTTGCCCATCAGAAGGTCGCCAGTTCGAATCCCCGTAATGGAGTGAGCTCCTGTTGCTCTGTCCCAGCTCCTGCCAAGCTAGCAGTTCAAAAGCACACCAGTGCAAGTAGATAAATAGGTACTGCTGTGGCAGGAAGGTAAACAGCGTTTCCGTGTGCTCTGGTTTCCGTCACAGTGTTCTGTTGCGCCAGAAGCGGTTTAGTCCTGCTGGCCACATGACCCAGAAAGCTGTCTGCAAACAAACACCGGCTCTCTCGGTCTGAAAACGAGATGAGCGCCACAACCCCATAGTCACCTTTGACTAGACTTAACCATCCAGGGGTCCTTTAACTTTTTACCTTTACCTTACCTATTCAAGTGTGTGCAGCCCCCGCTTACCAAATGCAATGTCTTCCATGAAAATCATTTCTTAGGCAAGTGTTCACATAGCTGATGCATGATATCCATCAATTCCTATGGGAACATTTCTAATCTGGGGTTCGTCCCATCTCACCCCGCCTCTTTTTTCTCCCCAATGGAGTCTTCCTGAGACAGCTGCAGCCAACCAGCAAAAGAGAGACAAAGGAAAAACTAACTTGTCCCATCTCTCCTGCTCTCTGATTTGTCTGATTTTGCTCCTTCCCTGCATGGTTTCTGCCTGAAAATAGCCGCCGCCGACCAGCAAGGAAGTTAGAAAGTGGGCAAACTCTGGCTGTTTGGATATCTGAATCTGTGGAGTGTACCTCTGGTTGCGAATGGGATCCGTTCTGGAGGCCCATTCGCAACATGAAAAGGCCGCAACCTGAAGCGCTGTGTCTGCGCAGGTGCGTGACGCAATTCTGCGCTTCTGCGCATGCACAAAGCACCATTTAGCGTTTCTGCGCATGTGCGTGTGCCGAACCCGGAAGTAACCCGTTCTGGGACTTCTGGGTTCGGCGCATCCATAACTGTGGAATGCCCTCCCACCAGAGGTCAAAGAGAACAACAATTACCAGACCTTTAGAAGGCATCTCAAGGCAGCCCTGTTTAGGGAAGCTTTTAATGTGTGATGGATTTCTGTATTTTAATGTTTGATGGATTTCTGTATTTTAGAATTTCTGTTTTGTTGGAAGCCGCCCAGAGTGGCTGGGGGAACCCGGCCAGATGGGCGGGGTATAAATAATAAATTATTATTATTATTATTATTATTATTATTATTATTATTATTTGAAAAGACACAACCCGCAACGGACGTATCATGAGGTATGACTGTATAGTGAAGTTTGGGCATAATTCTTACTTTTGGATAAGTGAATTTTCACATAGCAAGAGGCTATGTATGCTTCCTATTGGGCTGATTTCATTGGAGCTGTCAGAAACATCCCAGCTTTACATGCTTGTTCAGCACATTGCAAGTCGTAGCTGGAGTTAGGGCCCTTGTTCTGCAGAGGTTGAAGTCCTTTGCTGCAGCGGAGGAGATCTTTGCCTTGTTGCTCTTGAACCCTTGGAGATGTTATGTTTTGTGGATAATCCTTGCCCAGTCAAACATGGTGAAGCCTTATTCCCAGAAGCTGCAGCCTTTGGGAAAGATGGCTCACTGACATAAACATGTGGGTGGATGGTCCAGTCTCCAGTGGCCTTGAGGTGTCTATGGGGTCGATAAGGGCTGCATTCCCGGGGCAGATACAGTCTCTTCCCATACCAAGGTCTCCTTCTCCCCTTCCAGGCTGAAGTTCAGCGGCTCCTCCAATGCGGCGCTGATCCAGGGAGGGTTCTGCCTCCCGCCTCCCCCTTGGCAGGTGACATCCCTCCTGTTGTGGCCTTTGACATACTCTTCCCCTAAGAGAACAGACTGCTCTCACCTTTCCTCCTCTTCAAACACTGCAGGTTCCCCTTTGGCCTGTAAAAATACCTGCTCGGGAAGTCCGTGTCTGAGCAGAAAGCTTCTGCGCACTGTTATCGCTCTCCTCAGCCAAGCCCTTATCTTTGTTTTTGCTGCATTCAAAATGTTGTGTATTGAGTCAAAGGATTTTATATCTGTATTATTATTGTCTGTATTTGCATTAGGATAAAGTAACTGCCTTTTGGTTCCAGAGGGTACAGCTACTATTGGTTCATTTAAGCTGCTGTATTTGGATCCTCTGTCTTATTGGTTTCCTCCAAAAGGCAGCACTGTGATTGCTTGAGATTGTTCCCTCCAAAATGTATCCCTTCCTAGCTAGTTCCCTGTCCCTATAAATGTAGCTTTCCTCTCCTCAGTCTTCAGTCTTGTTCACTTTAATAAAGAGCTGTTACTAGAGAACTGTCTCCAGCATGTTATGTCAAGAGAGCTGAAATCACAAACCCCACGTCACAACAACTGGCGACGAAGGTGGGATCCGGAATGCTGAGGAGCGGTTAAACACAGCCCTGCCTCAGAGTCCGGATTGCAACTGAGAACAAGACTCACTGGCCAGCTGAGAAGACGACCCTGCCCGCTAGGACAATGGAGAGTCCAAGGGTATTGGAGCCCTTCCAGCCATCAGAGCCCCACACGTGGGAAGACTACGTCGAACGCTTCGAGTTCTTTGCAGTGGCTCAAGGGATCACCGATGCCAGCAAAAGAAGGGCCACATTCCTGAGCTACTGTGGGCCCGAGACCTTCAAGCTGGCCAAGGCATTGCTTGCTCCAGCGAAGCTGAGTGAAACATCTCTCAAAGATATTCTTGCCTGCCTAACGAGCCACTTGGCGCCTACTGAGACCAAGATGGCCCGGCGGATGGAGTTCCATAAGAGGCAGCAGCGTGCTGGGGAGTCTGTATCCACATTTCTGGCTGAGCTCCGGAAGCTCGCTCAGCACTGCGGCTTCCAAAATCTGGAAGAGACTCTCCTGGATCGGTTTATTGTGGGTCTGAGCAGCAAGAAAGCCAGAAGACGCATCGTGGCTAAAGAAGAGGTTACCCTTGCTTCAGCCTTGAAGGAGGCCACCGCCACGGAGAATTATGAAAGAGAGGAGCTTGATGCCAGTCACAAGGCCACTAAGCCACAGATAGAAGTTGCGCATGCCATGGACGAGCTAGAGGCTACTCCGAGCCAGAGCCCAGTCCGTGGGGTCGAGTCGGTGCGTCAGGCCTGCACAGTGCACAAAGATCGCCGAGGCAGTTGCCCAGGTTGTGGTGGAAACCATGAGCGGAAGAGTTGTCGTTTCAGGGATGCTGTGTGCCGGACGTGTGGAAAGACTGGTCACATCGCCAGGGTCTGTAGATTGGCGGCGTCGGGGGCAACAGGAGCACCTAGACTGGAGCATCGCAGACCGCCCACAGCAACTCGTTTTCTAAAGGACTGCCACTACGTAACGGAGATCAACGGGAGGGCCGTGCAGTTTCCAGCGCAAGGCAAGGCACACGTCAAGGTGAAGATTGAGGGTCAGCAGTGCGACATGGAGGTGGACTCCGGATCTGCATTCACCATCGTGTCGGACCAGACCGCGAAGACATTCTTCCCCAGGGGTAAGTTGCCCCCTCTGGAGCCCTTCCCGGCAACCTTGCAGTCATACTCAGCGGGCCGCATCCATGTTATGGGAATGTGTGCCGTGAGAGTACAGTTCCGGGACAAACAGGCTGTACTCAAACTGGTGATTGCGAAGGGCAGTCGCCCCAGTCTCCTGGGCACTGACTGGTTCCCCGCCCTGGGACTGAGTATATCAGGGCTTAATTCAATACAAACCTGCCCTGAGATGAGCGAGGCATTATGCAAGGAATTTGCTGGTCTCTTTAATGGAAAACTGGGTTGTTATAAAGGGCCCCCAGTTGACTTCGAGTTGGACCCCGGGGTGGCCCCAATCCGACTCAAACCAAGGCGAGTGCCATTTGCACTGCAACCCAAGATCGAGGCAGAGCTGGATAAATTGGTCAAGCAGGGAGTTCTCTCACCCGTGGACTCTGCTAAGTGGGAGACTCCAATCGTCACACCCCTTAAAGCAAATGGGGAAGTCAGGATCTGTGCAGATTACAAATGTACTATCAATAAGGCACTCAGGGGAAACTCATACCCCATTCCGGTCGTATCACATCTGTTGGCTAAACTGGCTGGGGGCAAGGTGTTTGCCAAAATTGACCTGGCACAAGCTTACCAACAGCTGCCAGTAACCCCACAATCAGCGGAAGCACAGACTATTGTCACACATAAAGGGGCGTTCAGAGTTAACAGATTACAGTTCGGAGTTTGTGTGGCCCCAGGGATTTTTCAAGGGCTCATGGAACGCCTGTTAAGAGGTCTGCCGGGGGTCTTGCCATTTTTTGATGACATTTTGATTGCTGGAAAAGACCCACAGGAACTGGTTGCGCGTGTCCGTGCAGTGTTGCTCAAGTTCAAGGAGGTGGGGTTGCAACTGAAAAAGGAAAAATGCAGTTTTGGGGTGCCAACGGTGGATTTCTTGGGGTTTAAAATTGATGCATCAGGCATCCACCCCACAGATGCTAAGATTAAGGCCATCATCGAGGCACCACGACCACAGAACAAGACGGAGTTGCAGTCATTCCTGGGACTTATTAACTTTTATCATTCGTTCTTACCCCAGAAAGCTTCGGTAGCTGAACCATTACATAGACTATTGCAGAAAAAGAATGTGTGGCGATGGGGGCGGGAGCAGCAGAAGGCTTTTGACTCCTTGCGAGGAATGCTGAGTAGCAGGAGCGTCCTTGCTCATTATGATGAGTCAAAGCCGCTGGTCCTGGCATGTGATGCCTCTCAATACGGTCTGGGGGCTGTGCTGAGTCATAGGGAACCGGATGGGTCGGAAAAGCCCATCTCTTTCTATTCCCGTACGTTGTCGCCCACGGAGCGCAACTATGCTCAAATTGATAAAGAGGCACTGGCTATTGTGTCCGGAATCAAAAGGTTCTATGATTATTTGTACGGTCGCCATTTCTCCATTGAAACGGACCACAAACCACTGTTAGGGTTGTTCAACCCAAACAAACAAACGCCACAAATTCTCTCCCCCAGAATGTTGCGTTGGTCAATATTCCTGAATGGGTTCCAGTACACCTTGACCCATGTGCCGGGGAAACAGTTGTGCCATGCTGATGCGCTGAGTCGATTGCCCCTTCCTGGCGGGAGCAATGAGGATCCTGCTCCGGCGGAGCACATTATGATGCTAGAAACACTTCCGGGGGCTCCTGTAACAGCTACGGATATAGCTGAGAAAACGAGGAAAGATGCTGTTCTCTCCCGTGTGCTCACTTGGGTGGGGAGGGGGTGGCCAGGTGGTCCGCATGAAGAAAAATTCAGGCCTTATGCGACAAGGCAGCACGAATTGTCCATGCATAAGGGTTGTCTCCTATGGGGAGATAGGGTGATCATCCCAGCACCACTGAGAAACAGGGTTCTTGAGACGCTTCACATGGGACACCCGGGAATGGTCAGGATGAAGTCACTAGCCCGATGTTATGTGTGGTGGCCTGGAATGGACCAGAACATAGAACAATGGGTACGAACATGCAAGGCATGCCAAGAGGTGCGGCCAGAAGTGGCCAGAGCACCAGTCCACTGGTGGGAGCAGTCCAGGACTCCCTGGAGCCGGCTGCACATAGATTTTGCTGGGCCATTCCAAGGGAAGGTCTTTTTGGTTATCGTTGATGCATATTCCAAATGGTTAGAAGTGGCGATGGTTCCTAGCATGGCATCAGCTGCCGTAATCAAGGTGTTGAGGCAGCTGTTTGCTACCCACGGGTTACCTGAGACCATTGTATCAGATAATGGGGCAGCTTTTGTATCCCAAGAATTCAGGGCATTCTTGGCTGATAACTTCATAAGAGGGGTCACATCCGCGCCCTTTCACCCATCCTCCAATGGGCAGGCTGAGCGCATGGTAAGAACAGCCAAAGAATCCATTGCGCGCTTAATGGAGGGTAACTGGTCGGCTCGCATTGCGCGAATGTTATTTTTGCAGCATGCGACACCGTGTACTGCGACGGGCAAGTCGCCAGCCGAGCTGCTCTTAGGTAGAAGACTGGTAACGGTGCTGGATTATGTCCACCCAGATAAAATGCCAAACCGTAATTCAAGAGCAACCCCCCAGGCTGAGACTGACACAACAAGGTATCTCGCCCCTGAAGATCTGGTCTGGGTGAGGAACTATTCACGAGGTCCGCGGTGGGTGGCCGGTGTGATCACCCGGGCTAGTGGACCTGTGTCCTATTATGTGACCTTGGAAAATGGGCAAGTTTGGAAGAGACATATAGATCAGCTGAGGCGCCGGGCGCTCAGCAGGGAGGAGTCAGATAATTCATCCCTGGCTAATGACGCACAGCTGCGAGACCAGAGTGAAAATGGTCCAGAGGTGCAGTCACCAGGGCCTTCAGCAAATGAACCAGGGTCTGCTAGTCCTCATGATGACGAGGTACAGGTCGGGGACCCTGAGATGTCTGGGACTCCATCTGTTCCTGATGAAACCCCTATAGCAGCCCCTCCACCACAGGTAACACCCAATCCAGAACCTGCAACACCTGTTGTCAGGAGATCAGGTAGAAGTTGTAGGACCCCACAGTACCTGAGGGATTACGTCTGCTGTGCTCACTAGGGGGGGAGGGGTGTTGTGTATTGAGTCAAAGGATTTTATATCTGTATTATTATTGTCTGTATTTGCATTAGGATAAAGTAACTGCCTTTTGGTTCCAGAGGGTACAGCTACTATTGGTTCATTTAAGCTGCTGTATTTGGATCCTCTGTCTTATTGGTTTCCTCCAAAAGGCAGCACTGTGATTGCTTGAGATTGTTCCCTCCAAAATGTATCCCTTCCTAGCTAGTTCCCTGTCCCTATAAATGTAGCTTTCCTCTCCTCAGTCTTCAGTCTTGTTCACTTTAATAAAGAGCTGTTACTAGAGAACTGTCTCCAGCATGTTATGTCAAGAGAGCTGAAATCACAAACCCCACGTCACAACACAAAACATGCGTGAGAAATTACGCCACAACAACACAATGTTGAGGGAGAAGGAGCTGAGCTGCCGACTTTGCTGAGCAGGCTCTGGCCTTGCCTCTGTGTTCCAAGGGAAGAGCTGTGAAATTAGGTCACTCTAATAACATTTATTAAGAGAAGACAATGGAGAAGCTGCCATTCTTTGAGCGAGACCATTTGTCTATGCGGCTCCGCAATGTGTACACAGACTACCAGCCCCACTCCTGGATGTTAGGCAGCCATCTCTCCTGGAAAGGCTGGGAATTGAACCTCAGATTTTCTACGTTTTCTTTCATGGCAGCTTGACACATTTAGAGGTTGCACATTTTATATCGCCATTATGCCGTCCCCTGCTAGAGCGAGCGCAGTGGGACATTTTTATATATTAAATTTTCTGTTTTACAATTTAGAATACTCATTTATACTTACATTATCAATGACTTCCCTTCTTCTCTTTCCATGGTTCATTTTGCATATCCTAAATCCCTGCATATTTTGCATAAACTAAACCATTCAGTATTCCATTATTACATCCATCAAAACTTATTTACACTGTTGAATTTATCTTAATGCTGCTAGCATTTTCAAATGTACACAATTCCCCCCCAAAAAATATTCAATAAACATTTCCCAATCTTCTTTAAATGTATGTTCTTCTTGTTCTCTGATTCGATATGTTAAGTCTGCAAATTCCATCAACTTAAGTTGCCATTCTTCTTTAGTTGGGACCTCGCTCATTTTCCATTTTGGGGCTAACAAAACATGGGCTACAGAAGTGACATACATAAATAACCTTTGTTATTTCTGTCTGAATTATCCCCAACAAAAAGGACCCTTTTTGGAGGCGGGGGGGAAGTACTTTTAAACAATTTTCCCCCATTCATTATGGATTATTTCCCAGTACTCTTTCACCCTTTTACAAGTCTACCACGCAGTGGGACATTTTTAACTGGGCAGCCCTAAAAGGCAAAATCAAGGTCAGGAACAGGGACCATAAAAGAGGGCTTTCCCTAAATAGGGACAGTTGGAGCATACAAAAGCTGTTTTTGACCATGTTGCCACCAGAGCAATAAATTCCCCTTTCCCTCCGGGGTTGCCACTTGAGCGAAATATTTACAAGGGTGCATTGGTTACTTTTCCCCCAGAGCAAACAGCAATAACTCAGAGGTTGGGCAGTTTTGCAGAAAAACTCAACAACACCGTCAGGCTACCAGCTTCTAGTTCAGAGCTCCGGGGGGGTTAAAAGTATGTGAACCTTTCCGTCACATTCTCTCCCCCTGCATCAGGTATGCTGGTAAATCGAGAGGTAGCAGTTCTCCTCTCCTGGAAAAGCCGAAAGTCCGGAAAGTCCCTTCGCCTTCCCCACTGCTAAACGTGCAAGCGGCGGTCGTGTGCTGTGATCTTCTTGTTGCACAATAACTCACTTTGGGCTATCCTACGCAGAAAGTGTATTCAAGAGCTTCTTCTTTACAGTGGTTTCACAGTTGTGCCCTTTCATTATGTTGTTGTTTAGTCGTTTAGTCGTGTCCGACTCTTCGTGACCCCATGGACCATAGCACGCCAGGCACTCCTGTCTTCCACTGCCTCCTGCAGTTTGGTCAATTTCATGTTAGTGGCTTCAAGAACACTGTCCAACCATCTCGTCCTCTGTCATCCCCTTCTCCTTGTGCCCTCCACCTTTCCCAACATCAGGGTCTTTTCCCGGTGGTGATGCTTAGGCTAAATACCTTGTTTTCACCCAGCTGTTATAAGCACCATAGCATCCATCTGTCTTGGGAGACAATGGAAGAATGCATTTCTGGGGATGAAGTCAAACGGTTGGAGACTTACATCACCTGCTGTGGCTGTAGAGAATGATACAGGAGATGCAGCGCAGGTGGGTTCCCACGAGGCAAGACACAGTGATAACAGCAAGATCCTTTACTGAACTAACAGAACTGGACAACAGGGGCAAAGCAACTGCTTATATACTTTTCTGAAGGCCCGGGCCACTGCCAATGCCACTCCCACCGTGATTGGCTGTCTAAACTTCCGAGCTGCGAATCATGACTCAGAGTTTAAGGGCCAATGGCAGAGGCCCAAAATCGTGAAATGATCTGTGATTGGATATCATGTATCGAATCAAAACACGGGGGCCCAGGAGCCTTAGTCCAGACTCCAGCTCAGGCAAACACAGACCACTGAATACACAACAGGAGAGACATGCTTTGTTGCAGCTGGGGCAGGTGAAGACATCCAGGTGTGCTGCTGCAAATGCACCAGGTCGTTTCCTCTCTCTGCAGTCCTCCCAGTGGTCATTTCTCCTCGGGTCACTGCTGTGGATGCACAACCTGACTGCCTGTCTCCAGGCACTGCAATCGTCTGCAAGGAATTCCCAAATGGTGGGGTTGATGTCGCCAGCCTTCATATCACGTTTCCAGGCATCTTTGAAATGCAGAGTTGATCTGCCAGCAGGTCTGGTGCCTTAAGCCAGCTCCTCATAGAGCATGTCATCTGGGGATCCTGCCATCTTCCATTCTCTGGACATGACCAAGTCAGAGTGTTTGTCACTGAGAAAGGAGTGCAAGCGTGCTGGGAATGCGGGCTTGGATGAACAGATCATTGTTTGACACACTGTCCTGCCATGTGACGCCCAAACTCCAAATGAACCTGAGAGCCTATCGCAGAGAAAAATCTGGTTACCTGTCTTGCAGGTGGCATCTTCTCCCTAAAGCATAGCCTGCTCACAAGTTCGCCCCGGAGCTCCTGATCTCATCTCGGTTTCCCCAGGCGTATCTTAATTTGACGTGGAGGAGCTCCTTCGGTGTAGATTTCTCTCCTTTACAGCTCAGCTCTTGCAAAGGTTATCTGCCTTATCTTAATTGCCGCGGGCAATACATTTGCTTAGCGAAAATTAATGATGAAATAAATACACTCTGACGAGAATAAGAGCACAGTTTAAAAAGTTTTTTGTTGTTTTAAAAAACCCCAATAGGGAGTCATTATGGGTTTAGGGCCCAAGGAGGTTGCGTTGGCAGCCTGCCCCAGATTTTTGCAGCCTATCTGTACCTCCAGTAGATTCGAACCCAGAGACCTCAGGATGCAGAAGCCAGAAACGTGAAAGGTTAATTCTTGGAACACAACATCTTCTTTGTATTGCTTTGCTTGCAGATTCAATGATTAACTGAAGAGGACGGATGACGTGGAAAGTCCTTTTCGGACCAATTACTTCAGTGACTCTACCGAGCGTGTTCTTATCGGTGGATCAGTGCAAGGCAATGATTCCTGCTGCCTCTCTCTGTGTGCATCAGTTGAATGGGTTGCCAACAGGGATGGAGCCACACTCAACAGTCAGCTGCTGCCTCATACTCTCCAATTGTCCCAACCAGTGGAGGCCAATACCCATTGAGACTAGTTGGGTGGGTTGGACATGGGGGAAAAGCTAAGGGATTTTGGGAAATGATATATAATGAAACGAAGATGGTGTTAGAATTGTTCATTCCCTCCAAACCTGAGGGATGTTCTTCTAGGGATGTTGGGGACAAACGTCCCAAAGAATATGATCAAACTATTTATGTTTGCAACAACAGCTGGCATAATCCTTTAATGCATTACATTAAAGAAAATTGCTTTGGGAACATGTGCATATTAGGCAAACTTGCATGAAAGGTTATAGGTAGGTAGCCGTGTTGGTCTGCCGTAGTCTAAACAAAAAAATTCCTTCCAGTAGCACCTTAGAGACCAACTAAGTTTGTCATTGGTATGAGCTTTCGTGTGCATGCACACTTCTCCAGATACATCAAAATGTAGAAATGTGGGGCATCTGAACCTAACAAGTAGAAAATTGAGAAATCGAAACTGAAAGATTTGCCTATCTCAATCTGCCATCCTTATGCATCACCCCTCCCTAACCTGCCAAAAAACAGTTGGCAATGGCCCACCTAGTCCAGCACCCTGTCCTCACAGTGGCCAAGCAGATGCCTGTGGGAAACCAGCAAGCAGGGCCTCAGAGCAACAGCCCTCTCCCCTCCTGTGATTTCCAGCAACTGGCATTCAGAAGCATTTATTGTCTCAAACCATGGAGACAAAGCATAGACCAGGGGTTCCCAAACTAAGGCCCGGGGGCCGGATGCGGCCCAATTGCCTTCTAAATCCGGCCCACGGACGGTCCGGGAATCAGCATGTTTTTACATGAGTAGAATGTGTCCTTTTATTTAAAATGCAACTCTGGGTTATTTGTGGGGCATAGGAATTCATTCATATATTTTTTCAAAATATAGTCCGGCTCCCCACACGGTATGAGGGACAGTGGACCGGCCCCCTACTGAAAAAGTTTGCTGACCCCTGGCATAGCCATTGTGAGTCTGTCCACTTCTCTTTTCAAGATCTGTGAATTGGTGGCCACCACTTGTGTGAGTAAGTGCCATAGTTTAACTGTGTGCTGTGTGGAAATGTCCTTTCTTTTATCCATCTTCAACAACAACAACAACAACAACAACAGCAACAATAATAATTTTATTTATTTATACCCCACCCATCTGGCTGGGGTTTCCCCAACCACTCTGGGCAGCTCCCAACAGAATTAAAAGCACAATAAGACATCAGACATTAAAAACTTCCCTAAACAGGGCTGCCTCCAGATGTCTTCTAAAAGTCAGATAGTTGTTTATTTCCTTGACATCTGATGTGAGGGCGTTCCACAGGGCTGGTGCCACTACTGAGAAGGCCCTCTGCCTGGTTCCCTGTAACTTTGCTTCTTGCAGTGAGGGAACCGTCAGAAGGCCCTTGGAGCAGGACCTCCGCTGAATGATGGGGGTGGAGACGCTCCTTCAGGTATACAGGACCGAGGCTGTTTAGGGGCTTTCAAGGTCAGTACCAACACTTTGAATTGTGCTCGGAAACGTACTGGGAGCCAATGAAGATCTTTCAGAACCGGTGTCATATGGTCTCTCCCAACATTCAGCTTCATTGAATGTTCTAGTGAGGGAGAAAAAACTTTCTCTAAGCCATGCATAATTTTATAAACTCCTCTCCTGACGCTTCTTCCTTGCCTTTTCTCTGAACTCAAAAGTCCCAAACACTACGACCTCTTCTCAGATGGGAGTCGCTTCATCCCATTTATGTTTATGGTTGCCTTTTTTCTGAACCGTGTCCAGCTTCGCAATACGTTGTTTGAGGTGAGGCAACCAGAACTAGACACGGTGTCCAACACATCAGGACACATTGCACCCCAAACTTAAGGTGAGAGCATTAGGGAATAGTGCATAAATAAATAAAATGGAGGCTCATAGCTGCATATTTGATAGTTTCCCCTTATCCACCCCATCGGCGCTGGCGTTTACAAGAACAAAACGCCACTGAGACATAACCAAGCTCAATTAAATGTCCGTCCAGGTCCCTGGCTCTGGCTGAAGGACGAAAACAACCCCTTCTTTCAGACAGCCCTAGAACCCTGCCAATTTAATTCAGCAGCCGAGGATTTGAAAATCCAAGGGCACCGTTTCCCCAGCAAAGGGACAAAGCTCACCAAACTCTCCTTGACGTCAAACCACTCCAAAGTTCCCCTACTTGAAATTTGGCTGGCTGCAGGCTGCGGATGCATGGAAAAAATAAAAATAAAAGGAGTTTGTGTGTGTCTCTGGGGTAAGGAAGGACAAGAGGGCTTACAAACCTCTGGGTGCATCTACTGTCTGGAGCAGGGAAATGGGAAATACCAGTGCCATAAATCATAGCAGCCTTTGCGAATTTCCTTTGCACAGACATCCTTCATAAGAGTCTTCGCCCCCCCCCCTCCAAGAGATGTCTGCAACATACCGGTAGGTGTCATTTACAAAGTGAGCCTATGCTCACCTCTTCAGAAGGAAGTCCCACTGAGTTCAGTAGCAGTTGCGTAAGTTTTATGCCGGAAGAAATATAAGATTGCCGGAAGAAATATCAATAACCTCAGATATGCAGATGACACAACCTTGATGGCAGAAAGTGAGGAGGAATTAAAGAACCTTTTAATGAGGGTGAAAGAGGAGAGCGCAAAATATGGTCTGAAGCTCAACATCAAAAAAACCAAGATCATGGCCACTGGTCCCATCACCTCCTGGCAAATAGAAGGGGAAGAAATGGAGGCAGTGAGAGATTTTACTTTCTTGGGCTCCTTGATCACTGCAGATGGTGACAGCAGTCACGAAATTAAAAGACGCCTGCTTCTTGGGAGAAAAGCAATGACAAACCTAGACAGCATCTTAAAAAGCAGAGACATCACCTTGCCTACAAAGGTCCGTATAGTTAAAGCTATGGTTTTCCCAGTAGTGATGTATGGAAGTGAGAGCTGGACCATAAAGAAGGCTGATCGCCGAAGAATTGATGCTTTTGAATTATGGTGCTGGAGGAGACTCTTGAGAGTCCCATGGACTGCAAGAAGATCAAACCTATCCATTCTTAAGGAAATCAGCCCTGAGTGCTCCCTGGAAGGACAGATCGTGAAGCTGAGGCTCCAATACTTTGGCCACCTCATGAGAAGAGAAGAATCCTTGGAAAAGACCCTGATGTTGGGAAAGATTGAGGACACTAGGAGAAGGGGACGACAGAGGACAAGATGGTTGGACAGTGTTCTCGAAGCTACGAACATGAGTTTGACCAAACTGCGGGAGGCAGTGGAAGACAGGAGTGCCTGGCGTGCTCTGGTCCATGGGGTCACGAAGAGTCGGACACGACTAAACAACAACAACAAAGTTTTATGCATGAGATTGCAGCCGTCATGATTTTAGACCAGGCATCCCCAAACTGCGGCCCTCCAGATGTTTTTGGCCTACAACTCCCATGATCCCTAGCTAACAGGACCAGTGGTCGGGGAAGATGGGAATTGTAGTCCAAAACATCTGGGGGGGGGCGAAGTTTGAGGATACCTGTTTTAGACGTAACAACAGAATCACAAATGAAGCACAGATTCAAGCAATCGCCCTCTAGGTTTTTGGGTTTTTGGCTAAACCTGTATGCTGGGAACGGCGTGACCACATGCAAAGGAAGATGGGCCCCTGTGCTCTTGATGTCTCTGCCGTAGAAGGGAGATTTGTGGGTTTAAAACCGAAGCGGCTGTTACTCCTTTGTTTGAGGATTATCGTGCACATGAACGAACTGAGCATAAGCCCAAATGGTGATGCTGCAGCAGAAAAAGCCAGTGCTGGAGGGGTGCACACATGCCAGGGGGTGGGGCGCGGAGGGTGAAGGAGCCTACCGCGGAACCCCAGCCCTTGCCACACCGTCTGAGTGACTGCGCACTGCACTGGAGACAAGCAGGGATGTGCTGCGCCACCTGCCCACCCCCACAGGGATCCCGACCACCCAATGTGGCACTTGGCGGGTGCGAACCAGGCACTCCCACGCCGGTGCCCCCAGTGCAACCCATCAGGGTGCTCCTCTCCACAAATGTTGGTTCCTCCGATGCCAGGAGAGGAGCGCTGGACTGGGGCATGCAGTGGGCGCCTGTGTGGGGGTGCCTGCTTCACACCCCCTGAAAAATCCCTGCCCTGGGCCACGGCTCCTCTGGCAGCCCCCACGGTACGCCCCTGCTAGAAGGGCATCCACAAAAAGGAGGAGGAGGGCACTAAAAAGTTAGGAAAGATTTAATGGGCAATAGCAAATCATAAGTGGGCGGCTGAAGGAAGTGTTAGATCAAAAAGTAGCTTTCTTGCCAGAGGGTCTCTATGAGAACTCAAAGTCTCTCCCACCTGGAACAGATGAATTTGTCTCTAAGGTGCTACTGGAAGGGTTCGTTTGTTTGTTTGTTTCGACTATGTCAGACCAACACAGCTACCTACCTGTAACATTGTCAATTTCAGTTTTTAATTTTAAATTCAGTTCTCCACATTTATGCCTTAATCTGCAATTAAAAGAAGTCCTCATGAAAATTTGTCAGCATTCCTCTTAATACACAATGTTTGCATGTGGTTTTCCTCACACACACACACACATTTTTGCAAGAAAAGTTCCTTAATAGAATGCATGCTCGTGCCTTGTTTTCACGTAATCTGTGCATTAGGCGCACTTTCCCTTAAAATATGCGTTTGTGCACACGTTTTCAACATAGAACTGCACAACATAGAAGTGCAAAATTTTGAAGGAGGGCTGTATTTCCGTTCCTGCATTGTATTGGAAAGTGCAAAATAGGTAACGTCTCACTGAAATTTGAAGTAAAACCAAATTTCTCCCCCTTCCCTACTTCTTATTGCTTTGGTCTCTCTCTCGTTGGCCCTTAGATGCAACTCTGATCCCCTTAGAGAACCAGATCTTCAGGCCTCCGATTGCTGGAATGCTACCACCCCCATGTGGGTTAGAAAGTATGACAACCACGTTCTGCTCCAGAACTCTTGTTCTGCAGGAATTGACTACATGGTGACACTATCTATACATGCAGCACCACCTACCGGAGGGATATGGGATTCCTTTCATAGAATCATAGAGTTGGAAGAGACCACAAGGGCCATCCAGTCCAACCCCCTGCCAAGCAGGAAACACCATCAAAGCATTCTTGACATATGGCTGCCAAGCCTCTGCTTAAAGACCTCCAAAGAAGGAGACTCCACCACACTCCTTGGCAGCAAATTCCACTGCCGAACATCTCTTACTGTCAGGAAGTTCTTCCTAATGTTTAGGTGGACATCTTCTTTCTTGTAGTTTGAATCCGTTGCTCCGTGTCCGCTTCTCTGGAGCAGCAGAAAACAACCTTTCTCCCTCCTCTATATGACATCCTTTTATATATTTGAACATGGTTATCATATCACCCCTTAACCTTCTCTTCTCCAGGCTAAACATACCCAGCTCCCTAAGCCGTTCCTCATAAGGCATCGTTTCCAGGCCTTTGACCATTTTGGTTGCCCTCTTCTGGACACGTTCCAGCTTGTCAGTATCCTTCTTGAACTGTGGTGCCCAGAACTGGACACAGTACTCCAGGTGAGGTCTGACCAGAGCAGAATACAGTGGTACTATTACTTCCCTTGATCTAGATGCTATACTCCTATTGATGCAGCCCAGAATTGCATTGGCTTTTTTAGCTGCTGCATCACACTGCTGACTCATGTCAAGTTTGTGGTCTACCAAGACTCCTAGATCCTTTTCACATGTACTGCTCTTAAGCCAGGTGTCTTCTTTCAGGCAAGAAGAGGATGCAAGGCCGTTTTCCCTTGTTCTTGAAAGCTAATGAATAGGTGGAAGCAAGC
This sequence comes from Zootoca vivipara, assembly GCF_965207765.1. Classification (NCBI taxonomy): domain Eukaryota; kingdom Metazoa; phylum Chordata; class Lepidosauria; order Squamata; family Lacertidae; genus Zootoca; species Zootoca vivipara. The sequence continues at coordinate 48,475,813 of NC_142596.1, forward strand.
GAGACCTGCAACTAAATGTTGCAGCGCATCCTCACCTCCTAGCAGGAGCGCTCCTGTTCCGAGTTAGAGTACTGTTATGACAATAGGACTTTCCTCCCAATGGAGCCCAGGGCAGCAAACGACATTCGATGAAACAATAAAAATAAAACCATCTTACAAACAATTCCAGTACAGATGCAGACTGGGAAAGGGTTTGTTGGAAGAGGTCCGGCCATCCAGGAATACCCATCCCCAGGATACTCTATTCCATTCCTCCACCACATTTTCCGTTTTTCTTTATCAACAGATTGATGGTTACTGAGCATCCTAGGGAGGTTCCATTTCGTAAGTTTTGCACTTCTGCGAACCTCAGTCACCAGTCTAGCTGCCGCATGCTGGATTAGTTGCAGTTTCTGAGTCACCTTCAAAGGTAGCCCCACGTAGAGCGCATGGCAGTAGTCCAAGCAGGAGAGAACCAAAGCATGTACCACTCTGGCAAGAGAGTCCACAGGCAGGTAGGGTCTCGGTCAGTGCACCAAATGGAGCTGGTAGACAGCTGGCCTGGATGCAGAATTGACCTGCGCCACCATGGACAGCTGTGAGTCCAGAACGACTCCCAGTCCTTCAGGGGCACAGTTAACCCATGCAGGGCCAGGGAGTCCCCCACACCTTCTTGCCCCGTTCCTCTAAAAAGCCCTTCTGTTTTGTTGGGATTCATTCAACCCAAGGGGCGTAGGAAGGGGGGCGGTGGAGGCAGACCGCCCCTGGTGCCCTCCCGGAGGGGGGTGACATTCGGCACGCCGCCTGCCCCCGACTTCCAAGTCTACCCCGAGCCGTCGGGGTAAGGGGGGGAGCTGCGCTGCTTTGCTAGCGGCATCCCCCCCTTCGTTTTGACAGCTTGGGGGAGGCTTGGGAGTTGCGGGTGGGCGATGCGCCGAATGTCTGCCATGGGCAGCTCGCTCCGCCCCTGGCTGCAGGGCACGAACACCACTCTGAGCACCCGAGCGACTACCCCGCACGGAGAGCACCCTCTGCGCCACACCCTCCTCGGGAGCGTGCCCACCCTGGGCACCGCAGGCATATGCTCTGCTGTTGATTCAACCTCAATCTGTTAACCGCCACCCATCCTCCAAACATTTACTGTTGGCACTCACCCCTTGAATTCGCTGTCACGAGGAGTGAGTATACCGGTTCGTACATACCCAGTCATTGCCGGGCTCTTTGCGTGTGAATGAGTCATCACCTATCAAAGATCACCACGGTGGACATAATCGGATTATACATTCAGCTGTGAGTCAACAAGTGTCGACTTAGCGATCCGCACGATGCGTATATGCCAGGCATGTCCAACATGTATATCATGATCTACTGGTAGATCACTGGACGTCTGTGGTAGATCGCTGGTAGATCATTGGCTCCCCGCAAAGAAGCTGAACAACTGTGGCTCCCCTTAAAGAAGCTCAACATTTTACCTCCTCCCTGAAAAAACTCAACAACTTTGATCCAACTACAGTACCCCAAAATGGGCCGTCCTCCTTCCTAAAAAAAGCTCAACAACTTTGACCTCAACCCAAAAAAAGGGGGTGGATCTGTGAGTAGATCGCAGTCTCTTGGGAGTTGGCCACCCCTGGTATATGCAATGACAGCAGAGGAACTGAAGAAGAGCCTTCTGGATCAGGCCCAATGGCCCATCTGCTTCACGATCCTGGTCTCACAGTGGCCAATCAGATGCCCATGGGGGGGGGGTCCAAAAGCAAGGCCTGAACACCACAGCTCTCTCCCCCTTCCTCATGCTTCCAGCAAATGGTACTGGCTCTGAGAAAACAACCCGAGTACAGCGGCCACTCATTGGGTTCTTACAAATGGACCAGGTAGCAGTTCAAGGTAGGTTAAAATTTTTTAAAAAAAGCTAAAGGACCCCTGGAAAGTTAAGTCCAGTCAAAGGCGACTATGGGGTTGCAGCGCTCATCTCGCTTCATGCTGAGGGAGCCGGCATTTGTCCACAGACAGCTTTCTGGGTCACATGGCCAGCATGACTAAACCGCTTCTGGCGCAACGGGACACAGTGACGCAAACCAGAGCGCACAGAAATACCGTTTACCTTCCTGCCATAGCAATACCTATTTATCTGCTCGCAGTGGTGTGCTTTTGAACTGCTAGGTTGGCAGGAGCTGGGACAGAGCAACGGGAGCTCACTCCGTCGCAGGGATTCGAACCGCCAACCTTCCAATCGGCACATCCGAGGCTCAGTGGTTTAGACCACAACGCCATCCGCATCCCTTCAGCAGTTCAGCATGGTCCTTTGCCAACAAGAGGAGCTTGGTAGAAACATGAGCTGCTGCTGTTATACCAACAAGGGACCTTATTCAACCTTTCCCCTCCCTTAAGCTGTACTTTCTATAGTAAAACGTTCTTGGAAGCAATGTACCGTTTGCCTGAGAGTGTGTAACTAGGAAAACAAGTGCTTTGGGGATTTGTGCCTTTAAAAAAAATCCATGGAAGCCGGAGGACTTCTCAGAAAAATGCTCTCATCCAAACATGGTGAGAAAGTAAACGATATCTTTGGGCGTATTGCCCTCTGGTGGCTGACTTTGGGATTGGGGAAATCCACACAGGAACTTTGCCCTATGTGAAGAAGTATTTTCTTTTACGGTATCTGTCCTGAATCTCCCAACATTCAGCTCACTCAGACGCCCACGACTTCTAGTCTTATGAAAAATGCATTTCTGTTTCTGCTTTCTCCATGCCATGCAAAATTCTATAAACTTGTATCATGCTGCCTCTTCTCCAGAGTCTAGCTCCACAGAAGTGAATGGACACATTTGTTCATTCATATATGTGGAGGGAGAGAAAAGTAGGGGTGTAAGAAGGCGTTGCTTTCCACTTCCACCCTGTATTTGTGTCACATGCAGTACTCTTTCTGTTCTGCTGCAATTCGCCCTCTGCCTGAAGCAGAATTATTTGTCTGTCTGCCTTGCTGAAATTACATTGCACCTTACACAATTTACACCATCAATTCTGCAAATTCCTTTCTCGCTGCATTGTTTTGCGTGTTTTATATTGTTTACAGTCAAACCTCGGTTCCAGAACACCTCCATTTTGGAACGTTTTGGCTCCCAAACCCTGAAAACCTGGAAGTAACAGCTCCGGTGTTCAAACAATTTTTGGAAGCCGAACAGCTTCCGAGCTGCATTTTTCATTTTCTCCCCATTGACTTTGCAGCCAGCCCATTGATCCTCGGTTTTTGAACTTTTCGGAAGCCAAACAGTCTTCTGGAACGGATTAAGTTCAAAAACCGAGGTTCCACTGTATTGAAATCTACAGATGAAAGGAGGCATGCAAATTTAATAAACAATGAAATATGAATTCAACCCCATTCATTTCAGTGCAAAGGAAACACAATGCAATATTATGTGTGTGTGACCTATTACATAGCACCTGCAGACCGAAAGCAACAGCCGCAGCAAATTTGCTGGATCGATTTCCGTTCCAGATTAGAGGCGAATAAGTGAACGTTGGCAATTTCTGCTCCCGTTTCTATTAATCGCCAGAATTATCCAACGCCCCTAGAAAAACAAATGGGTGAAAGTTAGGAAAACGGGGTGTGAGAATTGGGAAGCGGGTCCTGTCCTCCTACACTTAAAAGGATTTTCCGGGTTGGACTGGGAGTCCTGGAATTCTGTTGCCCTACTAGTTTGTTCCTTTTGTGAAGCTAGATCAGGGATGGGGACTCTCAGGCCTGGGGAGGGGGGCAAACATGGCCCTCTGGGCTTCTCTGTCTATCCCCTGGGACTCTCCCCAAATCATACCCCACTCTCTGCAAGTCACATCCTTCCCCTGCTCTGGTCCACACCCTCATTGAGTTTCTGCCTGGCTGGAATGTGTCCTTGACGCAGATGATGGCTCTTAGCCGTCTGGGTGTGCAGAGTGTTGTGTGAGAGGGTAGGCAAGAACTGGCTTACTGTACAAGGGTAACATATTTATTGCTCTGCCTCATTAGCCTCTAGCATGTGGCCCTTGAAAGGTAGACCAGAAGGGAATGTGGCCCTCAGCCTGGAAATGGTTCCCCATCCCCGCCTGAGAGGAAAGATTGAAAACAATACAGGACTTAGATCGTCTGGATGGAAAACAGGAGTGCGTGCTTTGTAGAAATTAGCCTACTGTAGAAAGGGTATATTTCCATTCATTTGCCAGCTGACAACTGTTGGGGTAGCTCAGTTGGTAGCGCATGAGACTCTTAATTTCAGAATGGTGGGTTCGAGCCCCACATTGGGCAAATGATTTCTGCATTGCAGGGGGTTGGACTAGATGACCCTTGTGGTCCCTTCCAATTCTACCATTGTATGATTCTATGATTTGCCTCCACCTGTCCCCCAAAAGGACGCCCAGAAGAGCACATTCTCCTAGCTTGAATCAGCTCTGCAGAAATCCAAACTGATTCTAATTCTTTCAGATTTATTTTTCAACATGACCGTTTAGGAAAGCTGCTGAATTTGGGCGTTTTGAACCGGGAGAATGGAAACAAGAGGACAGCGTCGAAGCACGGAATTGAAAACTTGAAAGGGCTGCCTTTAAAATACATTGACGAGTCAATCTTTCCTTCCTTTTCTTGTTTTGTAAAAGATTCAAAACAGATTTCAAAAGCAGAACTTGCAAAATATTGCAGATTCACGAAGCCAAATTAATTCTGACCATTTGCCAGATTTCAGCTTGGGCGGGGGGGAAATCCTTTTGGCTTTCGTCCTCCGGGAACAATAAAGCTTTCTTCCTTGTGTGCTGTCACAAGCTTTTTAGCTGCCGTGTGTTTGGAGGGCTTGAACGTGTCTCATGACGGAAGACCTCTGTCCAGTGTCACTTGACTGAGACACTAACCAAAGAGCTACATATACCACAAACGTTCCAGAAAGTTCCCTCCAAGGTGAAGCTCAGACCTTGCTCCTATGGGCAGCGAGTGCGAAATGGTCTACCTGCTCATGGGCTGCACTGTTTCAGCATATGGACCTCACATTGCAGTGTTCTCCTGTCCAAAAAAATAAAATAAAAATTCCTCTGTATAGAAAACCAGCAGGCTAGAATATTTCTCCCTGGCATACAATTCTTCTACCTGGAGGGATATTTGGTGGGGTATGATGTTCATTCAGTCTTGTGAGTCTATCCACAAAAAATGACATGGTGGACCTCCTCTCTTGCCATTTGTGAGAACTGAGGCCTCCTCGCCCAACCTGAGACTTCAAAGGTCTTATGTCAGAAGGGCAGTCACTTTGGCTTACACACCAAGAGCCCAAAGGAGAACTTGGCTGGAACCAGGTCTCAGCTCGGAAACCTGGGTTTGTCAACCAGCCGCCATCTTGAACCATCAAACGCTACGACAGAGAGGATGTTTCTGGGAGTAAGGGTAGGGAAACTGTGGCCCTCCAGATGTTGACAGACTCCATCCCATCATCCCCAGCTAGCATGATCAAGGATGATGGGAATTGGAGTCCAACAATGTTTGGACCGGTGACTGGTTCCCCAGCCCAGGCTTTTCCCCTTGCAAGCGAGCTACCAAAGTTCACACACACACACACACACACACACACATGCACACACACACATATTTTGGATTTTGAAGTGGCTCCCAGACCGGCCTGCTCCTCAGCTCATTTCAACGTCCACCCGAAGCAAACTAAATTTCAGTCCTGGAAACGGAGGCATGTCCGAGATGGGGAGCGGACGTTAAAGATGGCGGCCATCTTTACAGAAGCCAGATATAAAGCTAAACAGTGCCTGGTGGGTGCTGAACACCCCTGACTGGGCCTTCCTTTGGGATAAGACGTCCTTTGGACTAGGCCAAGTCAGACCCAGGAAGGGTGCTTGGCAAAGGTACTTTGGTGGCCCAGCTTTGTGATGGCGCTAGCGGCACGGACAAAGCTCCCTTTTCTTGGGAAGCCTGCCCTCGTCTCTGGCTCCATAACTGAAACCAAAGATATGTTTTTTCCTGCTTCTCCCCGCGGGGCCTCCACCACTGATTCTGGCCCCTCACCGGGCACAACGAGGAGACTCTCCCAACGAGCTCTACAGTGCCCGCTTGCTATCCAAGATGGCCTTCCAGTCGTCGGTCCACGAGTGCAGCCTCCGACGAAGAGGAGGCAGCTGGAGGTGCTTGTTGTGGCAGGCCGTGAAGAGGACGTGCTCCCAGCTCGGACTCTTCTCAACTCCTGGAAGGCAAAGAAAAGAAGGCAACTAAGGACCTTTTTAAACTGAATAACGCCTGTCTGTGGGTTGCTGCTGTTTTTTTTTTAAAAAAAAATCTGTCACCTCACTACTCTATGGAATCTAATAGTGGGGAACATAAAGGGGAGAGAAGTTTCTAGTCCTCATGGGTGTAAAGATTGGCTGGTGGAGTCTCATAAACCACTAACAGAGGTCTGCGCTCCAGTCTGCACAGCTTGTATAGGTTTCAGGCTTCGTTTCTCTCCTTGAAGAAGAAATTTGAATTTCTGCAGGGTAGACAACAGCCCTATGTGTGCTATATGCCTGTAAACCTCAAAGTCTGTCGTAAGCGACTTTGCTTATTTACAGTACAGTAGCAACTGGCAGGGAGCCATATAGTATACTAGCCAACAGATACCTGCAGCCGGGAGCAATGTGATTTAAACATGCCTACTTGGACGTAAGTCCCATTGCGTTCAGTGGGGCTTGCTCCCAGGTAAGGGGCTGCAGCTTTAGGAGTGGCTGGATGATGTTTGTTGTGACACACAGAAGAATTGCCTAAAAGCAAAAAATGATATTCTCACAGCTCCTTCACGTCCCTGCCCTGCAGAGCTCCTTCTGTGTCCCTCCATCCCTGCTCCATTTAAACTCCTGCTGTTGTTTAAAACCATCATTTGAAATCCCGCTTCTCTTTCGCTCCCCTCCCTTGGCCCAACTTCATACGAATCCAGGATTGCGTTGCAGCCCTAGAATGGGAGTTGCGTGATGACAGCCTTACGTTTTTATGTCTATAGGAAGATACAAACTGAAGCTCAATCCAGATAAGACTGAGACACTGTTAGTGGGTGGTTCCCTAGACCGGATGGATGGGAGGTTGCCTGCTCCTGGTGGAGCTGCTGTTGTTTAAAACCAGGCATCCCCAAACTGCGGCCCTCCAGATGTTTTGGCCTATAACTCCCATGATCCCTAGCTAACAGGACCAGTGGTCGGGGAAGATGGGAATTGTAGTCCAAAACATCTGGAGGGCCAAAGTTTGGGGATGCCTGTTTAAAACCACCATTTGAAATCCTGCTTCTCTTTCACTCCCCTCCCTTGGCCCAACTTCATACGAATCCAGGATTGCGTTGCAGCCCTAGAATGGGAGTTGCGTGATGACAGCCTTACGTTTTTATGTCTATAGGAAGATACAAACTGAAGCTCAATCCAGATAAGACTGAGACACTGTTAGTGGGTGGTTCCCTAGACCGGATGGATGGGAGGTTGCCTGCTCCTGGTGGAGCTGCTGTTGTTTAAAACCAGGCATCCCCAAACTGCGGCCCTCCAGATGTTTTGGCCTACAACTCCCATGATCCCTAGCTAACAGGACCAGTGGTCGGGGAAGATGGGAATTGTAGTCCAAAACATCTGGAGGGCCAAAGTTTGGGGATGCCTGTTTAAAACCACCATTTGAAATCCTGCTTCTCTTTCACTCCCCTCCCTTGGCCCAACTTCATACGAATCCAGGATTGCGTTGCAGCCCTAGAATGGGAGTTGCGTGATGACAGCCTTACGTTTTTATGTCTATAGGAAGATACAAACTGAAGCTCAATCCAGATAAGACTGAGACACTGTTAGTGGGTGGTTCCCTAGACCGGATGGATGGGAGGTTGCCTGCTCCTGGTGGAGCTGCTGTTGTTTAAAACCAGGCATCCCCAAACTGCGGCCCTCCAGATGTTTTGGCCTACAACTCCCATGATCCCTAGCTAACAGGACCAGTGGTCGGGGAAGATGGGAATTGTAGTCCAAAACATCTGGAGATCCAAAGTTTGGGGATGCCTGTTTAAAACCACCATTTGAAATCCTGCTTCTCTTTCACTCCCCTCCCTTGGCCCAACTTCATACGAATCCAGGATTGCGTTGCAGCCCTAGAATGGGAGTTGCGTGATGACAGCCTTACGTTTCTATGTCTATAGGAAGATACAAACTGAAGCTCAATCCAGATAAGACTGAGACACTGTTAGTGGGTGGTTCCCTAAACCGGATGGATGGGTGGTTGCCTGCTCTTGGTGGAGTTACACTCCCTCTGAAGGGGTGGGCACGTAGCTTGGGGAGACCTCTAGATCTACTGCTGTTGCTTGAGGCTCAGGTGGCCTCGGTGGCACAGAGTGCCTTCCATCAGCTTGGGCTGGTGGCCCAGCTCTGCCCCTATCTGGACAGGGATAGCCTAACTACTGTTGTCTATGCTCTGGTATACAAATTCAAATAAATAAGCAAAGTATGTGTCAATGTTGAATCATGGGCCCTTCACTGCCTTGCACTTCCATCCACCCACCAGCCCCTGATCCCCTTTCCCTTGGGACAACCTCTTCACCTATTATATCGGGCCTGTCGTCGATCAGCAGGTCGCCAGAGACCACCGTCTTATCTCGGGTGAGGACGATCTGCTCCAGAAACTCTTGGCCCAAGTGCTTCTCCACCCAGGCGTACTGGAAAGTGGAAAAGGAAACAGTGGAAGAAAAGAGTTTGTGGACAGAGGGTGGCAGGGAGGATGGAACCGGCTTGACCAGCAAACCACAATGACCCAAAAAACCAAAAATAAACCCCATTATGGGGAAGCAGGGAGAGGGAAGTGGAGCTTAACTTTGAGCCAAGACTTGGAAGACTCCAGATGGGCTGGGTGTCTGCACAAAATTTGACTGCAATCTCGCATTTGGTGCAATTACGGAACCAGCTCCCCACTGCTTGGAGGCTGATCCAGGAGTCTGTGCCTTTTAATTGGCTTTTCATATCAGTCTTTTCGTGGAGAATTCTGCTTTAGTCGTCACTTTAATGCCCTCTCCTGGCCTCATCCTGTCTCCCCGGAGTTTCACTGCAAATTTGATCACTTTATTTTCGTTCTTGATTTCACTTACTTCTCAGCAATAATTATATACCGCTTAAAATACAGAACCTCTAAGCAGTTTATATGAAACGTGCTATAAAATCACAACGGTTAATATTAGGCAGGCGTCTTTGTTGTGATGTTCTTGACGCCGGCTAGAAACTTTTTTTTTTGTTCCGGCGAGCCCCTCCAAACATAAAATTAATTGTGCACGTCTGTTGTTTTTAAAACTGTTGATGTTGCCTAGAATCATAGAATCATAGAGTTGGAAGAGACCACAAGGGCCATCCAGTCCAACCCCCTGCCAAGCAGGAAACACCATCAAAGCATTCTTGACGTATGCCTGTCAAGCCTCTGCTTAAAGACCTCCAAAGAAGGAGACTCCACCACACTCCTTGGTAGCAATTTCCACTGCCAAACAGCTCTTACTGTCAGGAAGTTCTTCCTAATGTTTAGGTGGAATCTTCTTTCTTGTAGTTTGAATCCATTGCTCTGTGTCCGCTTCTCTGGAGCAGTAGAAAACAACCTTTCTCCCTCCTCTATATGACATCCTTTTATATATTTGAACATGGCTATCATATCACCCCTTAACCTTCTCTTCTCCAGGCTAAACATACCCAGCTCCCTAAGCCGTTCCTCATAAGGCATCGTTTCCAGGCCTTTGACCATTTTGGTTGCCCTCTTCTGGACACGTTCCAGCTTATCAGTATCCTTCCTGAACTCTGGTGCCCAGAACTGGACACAGTACTCCAGGTGAGGTCTGACCAGAGCAGAATACAGTGGTACTATTACTTCCCTTGATCTAGATGCTATAGTCCTATTAATGCAGCCTATATTTTGACCATTCTCTTATGCCTCCTGTTTTTCAAAGTCTGCTTTTACCACTGGTTTTAATGAATATTTAATACCAGGAAAACCCAGGAAATGTACGGTATTGGCAATTTCCAGCCAGGGAAAGCCTGGCTAAACAGATGGGTTTTCAGAAGGCGGTCAAAATACAAGGCTTAGTTCCTGCCTCTCCAGACTGCGCGTAGGAGGGTGTTCCTGTCGGAAAGATTCTGAATGTCGTCACTGTCCTCTGCTCTGGGAATCCTTTCAATTGAAAGGCTGGCTATGAATCGGATAAATGAAGAAATAGTAATAAAAATAATATACCCGTTACCTTTTCGTATGGGCAATACCGATACTTCTTGATAGGACTGGTGCATATGAACACATCGGTCCTGCCATGACGGAAAAGAGAGAAGGTGAAGGATGGAGGGAGGGAGGGAAGGAGAGAGAGAGAGGAGAAGAAGAAGAAGAAGAAGAAAAAAATCCAGCTTTGTATTTATTAGTCCTATCATATCACCCCTTAACCTTCTCTTCTCCAGGCTAAACATACCCAGCTCCCTAAGCCGTTTCTCATAAGGCATCGTTTCTAGACCTTTGACCATTTCTGGCCTTCCTGCAAGAAAAAAATAGCTCAAGGGTGCTCTGCATGGATATAAGCAAAGGCTGCCTCAGATGGAATTGGACCACTTAGTCTATCATTCCAAGAAATATTGACTCTGCCTGGGTGCATCTCTACAGCATCCCAGGCCGGTCTTGCCCAGTCCTGCTCCCTGCTGTATTTGTTTACAGTTAGCTTAAAATGTTTAGGAACCCAGGGCAGCTTTAAAAAAGGATCTGTTGTAAGAATCTCCCTGCCCTCAAGCTTGCAGTCTAAAAGACATGGCACGCAAGGAAAGTGGGATGGGGAGGGAGAAGGGTGGGAAGCAATGGAAACAGCTCAGGTAGGGGTGGCTAAATGACCGTTGAGGGTGGGCCAAAGGTAGCTGTTCTGTCGGCTAAGGCAATGGGACAACTAGAGAGGTCGGATTTGAACCTGGAACCTTCTATGTTCAAAGACTGCGTTGCCTAGTCCGAGGCCAAAATGAGTGGGTATGTGCTATATTCCCAGCTCACCTAACACGAATGTGGGGGCAGGAATTTGGAGGGTCTGGTGCAAGGGGGAAAAAGAAAGAGGGTTCTGAAACCTACTGACGTGACCAGCTGCTTTCCTCTGCCATGCTACCCCAAGAGCCCACCTTTCCCATGAGGCTTTTGGCACCCCCCTCTACTGAAATTTAAGCCTGAACAATGAGATCTTATGTGTGCTCCCTCAGAAGTATCCCACACAGGGCTTTCTTCTGAGTAAGTGCGCACAGGACTGCAGCTCGAGTATGTTTGCATGTATCCTGGCAATTCTTTAATTAAGGGGTGGCTGGTGCCCATGCGAATGGTAGGGCAGAAGGTAAGGAGGCCAACAGTAGGTGGCGCTAGAGCTAGTGTTAGAAACTCATATATCAGCTAATCACCAAAAGGCACTTTAAACCTAGGCTATGGCCGCCACAAAGGAATGCCTAGGTGCCTTTCCCACCCAATGAGACTTATTAGGATGATCGTGATTGCGATCATTCATTTCTATACCATTTTGTATTTAAAAGGGGGGAATCTCAGAGAGGTTTACAACACGTTAAGACATCAAATAAAACAATCCAGAATAAAACAAATTCAAGCTTCCTGGGAAATATTTCAGATCCTTCTCGAAGTGACATTTTCCTGTCCCCATATTTATTTGCCTACTTAATTTCTACAGCTTCCCCGAAGAAGGATTTTAGGGAGGCAGTGGGGTGTAGTGGTGAGAGTGTTGGACTAGGACCTGGGAGATCAGGGTTCAAATCCCCACTCAGTCACAGCCTCTTCACCTCCCTCACAGGGTCATTGTGGGTATTAACTGAGGAGGGGGGTGAACCATAGACTGGGATATGAATGCAGGAAATAAGCTCTTCTGCTTAAGAAAACTGGATAGCCCAGCCCGCAAGCCTGGCATCCAGAGATCTCCACGTGGGTGCAACTGGACTCCAAAACATTCCTGGCACCTGGGGGGATTTCCAACCCTGGCCAGAGCCAATGACAAACGGAATCCACTAATGATAGTTTTGTCCCTATCCTCATCCTCCTCCCTGCCGAATTCTGCAAGGGGCATCGCTGAGACTGTGGAGGAGGAGGAGGAAGCTGACGGCCAGTGGATTGCTTGCAAGTATATTTTTATGTGATGATTATTGGAGATACTTATTTAATTATATTGGGAATGCAGTAACAGGGAATAATATTTCAGGAAATCTGGGAATACTGTAGAGATAAGTGGGAGTCTTTAGTGGGAGGAACATAGGTACGAGATCGAGATCTTTGATGAATTTAGAGGATACTGTTATTGGTTGTTATTGGTTGTTTTGGTTGAATGATGAGATAAATGTATGTTTTTCTCTTTCTTTTTTTCATCCTTTCGTTTTTCCTTTTTTCCTTTCTTTTTCTTTTTTCTTTATGCTCTGGAATATTATGCTTATCACTACTTTCAATGCACCATGATTGTCTTAATTATTATTATTTAGTGATGAAAGTTTCAGTTTTTATTAGTAGTATTTTCTCTTTTTTCACTTTATTACTATATGATTTATATGATTTTGTATATTATGATTTAGATATGATTTTTGTATATTATGATTTAGATATGATTTTTGTATATTATGATTTATATATGATTTATATATGAATTTGTGTTGGTTTGGTATGATTGTGGACTTTGAGTATGTATGGATTGTATTTTAACCTAAATCTTAATAAAGGTTATTTTAAATCTTTAAAAAAAAGGATTGCTTGCAAGTAAGAAGGCAGGCAGGGGGGGGACCTTGCAGAGAACAGACTGAGGTTTTTAATGGGGCCAGCACCCCATCTCCTCTAACAGACTCGGCCCTGCTGCTCTCAGGCCACTTAGAGGGAAAATACAGAAACAAAGGCGAGTGACTGATCACAAATCAACAGAATGAGAAACAGCAGCACTTAAAATAACAGCAGCTGATAACAAATAGATAAAACGTTGCTGCTGTTGACTAATCGATTCACGCATTTAGTGTCGTATGTCGCTATATATCGCCCGGCCTTATAGCTCATGCTCGCCCTGGGACCATTTGGTGTAGAGAGGGTTAGAAGGACAAATAATGAAAAGAAAGGAAGAGCAGTGGGGAAGCTTCTCCCTTGCAAATTCTGCCAAACATACTCACTCTTTTAACTCGACCATCTGCTTGACGGCTTCCACGGCCCCTGGGAGCGGATCCAGTTCCATGAAGAAGTTCTTTGATTCCCAAATGCCAATTGCCTTTTCCTGCAAAGAGGTTTGGAGGGAGAAGGTTGGGGAGGGGGGAGAACATTAGCCTGTTAAGTCTGCTGTCCCCTTGGCTGCTCTCAGTGCACAACAGAGAGCAGGAGAGCAGCAACGTTTGAATAAGGGCTGCTGCATACAGAGCACATTTAAAGCACCTTCCTTTTCCTCAAAGAATTCTGGGGCTTGTAGGCTTGTAGTTTACCTCCTTGCCAGTCTGCCCAGCCCTCCCCGCTTACCAGAACAGTTAAACCAATAGCAGTGAGAGGGAATAGAATTGCTCTGCCCAGGCCCAGGTCAGAGTTAGCTACTCGCTGCTCGGTGGAGCTTGCAACCTCGTGGACTTTGAACATGCTCGGACTTTTGACACAAAGATTGGGTTGTGCACTGGATGGAGAACAGGCCTGAAACTTGGATTCAACTCCAAGGCACTTACCTGTCATCCTCATTTCCACTCTATGCAACAGGTGGATAACAGTGGCCTGCCTTATAGGGCTCTTGTGAGTGTTAATAATAATAATAAAGTATTGGGGGTGACTTTGCCTATTTAAAAGTGCTTGTTATTATCTACTACTCGAAATAAATGCATATTTATTAATTTCTACATGAAGAAGACTTGGAAACTTCAACTGGTCCAGATTTCTGCCTGGGGTTCCAGTTAGAACTCATATAACCCCTGTTTCAAAACTGTGTTCAAGTTGGTTTTCAGGCCCAGTTCAAGGAGCCAGTGGCAGACTTTGGATTCTCAAATTTCAGCAGTGCTCTGTGTGGCAGAGCCAGTGTGGTGTAGTGGTTAGAGCGGTAGACTCGTAATCTAGTCCACATGCAGCTGCTGGGTGACCTTGGGCTAGTCACACTTCTTTGAAGCCTCTCCGCCCCACTCACCTCACAGAGTGTTTGTTGTGGGGGAGGAAGGGAAAGGAGAATGTTAGCCGCTTTGAGACTCCTTAGAGTAGTGATAAAGCGGGATATCAAATCCAAGCTCTTCTTCTAAAATTTTGCGCCCCCCCTTGCCTCTCACACCTCATTGTTGCAGCGCCAGCCCCCAGCGCTGCCAAACCAGTCGCACTACACTAAAACCGCCTCACATCGTTGTTTAAAGCCCTAAATGACTTGGGCGCCAAATATCTGACGATTGCCTCCTTCCCCACAGACCCTCCTGGGTATTAGGATCTTGGTAGTTCCATCTATCACCTGTAGAAACTCAGGGTGGTAGCAGTGGCCCAGAAGAGGGCATGCTGCTTTGTGGCAGCTTTCGGGTTGTGGAATTCCCTGGTGCGTCCATCACCTTCATTGTATTGTTTCCTTGGTATGCTGAAGACACATTTGACCCAACCTAGCCTTTGACACCTGAGATCAATATCTATACACATTCCAGGTTACTCTGCACCCAGTGTGCTGCCAGTACAGATGACTTGACCACAATCCGTACCTATCCTGTCATTTATTTACAAAATACTGCGTTTTGATGAATTTCCCCAGCAAACCAGCTTCAAGCCAAATTGAGAAAAAGAACAACCTAGCTGTGTGGTAAGTCAGTAATGTGTACACAGCCATATTTTCAGTTCCCATTCTTTTTTCTTTCTTTTTGGAAATGTACAGAATGTTTTGTGTTTCTTCCTCCCACCTCCTTATGGCACCATGTTTTTAATGGCATTACCCCGGTATGTTTTACATGTAAGTTGTTTGGAGACCTTCTAGGTAACAAGCAATTAATAAATTTCATAACCACAACAGTACTCCTGCCACTATAATTTGTTTCAATATAAAATATAAAATAGTGGTAACCTGCCCTGGAATCTTACTGTGAATGGTAGATAACAAATCCAACAAATAACAACAACAAATTTCATTTGTTTTGCATTCCCCTTTCTGTTTCTCTCTGGTCTCCCTTCTGTTTACAGTACTTATATACTGCAAGCCCCTTGGGGTGGAGATTTGTATTTTTGTACAGTACTTTGCAAGGCACCATGGCTGGCGTTGATGCTAATAATGATTACCGTAATTTCCTTCATTTTACTCCAGCTGGATTTCCCTTTCCGTTCCTTGGTGGACCTCCCTTGCATTTAGTTATATATGGTAAGCCCCTCGGGGCAGAGACCTGCCCTCTTGTAATCTGCAAGCTGCCTTTACTGACATGATGTTGATAACAACAACAACAACAACAACAACAACAACAACAACAACAACAACAACAACAACAACAACAACAACAACAACAACGCCACTGACTCACGCTCAGCTCCGATTCCAGCTGCCCATACTGCTCCGAGACCCAGAACCCCCTGCGGTCCTCCAAAGAGATGTAGGGCTTCTCCGGATACTTGGCTCTGAACTTCTTCAGGAAGCCCCCCTCGAAATCCGCCAGCACCCCGTCCATGTCCACCAAGACCCGCAGGCGCCGGTGGCGGCCGGGGGCGCAGCGCGAGGAGGCGCTGCGTCTGCTGCAGTGCGCAAAACAGCCGGCGCCCGAGGCCAGGAAAGGGGCGCAGCAGCCGCGCAGGGCTGGCCGCGGGTGCAAGAAGAAGCTGCTCATAGCTAGCATGGAGAAGGGCGGAATCTCTCTCTCAAAAAAACGGGGAAGGGCGCCGGATCAAGGCCTCCTCGTCGCTGTGCTCCCAAATCCCCAGCCTCCTTTTCTGCGACTGCTGCATCATCACGCCAGGCTTTCTGTCTCTCTGCGGCGCACGGATTTGGGGACCCCACGAGGTCCGCCAAACTCGCAAATAATTGCTGTTATTGGTGCAATTATTGCCGCTGCAGCACGCTCCCTTCTTCCTTCCTGGCCCCGATTTGGGGCCAAAGACGAGCCCCGGGAGAGGGGATGGAGAGGGCGGCGAGGCGAGGCGAGGGCACCCGGGCCGGCTGCGCAAAAGCGAAGGTGGGTGCGGGTCGGGGTGCGCTGTGCTGCGCTCGTCCCGCGCAAGATCCGCAGGGGCTTCCTTCTCCTCGTTCCCTTCGCAACGGAGAAGGGCGCTCCGTGGGGCGGCGCCGCGTCCTCAGGGTGCTTCCCTGAGCGCTGGGGGTGGCCGGGCGCGGCTTGGCGCTCCGGTGCGCGCGCCTCTCTGGTTTGCAGCCGAGCCGCGGAAGCCGCTTTCTCGCCCTCCTCCCGAGGCGCCGGCAGAGCAGCCCAACCCGGCAGTGCTCCGGTTCTTCTTCCCATCGCCCGCGGGAGGAGCTGCGGGTGGGGAGGGGGTTGGTGCTTGGGCTCCCGGCAGCTCCAAGCGCCGCCTCGCAGCGGCGGCATGTTTCCAAGGCCGGCCGGGAAGCGCGCGCCACCAGCTCCTCGCATGGGATATCCTGGATTTTGCCCTCCGGGGTCTCTCCCCGGCAGTACCGGATTTATGTATAAACTGAACAAGCTATATAGCTTAGGGCCCCCACTTTCTTGGGGGAGCCTAAAAACATACTTCTTCTTAATTGTATTTCACTATTAATATACTTCTTCTTAATTGTATTTCAGTTCAACAATTACTTTGATAAAATACATATTTTGTTATGTGCAAATGGCTTTAGATACCTATTAGGTCCATAGATTACCATAGAGCATATATTCAACACACACCAAAAAAAACAGT
The DNA here is from genome assembly GCF_965207765.1 of Zootoca vivipara. Lineage (NCBI taxonomy): Eukaryota > Metazoa > Chordata > Lepidosauria > Squamata > Lacertidae > Zootoca > Zootoca vivipara. The sequence continues at coordinate 48,492,602 of NC_142596.1, forward strand.
GACTATTTGTTGTTGACAAAGGACACCTGGACATAGAAAGGGCCCCATTACCTTCAGTAGCTTAGCCTTAGGGCCTCATCAAACCTCAATCTGGCCCTGCCCCACCGCTTCCCTTCTTGCACTGGAAGTAAACCCAGGGGTCGGAAACACCTCTTCAATCGGGCTGCTTCCCCCACTGCAAAAAAGATGTCCCCAAGCAAGGTCAGCCGCACAGCGCAGCCTGATCCCATACCCTCCAACATTTATCCATTGAAAATAGTGACGTCTTAATCTATAGTATTAATATCCCGCCCATCTGACTGGGTTGCCCCAGCCACTCTGGGCAACTTCCAACATGAATAAAAATACAATTAAGCATTAAACATCTTAAAACTTCCCTATACAGGGCTGTTTCCAGATGTCTTCTAAAGGTAGTATACCTACTTATCTCCTTGGCTCAGGGTTGCATAAGTCCATCCCCTCCAACATTTTTCCGAAGTCCTGAGGAAAAGTGGGACATTCCGAGATCAAATCAGAAACTGGGATGCATAGCTGCCAAGTTATCCCTTTTTTAAAGGGATTTCCCCTTATGCTGAATAGGCTTCCTCGCGAGAAAAGGGAAAACTTGGCAGCTATGCTGGGATGGCTTCTGTAAATCTGGGACTGTACCCCGAAAATAGGGACATTTGGAGGGTCTGTGATCCTGCACGTGTTTACATGGAAGGAAGTTTTGTTTTGTTCAGCAGAACGTTCGGGGTGCATGAGGACTGTGGGCAGGCTCGGCTCTGGAATAATCAGGTTCTGACGCCAAGGTTCAACATGGTGCATACAATTAGAAGAAGTGGGCCTCTGAGCGTGTGCAGAATGCCTTTCCAGCAAAGTTGATGAGCGCACAAGCAGTTCCAACACTGAGGTGCCGGAGCTGAGCTCCTGTGAGCTCTGGGTAAAAAAAAGGCCTTATTATTATTTAAAAACTATTAATCACCCCAAGGTCCCATGGTGAAAGTCCAAGCAACCTAACTAAAGGTGCCCATATTCCTTGGTTGCCCCTGATCCAGCTTTGTTGAAACTCAGTAGAAGCATAAAACTGTCTTTCGTGATTGTTATACTTTGCAGAGAGTGCTGTATTTTATTGTGCAATAGCAACTACAGGCAGAACTAGCCATATCTTTAAAATGATGATGATGATGATGATGATGATGATGATGAAAGTCAGGGGTTATTTTTTCAGCAGGAACTTACTGGAATTCAGTTCCAGCACCTCTTAGGCGGATGCCATTGCTATTATAAGAGAACAAGGGAAGCTTTCATGGTGAGTTCCAGCACCTCTTTTTCAAGAAAGATGAAAGCACTGGTGAAAGCCAATTTTTCAAAAACATCTCCTAGATCATAATTATCTCACCTATTCTGTACTGTAGCCCAGAACTGAATCCTCACTGCTTCTTGAGCAAATCCCATTTCCTCCTCAGCATTTCTGGAAGCATAACAGACTGCAGATTGAAGTAGGTCTAATTCACAGCACCCGTTTATAATATGCGGGATACAATACACTATTTTTGATTACTCAGAACAGCTATTCGCCATATGAACATGTATGGTTTTATGGAGCATAAGACATGAGATGATGAAGGCGAGAAGAGGTCACTGGCAAAAGATCGCTTTGCCCAAAAAAACACCCTGAACTTTTGAAGTGCTGTTCCATTATTAGATACAGACTGGATACAGCCCTTGATGTCCACATTGGGAATATCAAGTGAAGGATGAGGTCATCTCTTCTTAGGATTTACTGGTAGTGTGCTGCTCACAGCACAACAACTGATTTCTGTCTGTCAAATGGGATTTCTTAACATTGTCGCCTGAAATGCATTTCTCAAAAACCAATGTCATTTTTAGAAGGTTTAGAAGCATCTTTCGAGCTGGTTCTGAGGTGAGGTGGATTTTTTGGTGTCTCCCAAATAATTGCTGTCCTGTTGGCAAGGAAATTAGAATCTTCGGTAGAAAGTTGGCACCCAAAAGCGCCATGCTCAGCAGAAAACAGGAACTCGGTGTACTCTTTGTGGATTTGAGTCTGCTTTATCTAAAGTATCTGATGAAGTGGATTTTCCAGTCCATTGAAATTTATGCCGTTAGGCACCTCCTGCCCCTGAGCCGTTTCTCTGCAAGTCAGTCATTATGAGAACTACTATTTAATAAAGCTTGCCTGAGTTTGCTTCCCTCCCTATCCATTTTCCCTTTTGTAATGTGGATTTTTATTTTATTTTTTTGTCCTGTGAGCAGCACACTTTTTTTAAGATTGTAAGGCTGCAGGCAGGGACTGTCTTGTTTATAATTGATTTTATGCAATTGGCTGTGCTTTCTTGGCCCAAGAGTAGGGTACAAATGCACCTAAATAAATAAATAACTTAAAATGTGTTGATCTTTAAAGTACCACAAGGATCTTTTGTTCTTTTTGCTTATGCAACTGTGCTACACACCTCCAAACAGCAACAAAACAATAATGATGATAGGATGATGTGATAGTGAAGTGATAAGCAGGGAAGTGATAAGCAGCCATAACAGGAAGATGCTATGTGCTTCTCAGTAGCGTGAAGTACTATGTGTGACGTCACACCGCGTCTGACGTCACCCTGGCCCTTAGCAACCAGGCTGGGTTCTCGCTGCATCCTTACTATGTTTTTGTCTGCCAGACAGGGTAGAAAGCTGCAAAGGGCATTGTGGCCACCTAAATGTCCTATCTAGGAGGGAGATAAGGAAGTTTATTACGGGCTGGGTAATAAACAATGACGACAATTTGAAAGCAGACAAAACGGGTTGCGGTGCCAGGCTAAAGAAGCCACCCTTCCCCAGCCCAAAACGCGCAGCTTCTGAGTCGACAGCGCGAGTGACAGTTGGCGGCTGCCTCTGTTTGCACGGAGGAGGGCCGCTTCCGGGTTGAGGGCCTGGAGCGGCGGTTCCCATGGCAACGCCCTTGCTTAGGCCCGCGCGCGCCCCACCGCCGGAAATGACGCCCGGGGAGCTCCGCCCCCGCGGCCCTCCGAAGCGGCGTCTGATTGGCCCTGCGCGGACGGAGACGCTGCCTCAGGAGCGAGAAGAGGAGACTTCCTCTCCTCCTCCCACCCCCTTCCCCTCCTTCCCCGGCGCGGGGCCCGCTCCGTCTCCCCCGCCTCGCTGCTCTCCCGCCGCGGCCTCCCGCGAGCCGCCAAGATGGCGTCCGCCTTGGAGCAGTTCGTCAACAGCGTCAGGCAGCTCTCGGCCCAAGGTGACCGCCGGGGACCCGGGCTGAGGGGCGAGGCCGGGTGGCTGGCGGGTGTCAAGCGGGGGGACCCACCGGGCGGCTCCGGCTCCCCTCGGCCCCCAGCCGCGCACGTGAATGGCGAGAGCGAAAGCGGCCTGGTGGGGGGAGGAGGAGGCGGTGGCTGTGGAGGGGGACGTGGGTTCGAATCCCGTCCTGGGTGGTGGTGGGTGTCGGGGAAAGAAGCCCCCTGGCTGCCTTCTCGGGATGGAAACGGGCGCGGCTCCCCATTTTCGTGTTTCCCCCGCAGGGCGTTTTAGGATTAACCCCCTTAACGTTTGCCTCGTGCAAGGGATTTTTGGGGGGGGGGGGTTACAGATCCGACGCATGTTGTAAAGGCGGTGGGGGAGAGGTTTAGGGATGGCTAGAAGGAAATAGCGCTGGAACTCGTGGACAACCAGTGCGCCTAAGAAGATGAGAAGAGCCCTTGTGGAAAAGGCCAGTGGCCCATCTCGCCCGGCATCTTTCTTTCACAGTGAATGAACATTTGCCTGTGGGGAAACCAGCACGCAGGACCTGAGCACAAGAGCATTTTCCAGCAACTGGCATTCAAAGCATTGCTGCCTCCAACTGTGGAGGCAAAGCTTAGCCACCCAGGCGAGTAGCCCTGTCCTCTTGTGAATTTGTGTTACCGTCTTTCAAAACCATCCAGGTTGGTGGTCATCATTGCCAATGTGAGAGCAAGTTACAGTTCAGCTGGGCGCTGCTTGAAGAAGTACTTCCTGTTAACTGGCATAAATCTTCCAACATTGGTGAATAGTGGAATCATAGAACTGTAGAAATGGAAGGGATCCCATGGGTCATCTGGACAACCCCTGCAATGCAGCAATCTCAACAAAAGTATCCATGACAGATGGCCATCCAGCCTCTGCTTTAAAACCTCCAAGGAAGGAGAGCCCACCAGCTCTCATAGGAGTCTGTTCCACTTTCAGACAGCTCTTACTGTCAGAAAGTTCTTTCTGATGTTTAGTCGGACTCTCCTTTCTTGTAACTTGAATCCATCAGTTCTGGTCCTACCCTTCAGACCAAGAGAAAACAACCCACAGCGCCACCTGGGTCCCATCCTTACCCAGGCTAAACACACCCAACTCCCTCAATTGTTCCTCACAACAGATAAAAGCAAGGACTTCTTATGCAGCACTTTGTTAAAACTATGGAAATTGGTTCCACAGGAGGCTGTGGCGGCCACCAACTCTCATGTGCTAGCCCTTAAGATATTTGAAGCTGCCTTTCATATCTCCTCTCAGTCTCCTCTTACCCAGGCTAAAAAAAGGTAAAGGTAAAGGGCCCCTGACCATCAGGTCCAGTCGTGTCCGACTCTGGGGTTGCGGCGCTCATCTCGCTCTATAGGCCGAGGGAGCCGGTGTTTGTCCGCAGACAGCTTCCAGGTCATGTGGCCAGCATGACGAAGCTGCTTCTGGCGAACCAGAGCAGCGCACGGAAACACCGTTTACCTTCCTGCTGGAGCGGTCCCTATTTATCTACTTGCACTTTGACGTGCTTTCGAACTGCTAGGTGGGCAGGAGCTGGGACCGAGCAACGGGAGCTCACCCCGTTGCAGGGATTCGAACCGCCAACTTTCTGATCAGCAAGCCCTAGACTCTCTGGTTTAACCCACAGCGCCACCTGGGTCCCATCCTTACCCAGGCTAAACACACCCAACTCCCTCAATTGTTCCTCACAACAGATAAAAGCAAGGACTTCTTATGCAGCACTTTGTTAAAACTATGGAAATTGGTTCCACAGGAGGCTGTGGTGGCCACCAACTCTCCTTATGAGAAAAGGTTGCAGCATTTGGAACTTTTTAGTTCAGATAAAAGACAAGTAAGAGGTGACATAGTACTTTATCAAGAAAGCGGGAAGAGAGAGGTTTTTCTCCCTCACTCAATGCTGGAACTTGTGAACATCTAGATTAATAAAATGTCTTCTTTAAAAAAAGAATTGTGAACATCTAACAAAGCTGAATGTTGGAAGATTCAGGACAGATAAAAGAAGGTCCTCCTTCACACAGTGCCGTTAAACTGGAATTTGCTTCTGCAGGAGGCAGTGATGGCCCCCAACTTGGATGACTTTAAAAGAGGATGAAACACATTCATTGAGGACAAGGCTATCAGTGGCTACTAGCCACAATGCCTGTGTTGTACCACCACTGTCACATGTCATACTTCCGAATACCAGTTGCTGAGAATTGTACCTCGGGAGAGTGCTATTGCATTCATGTCCATCTTGCGGGCTTCCCGCAGACATCAGGTCAGTCACTGTGAGAACAAGATGCTGGACTAGATGGGCCATTGGCCTGATCCATCTGGTTTGCCTTATGTTCCCATGTTGTTCTCATGTCCTGCTTGTGGGTTTTGTTGCTGGCCGCTGTGGGATGCTGGGCTAGATGGGCCTTTGGTCCAATTTGCTTTGTGTTATGTTCTCATGATGCTACTGTGATAATAAGCCATCATGATAATGCAGCCTTGAAACAAGTTACCGCCTGCAAAACATTTTTGCCAGCTTGCTGGAATCCCTAAAAAGGGATGGAGTGCGCTGTCTGTTCTGCTGTGTTTCTGTGCTGGGTCCTTGGTGTATATCTTAGGTGCAGAAGAGCAATGGAACCCTGCATCCTTCCTTCATCAACCACCTTATTCATCTGCATGGAATTCCTTTTTGGATATGGTTAACAAGCTAATGCTTGGTAACCATTCTCACAAGACTGTGATAATGCATGCAGTCCTGAGCTCCTTGGGGGTTAAGAGGGGTATAAATGTTAAAACTAGGTAAATAAATTTGCAGAAGTTTCCTTTTAGTCCCTTGCACCAGGTGGCTGTGACAGCTACTACTATTACTACTAATAGTAATCACTAATTATAATTCCTCCCTATGTTTTTAGCTGTTCTTATTTTCACCTATTCCTGCCAACCTAGCAGTTCGAAAGCACGTCAAAATGCAAGTAGATAAATAGGAACCGCTACAGCGGGAAGGTAAACGGCGTTTCCATGTGCTGCTCTGGTTTGCCAGAAGCGGCTTTGTCATGCTGGCCACATGACCTGGAAGCTATATGCCGGCTCCCTCGGCCAATAATGCGAGATGAGCGCGCAACCCCAGAGTCGGTCACGACTGGACCTAATGGTCAGGGGTCCCTTTACCTTTACCTATTTTCACCTATGAGTCACCTTGAGTTCCTGCCAGGGGAAAAAGGTGGGGTGTAAATGGATTTAAATAAATAACTACTACCACTGTTATTGGGGCTTTGAAGAATAACATTTAAAAGGACAGATTCCTAGCCAACAAGGAGCTTAGTCTACTTTTTGATAGTAGAAAAGGAATCTTTGAGAGATGAGGGGAGCAAGTGCGAGTAGTTACTAATCCTTAGGTTTGATTTTGAGCTACAAGCCTTGAGGTGATGCCTTTTGAGGAAGGCTTTGAATTTGTTGGGGGGAGGGGAGAGATGGCACCATGTACCCTTTCAGAGCAAGGCTTGAAGGCAAAAGGGGAAGAATGAATGGGGGCAAGACTTGAATGGCCAGAATTATACCATGTTGACAGAACATTAGGAAAACCCTACAGTACCACCACAAGGAGATCCTTTAAGTTTTATTTGAAGGTTTATGTCTGCAGACAAGGAAGATTCTAGCACTAAGGTGCAACTGTGACACTCCCTTGCTATTTTTGCTATCTTTTTTTTACTGCTATTATATTTGCTGTTGTTTTGCTATGTTATTATAAAATTATTTTGGTATTGTTTGTTTGAAATGTATTTCTGTTTTCTGTGTTGTTAAGCCACCTTGAGCATGATATTTTTTGTAGGAAAGCAGCATACAAATAAAATGAATGAGTGAATGAATGAATGAATGAAATAGATGCTACCAAAACAAGCCAGCCCTACCTCACCACAGTTCTGTTTTTGCTCACTCTTCAAAACATCTTGCTGCATCTGCTCAGCATTTGTTAAGTCAAGGTTTTCTAGAGATAAGATGGGCAGTGCTGCATGCATAGGAACATAGGCTAACCCCCACCTTTCAATGTCTGTAGGGGATTTTCAGGGTTAATCAGGGAACAGAAGTGAATAATCCTGAAAGTTCTTTTCAGACACAGCCTGACACTTCACATTGAACTTTGTGGCTATTGGAAAAGGGGTGCCAGCATGTTGGGGAATACAATGAGGAGGGGTGAGATGTGTTAGGGAGCAGGTCTTTCAAACGTTTTGTGTGCTATGTTTTACTGGTGTGGTTGTTTTTAAACAGCAGTGCGGAACAGGGACCCTGCAGCCCTCCAGATGTTGGTGGAATCTCAACTCACATCAGCTCCTTCCCAGCATGCCCAGTGGTCAGGGATGATGGGAATTGTAGCCAGCGGCATTTGGAAGGCCAGAAATTAGCCATCACTGGTCTAAATAATTGTTCATCTTTTGGAAAGGAAGGAGTATATGTCTTACAAAAGAGATACAATTTGTACTGCCATTCTGTTCTCTGATTCGTACCCAAACCTTGCATTCAGAGGTTATGGGGTCTCTTGTGCACGTGACTCTTGTGTTCTCCTGATGAGGGTTTCGTAGTGTTGATCTAACTGGTAAAGCTTATGTGTGAATGAGAAACACTGAGTGTCTTATGCATAGAAGTTAAACTTAATCTCCCCAATATTGTTTAAGCTCAGATTATGCTCGGCATGCACATAATTTTTAAAAATCTTGCCAGACTCTGAAATATGCATTGTGTTTAATGATAACTTCAATGCACTTTGCAAAGCAGTTGGAAAAAAGTGTCCTAGTGAAGAGATGGTAAAAAAAAATTTTTTGGGGGGGGTGAGACCTGTTTGAATTCAAGCTGTCAACCTTGACACATAAAAATCCCCATCTCATCCCCCACTCCAACTTTCCATCATTTCAGAAACCAGTGACAGAGGCTTTCAGTTGCTGTCATTGTTAAAATGGCTGGCAGTCAGAAACCCTTGCTGGGCTACTGCACATCACCCAGAGATCTCATGCTAAATCCAAATCGACTTTTGCCCAACCTGCTCTATATACCGTAAATTCTTCATCTAAGGTTTCAGGAAAGACTTGTACTATTTTTTCACTAGCTGCCCTAGGATTTCAGCTGTGGTGCTGTCCATGGTATTTCATGTGTCTCTGGATTTTCAGTCTCCTCCCTCAAATTCCAGCTGTTTTAATCTGAAAATTAAACCCTCTACAAAAGTGAAGCGCAATTCAGATTACAGTATATTAGAATTTACTTAAACTCCCACAAACTGATGCTCTTGCTTATTTAAAGCTTGGAGACTAGGGATAGCTAATATGATGCTCTCCAGATCTTGCTGTCCCTGTTCCATTCTCATGCTGCACTTAACTTTGGGAGCTTCCAACTTGCTGGACAATTTTAAAGTACCTGTTTGCCAAAGTTCAGGCACCCCCGTTCTCTTGCACTTCCTTCCCTGGAGCTTTGAGCTCAGATGTTCTCTATGCTGTCGTGATGGGTGTATTGGTGGTGTTGAGTAGGAGGGGCACTGCTTTAGTTTCGGCTGGGGGTGGTGGATGGGTTTAAATGGTGTCTGCAGAATAATAGCAAAAGAGGCAAGTAGTTTTATCTGCAACACCTGTTAAAACACCTCTCTCACCCATTGCCACATTCCCTGTAAAAGTTTCCCCCGCTGTACATTCTTCCATCGTATTCCATCACTAGCAAGATCAGGCATCCCCAAACTGCGGCCCTCCAGATGTTTTGGCCTACAACTCCCATGATCCCTAGCTAACAGGACCAGTGGTCGGGGAAGATGGGAATTGTAGTCCAAAACATCTGGAGGGCCAAAGTTTGGGGATGCCTGAGCAAGATCATAGAATTGTAGAGTTGGAATGTCTCTCTCTTCTTCCGTAAGAGGCTTTTCACCACTCCGAATGTACTTATGAAGAGCCAATCGGTGCAAACAGGCTTAGCTCAAAATATAGCTAAGGTTCATTTGCAGCACACACACACACACACACTCCCACTCCCTTCTCTCCTCTTCCCTGCCCCTTTTTCATTGCTTCCTAGACTGTAACAGCAGTGCCTAAAAGATAGGTGTGTCCTTCCCATCTACCCTGTTTCTCCGAAAATAAGACGTAGCCATAAAATAAGCCGTAGCAGGATTTTTAAGCATTCAAGGAATATAAGCCATACCCCGAAAATAAGACATAGTGATAGGCACAGCAGCAATGCCGGCCGCGGAAGGAGGAGGAGGAAAAAAATAAGACATCCCCTGAAAATAAGCCATAGTGTTTGTTTGTTTTTTTGAGGAAAAATAAGTATAAGACGGTGTCTTATTTTCGGAGAAACACGGTAGTATAGCTCATGGAGGAGAAAGGATACATTTGAAGAAGCATTGTCCTCACTCGTTGCCCAAGATAATGGCGCTGATCGTATTTCCATGGCTCAGTGGTAGAGCATGTGCTTTTCATGCAGAAGGTCCATGCTTCACTCCCTGACTTCCCCAGGCAGGCCTCCTCTCTGAAATCCTGGAGAGATGCTGCCAATCAGTGTCAGAAGTACTGAGCAAGAGGAGCCAAAGGTCTGACTTGGTGCCAGGGAGCCTCCTAGGTCCTTGCACTTGGTGCAAACACAGCGGGTACATAAAGGTGCGACTGGGAGCCTTTGCTTTATATACCGTTATTGAGCTGAAATGTAACAGCCCCCCTTTTTTTTGTTTCAGGGCAAATGACTCAGCTTTGTGAACTGATCAACAAAAGTGGAGAGCTGCTAGCAAAAAACCTTTCTCACCTGGATACGGTGCTCGGTGCCCTGGATGTTCAAGAACACTCCTTAGGGGTTCTTGCAGTCTTGTAAGTTACTTTCCTTCATTTGAAATTTTTGAAGCGAAGGTTTGAAAGGGTGTACAGACTTGCTGTATGGGAGTTTTTATATTTTTATTCATGAAGGTTGCATATTGCTATGTTTCCATTGCAAGAAATGTTAGAATGTGCAGATTGAAGCAATGGTTCTTTGCCTTTGGAGCAGTCCTAGTCTGCCTTCTGGCAGCTTTTAAGAGCCGTGCTCATTTTCACGTAAAAGCTCCTGTTGAAACGTGGGTTCTGTCTTCATTTTCAGGTTCGTGAAGTTTTCCATGCCCAGCGTCCCTGACTTCGAAACGTTATTCTCGCAGGTCCAGCTTTTTATCAGTACTTGTAATGGGGAGCACATTCGATACGCAACAGACACTTGTGAGTTAAATCAGCAGCCTTGCATCTTGCCACGTTTGATGTGTTCCCTTTGTGGGGCTTCTCACTCTTTTTTTTTCTTGTTTCGTTGTCTCCAGTTGCTGGCCTGTGTCATCAGTTAACCAATGCCCTTGTGGAGCGGAAACAGGTAAACAAGCCCAAATATGCTCCAGATTCTCTTTAGGGTGCTGAGCTAGTACATGTTTTCTGGCCAACTCATGCACTAATTCTGAACCTTTTCTCTTTTCTCTGTTCACTTCTTTGGAGTATGTTGCACAATATAACCTTGCTATTTTCATACTAGAGGAGGCATTTTTATGCTGACCCTGGGACCAGCAGTATGTTTCCCAGCCCTTCCAATACCTGGGGTACAGCAGAACCACCTTTCCATGTTAGATCACTGGACCTGGTTGATCACGGGGATCATAAAAGGAGGCTTTGCAGATCGCATTCCAACCTACTGACTGTCATCTGGCACCAATAGAGAGAGGGGCCTTCTTCATGGCAGTGCCTACCCTCTGGGGTGCTCTGCTTCTTCCTTTTCTGGGGGGGGAGACACCGACGATTTGGTGCCTCTGCCATTTAGTAAAAACTTTATTTATTTATCGTTGACTTTTTTAAAAAAATGAAAATCAACGTGACTTACAAAAAATGAACATTAAAACAGAATTACTGTAATTGGTATTTGTATAAATTGTATAATTGGGGTAATATTGGAAAACCAATACAAATTATTCGGGGGGGACCAAGAATCAAACAGCCTAAAATACATACATGCACACATCCCACTCTGCTAAAATTAACATCCAATACTTGGGTGAATGAGAGTGTTTTTGTCTGCCACCTAAAAACTGCTAGTGATGGCACCAGGTGTGCCTCCCTGGGAAGAGTGTTCCATAAAAGTGGGGCCACCATTGAAACGATTCATTCTCGGGCCCTCCCTGATAATTCACACTGTTTCCTTCTTCTCTTTTTATCAGTGATGCTTGTTTCTCTGTTTTAAATGATTTGAACTTTTGTTTTCCTTTTGTGATCTGCTTCAAGATTTCTTTTTAATGTAAGCGGTAGAGAAATGTTACTTATTAGATTAAAGTCAGTTGTCGGCGGCTTTTTGTTTATAAGCGCTGCCGCCAGGGTCCCTTTGCGGAGGCTTCCATAATGGAGACCTGTTACCTTTCCGACAGCCCCTGCGAGGAATAGGCATTCTCAGGCAAGCCATAGACAAGATGCAGATGAACACCAACCAGCTGACCTCAATACACGCAGATCTTTGCCAGGTAAGGGAATCCGGAAGCCTAACAGGCTGAGTGCTTTTGCTTCGAGGGTGCTCACAGTGTAGGAAGCTTCAGCAAAACATCCTCACGGTCCCTTCCCTTCCAGCCATGTATATTCCAGTGAATAGGTTGAAACAAAAGTAAAGGCTCATCAAATACGTCTGCTGCTTGCTGTGCTGCTGCGGAACTTCTGAATCATGGCGACCTTTCCTGCAGCACTGCAAAGTTCCTTACAAAGCTAGTTGTTCACAGTGGGCAGCTGGTCAACAGTGACACGGCATCTGCCAGTTTAGCTTTTGACTCAAACCCAGGAATGGACAAGTTGCTTACAGCAATAAAGCATTCCAGATACTTTGTGCTGTCAGTAACCTTGCGACTCCAGGTAGCTGTGTGAATTGGCATCAAGTCACTTCAATAGATGGAGAAACTTGTTCCGTTTCTCTTTCAGTCTGGCTCCAGGGATGAGACAAGCTGTTAGAGGATCTGTAATGCCATGCTTCCAGTGGTGTCCAAACTTTTTTCAAAGAGGGCCAGATCTGATGAAGTGAAGGGCCAACCAAAGTTGTTGACCTTTTTTTAGGATTGAAGTTGTTGTTGAGCTTTTTAGCAAAGGCATGAATAATAGTGGGACTTGCAGGCTTATAAGGTGGGAAGGCAGTCAGAAGTTCTGCTACACATTCTACATTAACCCAGGTTATTTTTAAACAGAGAGCTAATAATAATAATTTATTATTACGGTCGGAGACCAGCTTGTAAAACACATAATGGGACTTCACTCCCAAAAGCGAAGCAGACATTTAAAACAATATACAGCAATGGCTTAGATGTTAAAAAATGCGCTAAATGCTTAAACAGAGAGCTATCCAAGCATCCTGATGAAGCCATTTGCATGTTTTGTAAATGCAGTTGTGACCACCCCCTAATCTCACTCTCTCCTGACTGCCAGTGTAATGGTCCGTATTTCTCAGGAGTCCAAATTATTAGAGTTATTTCACTTCAGGAGGGAAATGGTGCTGAGACTCTCAGCATCTTGTTCTCTCATGAGGTTTCGTAACGTAATTCCGTTAGCATTTTGCCATGACTTGTGATTAAAGCCCTGTTCTTAAAGCAGAGTTGAATTTGAACAAAGGCAGCATGTGAAAGTGGCTTCTTCTTCTTCTTCTTTTGGTAACTCTGGTCTGTTTTGTTTCAGCTCTGTTTGTTAGCAAAATGCTTTAAACCTGCCCTTCCGTATCTAGATGTGGACATGATGGATATTTGTAAGGAGAATGGGGCTTACGATGCAAAGCACTTTCTATGTTACTACTACTATGGTGGCATGATATACACTGGGCTGAAGAACTTTGAAAGAGCGCTGTACTTCTATGAGCAGGTAACTTCCCCCACCCCACACCCGTGTGTTGAAGGAGAGCTTTCTGTGCCTCAGGAGGGGTCAACTTCAGGCTGTAACAGCTCTGTTGATGGGCGCATCAGAAGCTACTAGATTTCCCCAGTCATTTCTGGTTGCAGCAAGAGCCTACAAATAATAAAGAAGACTTCCTCCACTTATAAAACCTACGCTCACCTGGAGACAATTCTTAGCATCCATAACAGTATAGGCCGTTAGCAAATCTGTGCTGTCTCAGGTGTTCCCTTTAACTTACGCTTCTGCCTAACAAATGGATTGATATACAATATTGAGGGGGACCTATTTCAGCCTGAGGGCACATCCCCTTCTGAGTGACCTTGCGAGGGCCACAGGTCAGCGGTGGGTGGAGACAGAGGCAAAAGTGGGCAGAACAATGGGCTACCCAATGTTACCTTGGGTACAATAGGCTTGTTTCTGCACCCACCCCTCTCTGTCCTCCATCCAGTCAAGCAAGAGGCATGATCGGAGTTCAAAGACATACCTTAGCAAAATCACCCAAGGTGCGAAACAGGGACGTGGTCTGGGGGAGAGTTCCAAAGGGCTGCATTTGTTCCCCACCCCTGGCATGGGCGTAGGCAGGGGGGCAGGAGGGGGAAATTGCCCCCCCCAGAAGCAAAAGGCTGAGGGGCGCAGGCACGGCAGCCCCAGGCTCCCGCTCCCGGCACGAAGCTCCAGAGGCGCGCGGGGAGCGTAAGCGGAGGAGGCAGCCACAGGCTCGCGTTCCCCGTGCGCCTCTGGAGCTTGGCGCCGGGAGCGGGAGCCTGGGGACGCCTCCTCGGAAGACCGGGGAGGCGCAGGCAACGTAGCCCCGCCCACATTCCCACTGTGGCCCCGCCCCTTGCCCCCCCTAATTTTTATCCTGGGTACGCCCCTGACCCCTGGTATACAGTATAAAAAGGAAGGAACAAAAGGAAGCGCCCAAGCCGTTCCCATATATACCATTCCTTGTTTCTTCCGAGAAAATAATTATTGGGCACCCAATAGGATTGTGGTTTGTTTGGAAGGAAACAGAAGTTCGTTTCTCTACTGCAGCACACGAGGAACAACAGGGAGAGCTTTTGCTGCATGTGCACAGAATAATCTGCTTGACCATGGCTCACGGATTAGGACTGCATGCAAATACAGCTTCTCTCTGTGTGTGAGTTTGTTTCTGGTGGTTTTCATTTGCTCCCTTATCTTTTTTTACTTTTACAGGCTATAACAACTCCTGCCATGGCAGTCAGTCATATTATGTTGGAATCCTATAAAAAGTATATCCTAGTTTCATTGATACTACTTGGCAAAGTGCAGCAACTTCCGAAGTATACCTCCCAGATAGTGGGTAGGTTCGTTAAGGTAAGACTCCAGAAATCCTGTATTGGTGCATTTAAAAAAAAAGAAAAAAGAATTAAGCCGAAACTGTGATGGAGGAGGAGAACTTTAATTGCAGTAGTTCTTGGGCCATAGCAGAGGAGGAGAACTTTAATTGCAGTAGTTCTTGGGCCATAGCAGTGGAAAAAAGTGGAAAAAAAGAAAGCAGAAAACGGAATTTACAGCAGCATGCATCAAAATCAATACTTGCCATTTGAAATTGAGCATTAGTAAAAGTAATAATTGGAATTAATAAAATTAACGGGCAAAGCTGTGCAGTTGGAGTTGTCTGTTTTCTCTCTTGCTTTTAGGAAAAAAACTAAAGAGCAGGAGATTTTTGGGAATAGCAGACTCATTCCAGGTTATAAGGAGAAGAGGTGTTGCAATGCATAACCTTTGCAGTCCAGGTCCTCTATTCAATCCCTGGCATCTCCAGCTAACAATAATTTGGGTAGCAGAGATGGGGAAATCCCTGGACCCTTGGAGAGCTGCTTCCAGCCAGAGCAGGCAAAACTGGACTAAATAGACCAATGCTTTGTGTTGGGATAAGACTACTTTTGAGATCACTAGTTCCTGATAGGGGCCCTCATTAGTGTTTTGAGTTGCCCTTCTCTGCATTTAAAAAAGTCTTATTTTGCTTTCTCATCACAGCCACTTAGCAACGCCTACCATGAATTAGCGCAAGTGTATGCAACCAATAAGCCCTCGGAGCTACGGAATCTGGTGAACAAGCACAGCGAGACCTTCACTAGGGATAATAATATGGGTCTGGTGAAGCAGTGCTTGTCATCTCTCTATAAAAAGAACATTCAGAGGCTAACTAAGGTGAGGCATCCATTCTGCTGTATTCTTATGAGTCCTTGGGAACATTATGCAGGTGTGTCTTGGGTGGCAAAATTGCTTGTCTGGTTCTCACGGGTGCTTTCATAAAGTCTAAAATGTTACCTGCTGACAGCATCACACACCTGGCTTCTGATTATCCTGGCTTCTGCCTTTTTGCAGGCTTCCAGGGGTAGTCCTGGGTGTGCTGTACAGGATGCTAGTCCCCCATGGGGGTTGGTCAGAGTTTGCAGAAATCTCTAATGAATCTGCTCTGCTTCTGGATTTCAGACATTTTTAACACTGTCGTTACAAGACATGGCAAGTAGAGTGCAGCTATCAGGGCCTCAGGAAGCAGAAAAATATGTCCTTCATATGGTAAGGAATGTTGCTTTTTGAACGAAATGTCAGGTCGTATTTATTTGAACATCCCTTTTCTGCGTATATTGCTTTCGGTAGCGATCAGGTTAATTGCAAACAATTGAAACTAGAGATCATATGGAAGATGTGCAACATGCGGACCTAACATATAGAATAAGAGAAGAAGAAGAACATACGTTTAAAGAAGATTGGAAAATGTTTATTGAATATATGGAGGAGAATTGTGCTTATTTGAAAACGTGGGCAGCATTAAGATAACAGTGTAAATAAGTTTTAATGGATGTGATAATGGAATACTGAATGGTTTAGTTTATCTAAAATATGCAGGGATTTGTGTTATGCAACATGAACCATGGAAAGAGAAGAAGGGAAGTTATTGATATTTTAAGGTTGTTTAAATGAATATTCTAAAATGTAAAACAGAAAATTTAGAATAGAATAGAATAAATCTTTATTGTCATTGTCCCCTTGCGGGAACAATGAAATTTCTCGGGGGGAAAGAAACTAGAGGTCATTGCAAGTAGTCAACATTAACCTGTACAATAGGATGATAATGAATATTCCTAACAACTTAATTTACCAGGATAGGCAAAGTTTTTAATGATATTATAATGATATTATGATAGCACAAATCAGAACGTATTGATCCTCATGTCGAAACAAGGGGGGTTTATTATTATTATTATTATTATTATTTGGAGACCACACATTCCTGGTTATGAGATGGGGAGGACTGCCTTTCTTGGAGGTTTTGCTGTCAGTTAAGATGCAGGAAATACAGGCAGTTGGAGGGTCTTCTGGGTGGGATGGCAGGGGCAAGATGAAACAGGAAGAGCGCCCAAATCATAAAACACCGAAACCTTGTTATTTCAGATAGAAGATGGCGAAATCTTTGCAAGTATTAACCAGAAGGATGGTATGGTTTGTTTCCATGACAACCCTGAGAAGTACAACAATCCAGCTATGCTTCACAATATCGATCAGGAGGTAAATCACCCTTCATTTTCACCTCGGTTATGGTTGCCGTGAGTGGCAGTATGAGTCAGTAGAACAGCATGCTCTGTGGCACATTATGAATTCCCTATTAATTCTATTAAAAAAACAAGCATGCAAATACCTAGCACAACCCAGAGCTGGTTCTAGTCACTTCCTGTTTAGGGAAGCTTTTAATGTTTGATGGAATATCTGTATTTTAATATTTTGTTGGAAGCCGCCCAGAGTGGCTGGGGAAACCCAGCCAGATGGGCGGGGTATAAATAATAAATTATTATTATTATTATTATTATTATTATTATTATTATTATTCTGTGCCAGCTTTTGAATTCTCTGGGAGGTGTTCTGATTTAACTCAGAGAAGATAATTGAAAAAGGCCATTCCCGCCCTCCTCCTGCCAGGAAGTCTGAAGCATAGCTCATTCTGTCCCCACCCTCCTCTTTCTCCTGTATGGGCAGAGCCCACCCCCAGAATCTTCCAGCCTCACAGTTAAAGGGATGAATTCAGGCAGTGAATTTATGGAAAGCAGGCACTTAAACTGATGCTGCTTATGAAGTTGAAAGGCAAGATTCTGGTATTTTGGATATAAAAGAGTGTGAGAGCTAATTGAAACGGCGCAGCTGAAAAATCTCTGCATGTTTAGTCTCAGATAAGTCGCCCTGAGTTTAATAGGCCTTGCTTCCAGGTGTGTGTTCATAAGATGGCAGTCCTCTAAGCCAGGCTTCCTCAAACTTGGCCCTCTATATGTTTTGGGACTACAATTCCCATCATCCCTGGCCACTGGTCCTGCTAGCTAGGGATCATGGGAGTTGTAGGTCAAAAACATCTGGAGGGCCGAGTTTGAGGAAGCCTGCTCTAAGCCAACCATGGGAATCAATCAGTTGAGTTTGGAAGAGTGATCAGGCTGGAAAGGGAGGGACAGAACCACCTGCTTCTTCTGTGACAGCCTGTTGCACAGGCATAGGCAAACTCGGCCCTCTATATGTTTTGGGACTACAATTCCCATCATCCCTGGCCACTGGTCCTGCTAGTTAGGGATCATGGGAGTTGTAGGCCAAAAACATCTGGAGGGCCGCATTTGCCTATGCCTGTTGTTGCACTTCCAGCAATTGGTTTCTTTTTCTTTTTCTTTGCTTGTCTCCTTGTCAGAAGACCTGCCAAAGAAACAGCCTTATTAGGAAAAATTAACCAATAAACTGAAACAGACACGGGGACAAATAGAAGAAGATGGCTTCCCCCCCCCCCCAGTTTGGTTTCCCTTTATCACATACACAGCCCAACAAAACAACAACAAGAATCCCCCGACAGCATACAAATCAATCTGGCTAACCTGATTCAAAAATACACACTCACACCCAAAAGCAATTCTCACTACAACCAACCAAAGACAACCAACCACAGCCTAGGGCCTAGGCCATCCCCAACCTCTCTCACGACCAAGGAAACACAACAAGTGAATAGTAAGAGAACCCATACAAGTACAGTAACGTTGACACAACCCCTCACACACACACACAAAGTAGAATAATAGAAGCATTAGCACCTGACCCGATCCCACTTGCCACTCCCCCTTTTTTCTTTTTTCTTTTCTTCTTCTTAATTGTTTAAACCAGTTCATAAACCAAGAACTTATACATTGACCACTAATAATGAAACACGCTGTGGATATTTTTCCACATTATGCCATTTTTGTGATATACAAATGACTTGAGAAAACTTGGTATACTTGTTTGTATAATATTTTTCTTTTTTATAAAATCTAATAATAATAATGATAATAATAAAGAGCTGGCAAAGGGGGTGGAGCCCATCCTCTCGCTGCTTTCAACAGCCGCTCCTCTTTTGACTAAACAGCGACTTAAAAAGAATGTGCAGGGTAGTAACTTCTGTGAGCTCATTTACAAGGAGGGCCTAGTCACTTTGGACATCAAAAACCACAGATCTGCGGCTTGTGCCAAATGGAGGCATGGGGAAAGATGGCAGGAAAAGCGGGACCTTTAGTGGCTCACACTGGAATCTCGGGACGTGTGATCAGAGCTCAAGGATACTGTCAGTGGAGATGTAGAAGGCTGGAAAAAGAAATAGAAAAATTCAGCAAAAACCTCTAGACTTTACATCTCTAGCTGCTGTGCAAGGATGGACAGGCTTCTGGTTTCTTTATTATTATTATTATTATTATTATTATTATTATTATTATTATTAAGCCAAGTGCAAAATAGTGGCTGGCGTCCTGGTGCAGATTGCTGCAGTTAAACAATTGGGCATCAAGGAACCCTTCTGCAGACCACCCAGACACAATTCAACAGATCCTCTTCCACCTTCTGTCTGTTCCTGCCATAGAAACAACAGATGGGATGGGCCAAATTCCTTCCTTGCCCTTGGTCGCTGCATTTCAGTACTGATTGTGGCTTTGGGCAGCGGCGACTTCCTGATGGTTACCTTGACTGGCCCAGTGAAAATGCATTCAATGTTATCTTCTTCCTTGCTGCCCTGTCCCGGATGCTTGGGTTCTTAGCAACAAACAGATATTTGTAGCGATGCCCAAATCTGTAAAGCAGTAGTCTTGAAGTGAATGGCAAGGGAGAGGATAAAGAGTTCAAAGTGGTTACTGGGATGGATTCCAAGAGTCTATATATGTGGTGCCTGGGAATTCTGACACACGTCTGACCATAGGCCTTCAATGTGGATGATGAAGCTAACAAACGGTGGCTGTCCTGTATAATCTGACTCTCCACAGATGCTGAAATGTATAGAGCTTGATGAGAGACTGAAAGCCATGGATCAGGAGATCACTGTGAACCCTCAGTTTGTGCAGAAGGTAAGTGGCAGGACTCAGCTCTGTTTGGCCTTTTTCATAGAATTGTAGACTTGTAAGAGACATTGCGGATCAACTAGTCCAGCCCTCTGCAATGCGGGAATATGCAGGTGCCCCATATGGGGATTCAACCTGCAACCTTGGCAATATGAGCACCATTCTCTAACCAACTGAACTATGTGCGTGGAAGCCAAACATCAAGCATGCATGGAAGCAAGCACCCTCTTTTGAATAGAAAACACAGTGCATTGCTGCTTAACCAGTGGGTTGCGCCATTGCCATGCATCCCTCCTCTCACCACCTTACAGATTAGTCCCAGCGGTGCCATTTCCTATTTTGCTGGATTCACAAGGACACGCTTCTCTTTGTCATCCCCAAATTACAGCTCTTTTTACCTGACTGAAATGTAAGCCAAGAAATGGCTTCAGAGTAATTTCCAATGTTTAGAAAAATCACATGGGGAAGAGGTGTGGATTGCTTAACTACTCTGGGAATTGTATCTCTCTGAGGGGAACAGGAGTCGCCTAACAACTCTCAGCATCTTTCACAAACTGCTACACCTCTCAGGATCTTTGGGGGAAGCTGTGACTGTTAAATGTTGTATCATAGTGCTTTAAATGTATGGTGTGAATTGGCCTGTTCTTTTTCTTATTGCCTGTGTTTTGGAAGTAGGTCTTAACAACTTTTCTGCTTCCTTGACAGAGTATGGGCTCCCAGGAAGACGAATCAGGAAGCAAACCATCCAGTTATTCTTGAAAATCACATTTTACTTGCTACTCTGTCGTAGAGCAACAAAAAACCGAAAAAAAACTAAAGAGAACCACCTTTAGGATCAGAGTGTTAAAAAAAATTGAACTGTTTCGCCTGGACATTGAGCAAAATTAAAATGATGTCTTCTCAGTACTGTGTGATTCCCCAAATATTCTCTGCAAGGAAAGGAAAAAATCTCATTCTGTTGTGGATTTATCTTGAGGTTAACATCGTTAATGCATTAAATAATTTACTTTTTGTTTTATATGGCTTTGTTTTCATAATGGCCCTTCTTTTCCTCCATGAGACATTCAAGAAGTTTTATGTTCCTTCTTCAGGGAACAAGACAGGGCTAGTTGGACTGAAAACTCCCCCCCCCCTTCATTTGTTTGATATACAACCTTTCTGAATGAACTTTTTATATGAGCAGGATAGCTTATTATTAAGGGAGGGGGGATGGTTTTTTCTTCCCCTTCCCCACCTAATTAAACTGGTACATACCTTTACTTGGTGGTAGCTATTACTAGATTAAAGACTCCTCAAATTTGACTGGCAAGGTTGAATGGAGAACGTTCTCCCAAATTGTACCTGCCTCTCCCATTTCTAAAGCAGAGAAGCTGGCCTCGTGCTAGACCTTTTGATAAGGGAGCCTGTGAACTACCTGCCATGAACAGAAACTTCTGCCTGGCTAGCAGCCACTGGCTCCGCCTGCTGCTTCCCCTTCTCGGCCTCTCAGTAGGGCTTCTCCCATCATGACCACTTGCTTATTCCAGCTCTACTTGGCTTGATCAAAAGGTAGAGAGGAGGTGCTGCTGTGGTCCTGCAGCACCCAGTACATTATAGGGCATCTCTTTTAAATGAAGTACTGTACAGGAGTGCAAAATTATCCCGCCATCCTTAAGAACAAGGATCTGTCTTAAAGCTACACATTCGAAATCAGTCCAGCCAATGGAATTTAGTCGTCCATGTGTGGTTCAGAATTTCTCACTGCGATCAGCTCTGGCATGGAAGGTCCGAGTGAATAGTTTCCCTGGCTGGTTGCCTCCACTGTATCCTAATGCGTTTCCGTTGCATTGAGAGCATATGTGAGCTTTGGAAAGGGATTTGTGGCTATGGGGTGGGAGTTAGTATTCTTGATCTTCAAAAGAGGTTTGTGCATGTGTCTTTTGCAAAACCTGAAATGGGATGTAGATGAGTTTTAAGTAGAACATATAATAAACACTGGTTTTTATTTGTTTTTGTTTTTGCACTCTTGAGAAGCTCTTGTGGCACTTTATATACCAGAGCTAGGAAACAGGCATGGCATTTTATATCCACAAGCAGTTTTTAATGTGTATGAAAAATACAGGTTGCAGCATACGTATATGTATTTTTAAAGATTTACTTGCTCTGAAGTTCTCTTGCACAGTCCTTTTTTTTTTAAGGTGGTGGGGGATTTAGTCCAAGGACTCTGGCTTGCGAAAGGAAGGGAGCCGTGGTTAACACTTGTTTTGGGGCTTTAAAAAACCACATCGTTTTGTAACTTCTGTAAAGTAGCTATTCGATTAAATTTAACACCTGCCTAGTGTGTGGGCCAGTGGTTCTCAAATGATAGGTACAGACCCCCATTCAAAGAAACGTGAAAGATAAATTTGGAGCTTTTTGAAGATTGGTGATGTGCTGCTTGTTTTATTAGGGTTGGGGGCTAAAGACAGAACAAGCTTGAAAGCCACCTAAACAAGACGGCGTGCACAGTGTCAAGTGTCACGAGTGGAGATTTAGAATTTTAACCTTAAAATGAACCCACCCTAGTTAGCGTCGTAAGCATGTACCAATGCTTGCAGCAATTTGAACTGGAGATGTGGGGTTATCACAATACTGATATGGGGGCAGCTTAGTGCCCCGACAGATGAATTACATCAGGAATGGGAAGACGTGTTTGTTAGTGGCTACCAGGTGCTTTGATCAGGGTTTTTCAACCTGGGATCCCCAGCTGTTGAACTACAACTCCCATCATTCCTGGGAATTCCTCCCTATCCTGGCCTATGACACCCGAGATGTGTGCTTTCCTGCGACTGCCATCTGTTTTAGCAATATTTAATTTTGCTTTCAGATAGCTGTAACCTGCCCTGGGACTTATTGGCGAAGGGGTGGGTAAGGAATTTTAATGATGATGATGATACTGGCTGATCTGCCTGGGGGATGATGGGAGGTGTGGTCCAACAACATCTGGGGACCCAAGGTTTTAAGGACGCTAACTTGGGCCTTATCTGTTAGGCGGTCCGGAGGATGTGTGTTAAATGGAAGTAGCACACACAGGATCTCATGTCGGGCAAGATCTAAGTGACCTTAGCTACGGACCCTTCCTAACCTTTGAACACTTTGCTGTGGCAGGGATTCTATGGTTGGAGTAGACCACATAGATCTGCCCACCCTTGGTGCATGTGCTGTGTTGCCAATGCTGGAAATAAATTTCAGTTCCTATAAGCCACTGCGTGAATTGTAGATACTTGACTACTGAGCCCTACGTAGTGTGACCCTTCCACCTTGCAGGGTAGGTCAAATCTGCAATGCAGCCTCTGCTCTAATCTCGAGGCTCAGCTTCAAGCATTACTTTGAATTTCTTGCTTGCAGCCCCTGAAGTCTGCCTGCGAGTTGGGGGAACGATCTCTAGTTATTAGACGCATGCAGTTTGCATGCGCAAAGTAAGCTTGATAAAGCTGTAGCTCGGGTTCCCTGTGTAAACGATGGCTTTCAAAGTGGAAGCCAGCTTTGGTGATGTCTGCTTTCAAAAGATTCCTGCATTGTAGGGGGTTGGACTGGAGGACCCTTGTGGTCCCTTCCAACTCTACGATTCTATGATTCCTGTTGTTGTATACACACCTCATGCTGGAGCAAGTTTTGCCGTCTACTTTTCAGCTTCAACCATGACTTATCATTATACATGCAGGACTGATCACTAGGTTCCCCCCCTCCCGCCCCCCCATTACCACGTTTGCAAGTTGTGAGCCTTTGTCCCAGGTTCATTCATTGGGATCTCCAGGTATGGCTAGGAAAAGACTCCTTCCCTCAAGCCTGGGAGAGCTGCTGCCAGTCAGAGCAGACAGCAGCAAGATACACGGATCCCTCTGTCTAAAGCAGATTCCTGCTCCTAAAAAGTTGCTTGCAAAGGAATCATGATTATAACATGCATGCTCATGTATTTAGTGTTGGCAAGGGGGAAAGGAGTGCAGGTCCCCAAGGGTGGCTCCTGATTTGCAAACAATGGTTTGCAGAAACCGTACTGCGTAAGCCATAGTTTGAAGTCAAACTAGCTAAGGCTTCCTTTCAGTGGAAAATGCTTCACTAATATTTGTATGGCACTATTAAAATACTCAAAGTGTTCCACTTGCACTATGTTGTAAACCTTACAACAGTCTTGTAAGGTAGGTCAGATTCATTCTGGCATTGCAGACTACCTATTGAGCTCATGGCAGAAGATTCAAAGAGGCTTGCGACTCTTGATTCACAACATGAAATTCAGTATTTGCAATTAACATGAAATTCTTGTTAGATCTAAAACACCACCAATTACAATTGTGGGTTGATTGATTTGCTGGTCTTTCCAAAGAAATCTTTCCAAGTTGGTTTCCATCCATAATTGTTCCATAATTAGCGACTTTTGCTCCTGTGCTGTGGCAGTTGTTGCGATACTCAATACCTCCCAGAATAATAACAGAGGTTGGGGTGTATTTCTAAGTCTCTTTAGGCCACCCAGATTCCCATCAGCCCCAGCCAAGAAAGGCTAAGATTATGGGAGTTGCAGTCCTGCCACACCTGGAGGGCACCAGGCTCCCTGTATTATCTATAAAGCAGCCTTTCCCAACCAGGAGCTCTCCAGATGTTTTAGACAACCTGTGCTGGCTGGGGCTGATGGGATTTGTGGCCTAAAACATCTGGAAGGATGGAGAAAGGCTGCTTTAAACAACCTTGGACTCTTCTTTAATGACTGGAAGGAAAGGCCTGTGTGTGCTTCATCTATATCTTAATCTGAAAATCCTTTTGGTTGTGTGATCCTTAATAAAGTGGAAGATGGCTTGCCTCATACGCAGCTATCCTGTGACCTGCAGACTCATAAATGACGAAGCTAAAATCTGCAGCTGTTTTAGCAATTTGTACAATGCCATATAAAGCAACATTGCAGTGTGCACCTTGCACAACTGTTTCACCCTCAGTGTACATTATATTTCTTCCCATTTCCATCCTAGTATTGTTTTTTTAAAAAACAACAACAAAAACAAACAACCATTCTGTTGCAAAAGTCTTCCTTTATTACTCAGTGCTGTTGTGAGCTGTCTTATGTGTGCTGTCGCTGGAATACCCTGTATAATATGGAGAGATGTGGGGTTCTCTTTTGCATGGCTGTGACAGGTCAGTGCCGAGGAGCTTTTTTTAAAATAATAATAAAACTGTATTATTTAGTGACGAATAAAAAAGATCACACACAAGACTTCCAAGTTTGTTTTCAATATGCTATGAGGAACGATTGCAGCACTTGGGACTTTTTAGTTCAGAGAAAAGGCAAGTGAGAGGCAACATGATAGAAGTTTTTTAAAATTATGCATGGCAAGGAGAAAGTGGATACAGAAACGCTTTCCTCCATTATAACACTTGTAAACATCCAGTTAAGCTGAATGCTGGAAGAATGATGACAGATAAAAGAAAATATTGCTTCATGCAGTTAAAACTATGGAACTCACTGCTGCAGGAGGCAGGGATGGTCACCTACTTGCATGGTTTTAAAAGAGCCTTGGACAAATAAATGGAGGAATGGCTCTGCACAATGGCTCTGCTCTGCCTCCACAGTTGGAGGCAGCAACGCTTCTGGAAACCAGTTGGTGGAAGCTGCAGAGTTGCTCTTGTGCTCAGATTCTGGTTTCCCGCAGGCATCTGCTTGGCCATTGTGAGAACAGGATGCTGGACTAGATAAACCATTGGCCTGATCCACCCGGTTCGCCTTATGTTCCCATGTTGTTCTCATGTCCTGCTTGTGGGTTTTTCAGAAGCTCACCAACCCATGTTGCTGGCCGCTGTGGGATGCTGGGCTAGATGCGCCTCTGGTGGTGCGACCGGCTTGGTGCTACCGGTATGTTCTTAGGATGCTACTGCGATAAGAAGCCATGATGGTAATGCAGCCTTCAAATAAGCTTACCAATGTTACTGCCTGCAAAACATTTCTACCAGCTTTCTGGAATCACTAAAAAGGGATGACAGATTGCGAAGCTGAGGCTCCAATACTTTGGCCACCTCATGAGAAGAGAAGAATCCTTGGAAAAGACCCCGATGTTGGGAAAGATTGAGGGCACTAGGAGAAGGGGACGACAGAGGACGAGATGCTTGGACAGTGTTCTCGAAGCTACGAACATGAGTTTGACCAAACTGCGGGAGGCAGTGCAAGACAGGAGTGCCTGGCGTGCTCTGGTCCATGGGGTCACAAAGAGTCGGACACGACTAAACGACTAAACAACAAAAAGGGATGGAGTGTGTTGTTTGTTCTGTAGCAGCCTTCATCAACCACCTTATTCATCTGCATGGAATTCCTTTTTGAATATGGTGTGATCCAGCAGGCTCCCCCCCCCCTTATATTTGTAGCTGTATCAGATCCTAGACCAAATAATGGCATACACACCCACTCTGGGTTTACTCCTTAGCCTTTTTTTTCCCCCTAAAGATGTCCCACAAGGCAGCGGGTACTTGATTTTTCCTTGCGGTTTACTCCTAAAGCCTTTCTCACAAATGAGTGTAGCCATAAGGCACTGGAGGTTTAGGACCAGAGCAGGGCCGTCTTACCCATAGGTGCTAGGGCCTATTACCGCCTGGCCCTCAGAACCCTTCTGCAGGCCACATCCCCGTTTCACAGCCCGGGTTTTTGATTTTGCCTGGCTGGAAAACACGGGATTCTGCAAGGTCTAAAGGGAACCCCAGGTGGCTGCATTGTGGACCCACTGTCTTCAAGGGCAGCCCCACGAGGACAGTACTGCAGTAATCCAGCCTGGAAGTCACCAGGGCATGGAGCCCGATTTATTTTATCTATTTTTATTTTTTAAATTTCTATACCACTTCATATTTTTATGAAAAAGCAGTTTACAGCATATTAAATCAATAAAACATAAATAAAACAATTGCACTAAAAGGCACAGCTTTTCCCCCAATCTGATTTCACAAGGCATCTCGCCTCTCCAGGTGACTCTGTTGTCCTGCGCTGCTACTGTCACATGACTGTCACAGGACTCTCTGGCTCGCAACATCTCCCTAAGGGCATGGGGGTGGGGACTAGAAAGAAGAGCCCGTGACTGAGAGGCACCTGCTCTGATCGCCTTTCCTCTTCCCATCTGACTTTCAGCCTTTCTGCCTCCATTCTGTTCCTTAGACGGCACGAACCCCAGATTTGTATTGCGGAAATATTACTGCTCATCCCCCCCTCTTTCATCGATAGACCCGTCCGTTGTCTCCAGGCTGGAGTAAGCGAGGGCGAGATCATATTCCTATTCTAGGGGGTATCAGTGACGATTAGGAGGAGAATGCCTGGAGGCTAACATACGAGGTTCTGGAACTGAGTTTTTTTCTGTAGCTGTACCTTCGACTATCCCCTCTGTACCCTTGTTCTCCGTGGGGCCTTAATGAAGGCGACTAGAGCTCTCTTGCCTCCCCCTTGGAGAGTGGGCCTAATGGTACGTCCCGCCCAGTCAGTGTCAGGCGCTTCGGGCAGGACCAAGCGTCTGGACAGCTGCGCATGCGCATAGAAGGGTGGAGGAAGCAAGGTTTAGAATGTTGTCCCTAGACCTGCGATAGAAGCCGACCTCACTCAGGACTAGGAGCTTGGTTTTGCACCTGCGGAAGGAACAAAGGGGTAAGGTCTTGGGGGAATGCTTGGGAATGCCAGAGCATGGCTAGGGATGGTGGGTTGGGGGGTGTTTCTTTGGATGTGTGTTAAGCTCAAGTTTACTGCAGAGAGAAGGAGCAAGCATGTTTAGAACTCAAGGCAAGCAGCATGGGGAGCCCCCGCCCCAGAATTTATGCATTTTGAAAACTTCCCCGTGCTGCAGTTTTTACTAGACTCGCTTGCATTGGCTTATTATGCTGGTAGAAGCTAACAAGCAACTAAAAATGATATTGAAACAGGTCGCAGCTCAACAGGGTGATCTGCTCCGGGGGGAGGAAACACAGGAATGAAGGTTGGGAAGAGCTAATGGGTGAGAAGATGGAGGAGCTTTTACAGACCCCAGACAGGGAAGGGCAAATATTGGGGGAAGACTTGCTGGATTGTCAGCTAAGAGGTGCCTGGTGCTATAGCTATAATGCTAGCTAGCTATAATGCTCTTTGACTGCAGTTTTTAGATTTCATATTTAAGCGATGTGGTTTCATTTTGTACTGGGAGGCAGTGTTGCGTAGTAGTTACAGGGTTGGGCAAGGGCTGGGGAGACGAGGGTTCGAGTCCTTACTCAGCTATGTAACTTAGAACCAGCTCCGGTTTTTCAGCCTACTTCACAGGGTTGTTGTGAAGAGGAAAAGGAGGTAGGGAAATCATTACTGTATATAAATTTACATGAGCTCATTCCACTATTTCATTTATTACTCAAGGAGCTCTGTCTGTTATGGTTTCATTTTGGCAGCTGCCTTACTCCTTATAGAAAGGTGGCATATAAATACTAGAAACAATATATGAAATATAGGGCAGGCATCCCCAAACTGCGGCCCTCCAGATGTTTTGGACTACAGTTCCCATCATCCCTGACCACTGTTCCTCTTAGCTAGGGATCATGGGAGTTGTAGGCCAAAACATCTGGAGGGCCGCAGTTTGGGGATGCCTGATATAGGGCATAGGGGGGTGGGGCGAGTTTGCCTGTTTTGCAGGTAGCAGAGAGCAGAAAATGCTCTTCTTTGCCCCTCCAGAAATGTGAATGGGTTATTTCGAAGGTTGTGGAGTGGAAGGTTGAGGCACAGGTTCTGGAAAGGCTACGTGTCCTGTGTTCGAGACCTGCGTGCCTCTCTTGATTCTCCAGGGATTCCTGCCGGAGAGCCGCAATGAACGCCATTGTTGTCCTTTGCCACTTTTGTGAGCTGCATGGGCCTCGTACGCTCTTTTGCACGGAGGTCTTGCACTCGCCTCTTCCGCAAGGGGCGGGCAGTGGAGACAGCCCTGGGCAGAGCGAGCAGGCAGAAGAGGAGGAAGGAGGCATTCAGATGAGCAGCAGGATCCGGTCGCACAGCCCGGCGGAAGGTGCCAGCGCAGACTCCAGCAGCCCAGGGCCCAAGAAGTCCGACATGTGCGAGGCGAGTAGATTTGAGACCGTGAGCTGCTCTTGCACCAGAATGGGAAGTGTTGATATCTTGCCTGTCAGTGGAAGACTGTGTGTCTTCACCTTGAAGCACTGTGGAAATTACTATTTGTTACTATTATTTATTGGTCATTCTTGAACCATAGTAACTCAAAAGTGACTCAGAATGGAGAAACAAGCAAACTCATATTTTGAAACCAGCATTGAAACACAAAAGCAAAATATAGTTTTGCTTTTAAAAAGCTGGATTATAATAGGGTTGTCATAATAATAGCTTTTATTTTGCAAAATTTCCCCCCCCCCAAAGGTTTTTTTTTACCTATTTTTTAGGAAAATAACAAAACAAAGAACAAAAACAAACCACAAACCACTTCCGATATGGGCTGCCATACACCTGGGTCTTTCAGACCATTTTTCCCATTTCCTGAAAATTCCACCCGGACGCCTTTTTCGACGGATGAATGTCTGAGAAATTCTGGATGTATAGCAGCCCTAGATTATAACATCTCACCCACCATAGATAATTGAAAGCTAAAGGCCTGGTGGAAAATGAATGTTTCTGCCTGGCGCCTAAAGATATGCAGTGATGGTTCCAGGAACGCCTCCCTGGGGAGAGCATTCCACAAGCGGGGAGCCACCACCGTAAAGGCCTGTTCTTGTGTTTCCACCCTCCAGACCTCCTAAGAAGGGGGCACGTGGAAAAGAGCCTCAGATTATGATTGCAGGATCTGGGTCAGTTCATTTGGGGAGAGGTGGCCCTTGCAGTATTGGGGTCCTGAGCTTTATAGGTGAAAAACCAAGACTTTGAATTGGGCCCGGAAACTAATTTGCACCTCATGATAAATCCTTTGTGACACAAATGAATTTCTCATGCCCTTATTGTGTCTAGATCAGGAATGGGGACCTTCCTCAGCTGAAGGGCCACATTCCCTCACAAATGACTTTCTGGGGGCCACGTGCAAGGCAAAAGTAGATGGAGCTTTGTGCTTGACTCTTGCCTTGTGAACGGTGCGCTATATTCCAGCCACATAAAAGTCGAGAGGTTCCTTCCTCCACTTCTCTAACCAGGCAAGCAAGACCCATTATCGCAGCTCAGGGTTCTTAGGGTCCTTTAATGGGCTGCAGCTATTATGGGAAACAATCCAAGAGGCTCCCCACCACCCCTTACCTAAAAAAGGAAGTACATTTTCCCGTGGTGTTCCTACACTGTCTGGTTTCAGGGAATGGGCTTCATCCCCCCGTGGCAGGAGATAAGCAGAAGAAAGGAAAAGGAGTCTTCTTACCAGTTAGAAACTTTAATAATCACAGCGAGAAAACAAAGAACACCTCTCCTAGAGTCCCAATTAAAGATTACACCCCCTTAATCTACATCACTTCTGCGTCTTGTAATCTGAGCTCGTCCCCTCTGTGCTTTCTGTTCTGCCACTTTCTGGGCTCTCTGTGACTTTGGAGAAGGGGGGTGATTGCTGCCCAGAGACTGTGAATCTGTTAACCCTCTCTCTTCCAGTGTCTCTTCTCCTAGCTGTTCCCCATCCAGTATTTCCCAGCTCCTGCCTTCTGATCTATGTCCCTCTACACGCCACTATTCCAAATCTATACTGTCGTCCCGCTCCTGGGAAGACTCAGGATCCGCATCAGGGGGAAGGAGAGGCTCCCACCATTCCTCCTCGGTGCAGCCCTTCTCAGCATGGTCCCTGACATACACTAACTCCGGCTTCTCTTTCCGCGACCAGGGTTGCCGCTCTCTGCCTGCAGGGCACCCGGGCTACGTCAGCCACGACAAAGAGACCTCCATCAAATACGTCAGCCACCAGCACCCAAACCACCCCCAGCTCTTCAGTATCGTGCGCCAGGCCTGTGTCCGCAGCCTCAGCTGTGAGGTGAGCCACATACCATGCAAATAATTGCCAGATGCATCCTCTGGCTTAACAACGTGAATTATGTGTATTTTAATGAACCAAACAGAGTGGAAGATTCTGAGTTATGAGAGTGTGTATGAACTTAAAGAGTGCTTAGCTCTTTTTTAAAGGTTGCTATTTTGTTAAGTTGTTAATATTGTTTTACAGATTATAAGGGGACCCAGGTGGCGTTGTGGGTTAAACCACTGAGTCTAGGGCTTGCTGATCAGAAGGTCGGCGGTTCGAATCCCTGCAACGGGGTGAGCTCCCGTTGCTCGGTCCCAGCTCCTGCTAACCTAGCAGTTCGAAAGCACATCAAAGTGCAAGTAGATAAATAGGGACCGCTCCGGTGGGAAGGTAAACAGCGATTCCGTGTGCTGCTCTGGTTCGTCAGAAGCAGCTTTGTCATCACGGCCGTCTTAAGCACCCCTGGCGCCGTGGTGCGACGGATCCCTCTGGCGCCCCCCCGCCCCGTTTCCCAGCGCGGTGGGCGGGCGGGCACAGTGCGGCTGACACAGGCACTGCTGCGCGGCAGGCAGGCAGGCACAGTGCGGGTGCTGTGGGCGCAGCTGCGCGGCGGGCCAGCCAGTGGGCCGGCGCAGCTCGCGGTGCCCCCCTGGCGGGCCGGCGCCGTGGTGCCCTGCGCCACCCAGCCTGGCCATAGGGCCGGCCCTGTTTGTCATGCTGGCCACATGACCCGGAAGCTGTCTATGGACAAACGCCGGCTCCCTCGGCCTACATAGCGAGATGAGCACCGCAACCCCAGAGTCGGACACGACTGGACCTCATGGTCAGGGGCCCCTTTACCTTACAGATTATAAATGCCGTATTGATTTGTTAATCATATAATACGACTTTTGTTGTAATTGTGATGTTTATTTTATTTTTCAGTTGCTGTTTTATAGATGGTCATTGTTTGATGGATGATTTGTTCATTATTTTATATGATTTATGCTGTATTTGTGATGTTTATTCTGGTTTACCATGCTTTAATTTATTTTTTGTAAGCAGCTTTGGGATTCATTTGAATGAAAAGCGGCCTAGAAATACAATGAATCAAATCAAATCTCCCTCGCTCACTATTTGGGGAAGTGACCAGTGGTTGAGCACCTGTGCGCTGTGTGAATAAATATTTTATTTTATATGTTCTAAGTCTTCTTTGGGTGTTCACAAGTTCTAGTGTTATGAGGGAGGGAGGAAAAAATTGTGCATCTACTTTCCCCTTGCCATGTATAATTTTACAAACTTTTATCATGTCGCCTCTTATTCGCCTTTTCTCTGAACTAAAAAGTCCCAAACGCTGCAAGCCTTCTCCTCCATGAACTTGCTTGGTCCTCTTTTAAAGCCACCCTGATTGGTGGTCATCACTTCCTCCTGTGGTAGGGAGTTCCACGGATGAACTGCACTGCATAAACAAGTATTGGCCCGAATACAGGTGAAACTTGGGAAATTAGAATATCGTCGAAAAGTGCATTTATTTCAGTAATGCAACTAAAAAGGTGAAACCAATATATGAGATAGATGCATGACATGCAGAGCAAGATATGTCAAACCTTTAATGGTTGTAATTGTAATTATTTGTCGTTAGGCGGGTCAATTATAAATGGAATGTAATTAATGAAATGTAATAGCGATGTTTATTTTTGTATTATTGTAACGATTTGTTTTATTACTGTGGAATTTTTAAAAGAAAGCATTTGTAAAAATTAAAAGAAAAATTAAAAATAATAAGTTGCATTATGGAAATAATTACTGATATTCTAATTTTCCAAGTTTCACCTGTATAAGTCGCACCTGCAAGTAAGCCGCACCTTTAAAATTCGGCGGCTTGGGAGAGGCTTGGGAGCAGCGGACAGGATGAATGCTGTGGCCCCGCACTCCTGGGCTGCTTCCTGGGGGGGTTGGGGAGCCATGCCGCTTTGACGGCGGCGTAAGGTCGTGAATATAAGCCGCACTTTAACTTTTCACGATAGGAATTTGGGGGGGAAGAGCAGCTTATATTTGGACCAATACAGTACTTCCTCGTATGTGTCCTGAAACTTCCAGCGCTCAGCTCCGTTGCATGTCCGCGGGTTCTAGTGTTAGTTTGATCTCGTTGCCAGGTGTGCCCGGGACGCGAGGGCCCCATCTTCTTCGGCGACGAGCAGCATGGCTTCGTCTTCAGCCACACCTTCTTCATCAAAGACAGCTTGGCGCGTGGCTTCCAGCGCTGGTATAGCATCATTGCCATTATGATGGACCGCATCTATCTCATAAACTCCTGGCCTTTCCTGCTGGGCAAAGTCAGAGGCATCATCGACGAGCTTCAGGGCAAAGCGCTCAAGGTGGGAGCATGCTTGGGGGTTGCTGCTGTTTCTCCCAAATATTTTCCATTGAATTTTTAAAATATCATTTTTATTAAATCTCCAAAAATATTCCAAAACATTTATCGTCAGATTGTTGTTGTTTAGTCGTTTAGTCGTGTCCGACTCTTCGTGACCCCATGGACCATAGCACACCAGGCACTCCTGTCTTCCACTGCCTCCCGCAGTTTGGTCAAACTCATGTTGGTGGCTTCGAGAACACTGTCCAACCATCTCGTCCTCTGTCGTCCCCTTCTCCTTGTGCCCTCCATCTTTCCCAGCATCAGGGTCTTTTCCAGGGAGTCTTCTCTTCTCATGAGGTGGCCAAAGTATTGGAGCCTCAGCTTCACGATCTGTCCTTCTGGTGAGCACTCAGGGCTGATTTCCTTAAGAATGGATATGTTTGATCTTCTTGCAGTCCATGGGTCTCTCAAGAGTCTCCTCCAGCACCATAATTCAAAAGCATCAATTCTTCGGCGATCAGCCTTCTTTATGGTCCAGCTCTCACTTCCATACATCACTACTCTATCGTCGATACAAAAACTTTTTTTCAACATAACTTCCTTGTCTTCCCACCCATCCATTTCTGGTGTTTGTTTTTTTATTTCTATAATAATAATTTGATTTTTTTATACCCTGCCCATCTGGCTGGGTTTCTCCAGCCACTCTGGGCGGCTTACAGCATATATACAAACATCATTTTTATTAGCTGTTTTACAATACACGTGTTTTTATTATCTGAACTTCACTATCATTGGTTCTTTCTGTAATCCACTGCTTATATTTTAATTCTTGCCCACAACTTCATGTACGGGTGATACTTTGATAGGTAATCCATCAATAGGCTCCATCAATTGAATTTTAATAATGAGAAGCAGGTTGCTGAAAAGAGAAATGGAAGAAAAATTAGTTTCAGAAAAGGGAGAAGTTGTCATGATTGCCAAAAAAAAAGGAGTCATAGCATCATGGAATTGCATAGCTGCCAAGTCTCCCGCTGAAAAATGCGGGATCAGCAGCGGCGCAGCACTGGAAGTTGCTTCTACGCATGTCCGGACATGCGTAGAAGCGACTTCCAGTGCCGCGCTACCCATGTATGGGCACCAGAAATCAGGCAGCACCAGGACCCAAAATGGAGCCTCCCTGGCAGGTAAGAAACCCGGGGGATTTACGGGATTTTTCCCAATCTGGGCTGCCAGTGGGAAACGGTTTAAAATACGGGGGTTTCCCGCCGAAAACGGGAGACTTGGCAGCTATGGAATTGTAGAGTTATCTACAGTAGGGCCCAAGGGTCATCTAGTCCAACCCCCCTGCAATGCAGGAATCTCAGCTAAAGCATCCAGGACAGGTGACCACCCAACCTCTGTCTGAAAACCTCCAAGGAAGGAGAGTCCACCACTTCCTGAGGGAGACCGTTCCGCTGTCGAATGGCTATTACGGTGGTACCTCGACTTACGAAGGCGATCCGTTCCGCGACGCTCTTCGTAAGTCGAAACCTTCGGATGTCGAGGCATTCGGAAGTCGAGGTGCCACTGTACTGTCAGAAGGTTCTTCCTGATGTTTAGCTGGAATCTCCTTTCTTGTAACTTGAAGCCACTGATTCGAGTCCTACCCTCCAGAGCAGGAGAACACAAGCTTGTTCCCTCTTCCGTGTGACGGCCCTTGAGATATTTGAAGATGACTATCCTATCTCCTCTTTTCTAGGCTAAGCAGACCCAAGTCCTACAACTGTTAGGCTTTGTATAGGGCAGGCATGTCCAGCTCCCAAGAGACTGCAAATTTCTCCCAGTATAAAAAAATTGGCAGTGATCTACTCATTATCCAAAGTTGTTGAGCTTTTTTTTGGGGGGGGGATTGCACAGTTTTTTAGCTCCCCCCCCCCGGTAACTTTTTCTACACGATAAGGATCCTGTGATCTACCAGGATCAGCCGGAGATCTACCGGTAGATCACGATCTACTGGTTGGACATCCCTGGTATAGGATATAGCTATACTGGGGGCCTTTTTGGTGCCTGCTCCCAGATTTTGGAACTCCCTCCCTAAAGAGATTTGACTGGCTCCCTCTTTGTTGTCCTTCGAAGACACTCTCTTTGGGGAACTGACTGCTTTTAGTGAAAGGGCTGTTGCCGTTCTGTTTTCATTGCAGTTATCTGTATGCACCCAACAGGTATTCATAGAGTTGTACAGTCTGAAGGGGCCACAAGGGCCATCCAGTCCAACCCCCTGCAATGTAGGAATCTTTTAGCCCAACGTGGGGCTCAAACCCACAACCCTGAGACTCAGGTTCTACTTTGATATGTAGTTTTCATTCTGTTAATGTTTAATTGCTTTTTTAATGATTGTGGTCTCCCCCCCCCCAAATGCTTTTAGGTTAGGCATAGGCTAACTCCGCCCCACCAGATGTTTTGGACTACAATTCCCATCATCCCTGACCACTGGTCCTGTTAGCTAGGGATCATGGGAGTTGTAGGCCAAAACATCTGGAGGGCCGACGGTTGCCTATGAATGTTTTAGGCGTTCCTAAAAGCCGCCTCAGGTTCCCATCAGGGGGGAAAGTGGGGTATTCCGTAAATAAAATTTAAAAATTAAAATAATCATACTCAATAATAAAAAAGACCAAGAGGGAAAGGATGCGTGGTCTGGAATTACGAAAGGGTTCGGTGCATTTTCATTCTCTTTTTTAAAATATATATATTTTAATTAGTTTTCCAAATTATTACAAATCTACCAAAATTGCTTTAATACGATTTCTTCAAATCAGGTTGCCCACTCCTGTTGCAAACCTATGCCCATCTCTTCCTCCTATTGCCACATCTTCTCTTCTTTAATTGCCATTCCATCCATTACTAAGTTGTTGTCCAGTTTTACAGCAAGCCATAATTTCCTCCTCGCAGGCAGTGCCATTTTTATTCTCGCTCGTCTGCCCTGCAGGTCTTTGAAGCTGAGCAGTACGGATGCCCCCAGCGGGCGCAGCGCATGAACACGGCTTTTACTCCTTTCCTGCACCAGCGGAACGGAAACGCGGCTCGTTCCCTCACCTCTCTGACGAACGACGAGAACCTGTGGGCCTGCCTCCACACCTCCTTTGCCTGGTAACCCACTTTGTGTGTCTCTCACCTACAGTGCCGGATTTACGTACAAGCTAAACAAGCTGTAGCTTAGGGCCCCACTTTCCTGGGGGCCCCAAAAAAAAAATTTAAAGGAAAAAACCCCTGGATGTACATTTCCAAAATATAAGATGAAAAAACAAAATAAAACCTACATACAGCAAGTGTTTGGTGTTGTGTCGGCTCCTATGATGTAAGTCATGGGCCTAGGCTGCTCCCTGAAATATCACTGGTTTGCTCATTTCTATATATAGGGTAGGAGGGACCCAGGTGGCGCTGTGGTTAAACCACTGAGCCTAGGGCTTGCTGATCAGAAGGTCGGCGGTTCGAATCCCTGTGACGGGGTGAGCTCCCGTTGCTTGGTCCCAGCTCCTGCCAACCTAGCAGTTCGAAAGCACGTCAAAGTGCAAGTAGATAAATAGGGACCGCTATAGCGGGAAGGTAAACGGCGTTTCCATGTGCTGCTCTGGTTCGCCAGAAGCGGCTTAGTCATGCTGGCCACATGACCTGGAAGCTGTATGCCAGCTCCCTCGGCCAATAACGCGAGATGAGTGCCGCAACCCCAGAGTCGGTCACGACTGGACCTAATGGTCAGGGGTCCCTTTACCTTTACCTTTACCTTTCTATATAGGGTGCCTCCATTCTGCATGGACTGGCAACAATGGCTTTAGATACCGATTAGGTCCATAAATTACCATAGAGCATATATTCAACACAAAAAACAGCGACGTAGCACGACAGCCGTGCTTAACCGCCAAGGAAAGATCTTGGTTGAATATTCAACTTCCTTGGGTCTCAGATAAATTTGTAATGGACTCTGCACCGGATCAGAACCCGAGGATCCGCGGAGTTTGCTTCCCAAAGCAGGCAACTAGACATTTGTCGGAAGGGCTTGAAACCGTTGCCCGCCGGCAGCTGATACATAGAGGTGGCATTTTTGCTGTGCCATCTTTACTTAAATCCGGGGTCCCTTTCTCGCTTCCTCAGGCTCCTGAAGGCATGTGGCAGCAGACTGACGGAGAAGCTTCTGGAAGGTGCGCCCACAGAGGATACCCTTGTTCAGATGGAGAAATTGGCTGGTAAGGCTTACAGCTGCTTGAGTTGGAAAAAGTGTTGGGTGGAGGAGCGCTGCGCCTCTTGAGTTGTCATGCAGTTCTACTCAATATTGATCCGGAACGGAACCTCAACGTATAGTTAGCGGAGTAAAAACTGAAAACACGTTGCAGGATTCCCCCAAAATAGAACCCAGGCTTTTTAGACTTGCCTACCCATGTACTAGGGACAGCAGGTGGCGCTGTGGGTTGAACCCCAGAGCCTAGGGCTTGCCGATCAGAAGGTCGGCGGTTCGAATCCCTGCGACGGGGTGAGCTTCCATTGCGCGGTCCCAGCTCCTGCCAACCTAGCAGTTTGAAATATATATATAATATATATATTTATTTTTACCCCGCCCTCCCTAGTCAAAACCAGGCTCAGGGCAGCTCACACCAATAAAATTACAATAAAACATAAAAAGCACTTGATTAAAATACAGATTAAAATACAGTATTAAAATTTAAAATGCAGCCTGATTTTAAGTAGTCCATAAATCCAAGCCATGAGGGAGGAAAACACAGGGAAAGCATGAAGTGCAAGTAGATAAATAAGTACTGCTCCGGCAGGAAGGTAAACTGTGTTTCTGTGCACTGCTCTGGCTCGCCAGAAGCGGCTTAGTCATGCTGGCCACATGACCTGGAAGCTGTACGCCGGCTCCCTCTGCCAATAACGCGAGATGAGCGCCCCAACCCCAGAGTCGTCCGTGACTGGACCTAATGGTCAGGGGTCCCTTTACCCTTTACCCATGTACTATCTAATACCAAAAGGACACATTGGTTACCAAATGTTATCTCCCCCCAATTCTCCTACCCCACTAGACCCCCCCATCTCTTTCTCTCACCCCTCTCTCTCTTTCTTCCCCAAACACCCTCACACGACTTTCGTTGTGCTTTCTTAGCACCAGCATAGTATCACACTCGCTGGTTAACGCATGTATGCAAACAGCTCCTTTTCACTTCAGAAGGAGCATGGAAATGGGATTTCCTTCCTTAAGGCCTTTCTCTCTCTCTCTCCTTTCTTTCTCCTGGAGATCTTGAGGAAGAATCGGAAGGCTGGGACAACTCTGAGGAGGAGGACGGGAAAGCTCCAAGCCAGGGTGATGATGCTCGGGAATCCCGAGAGCTTGTCAAAAGTCCCACGGACTCCTCCCTCACCTTGGACTGCAGCAACTGGAACATGGCGCCCAGGAACCAGGGATTCCGCTCCCTCCGGCACCTGAGACAGGTAAAGGGTGGGGTGCTCACCTGGGGTAATAATAATAATAATAATAAATAATAATAATAATTTATTATTTATACCCCACCCATCTGGCCGGGTTCTCCCAGCCACTCTGGGCGGCTTCCAACAAAACATTAAAATAGAGAAATCAAACATTAAAAGCTTCCCTAAACAGGGCTGCCTTGAGATGCCTTCTAAAGGTCTGGTAATTGTTGTTTGCTTTGACCTCTGGTGGGAGGGCATTCCACAGGGTGGGTGCCACTACCGAGAAGGCCCTGAGTTTTTTTTAAAAAAAAAATCATAGACATAGAATTAAGAGGTTGGAAGGGACCCCAAGAGTCGTCTAGTCCACCTGATCAGATGAAACTGTTTATGCCTGGATTCTGCTAGGCCAGAGATGGAAAGAAGGAACAACAATTCCGTCCAAGGAAGCGTGGCAGATAAAATTGATGAACTATATACTGAAACGGCAAAACTTAACAGGAAGAATTAGAAAACCAGGAAGAGGCAAATTTTAATAAAGAACAGGGAAAGTTTATAATCTTTTTGCAAAATTATTGTAAACAATGACATTCATTGGTAGGTTTGGCAGAAGATTGGAACCATGGATTGGCAAAGGATTTATCGTAATAGAGTTACGGAAGAGCGAGGATCCCCACAAAGGGGGCAGGGAGGAAAGTCAAAGGGGATTTCATGTTTTTATTGCGTTTGTTTACTTTTCTTGTGCTTATTGTATGTAAAATTGAAAGTGCAAGCATAAATTATATACTGTATATAAAAAAGAGTCATCTATTCCAACCCCTTGCAATTCAGGAATCTCAACTAAAGCATCCATAGTAGATGGCCATCCAACCTCTGCTTAAACACCTCCAAGGAAGGGGAATAATAGAATCATAGAGTTGGAAGAGACCACAAGGGCCATCCAGTCCAACCCCCTGCCAAGCAGGAAACACCATCAGTATTCACCTCAGTATTCAACTTATATGCAGAATTCATCATGCGAAAGGCTGGACTAGATGAATCCCAAGACGGAATTAAGATTGCCGGAAGAAATATCAACAACCTCAGATATGCAGATGACACACCCTTGATGGCAGAAAGTGAGGAGGAATTAAAGAACCTTTTAATGAGGGTGAAAGAGGAGAGCGCAAAATATGGTCTGAAGCTCAACATCAAAAAAACTAAGATCATGGCCACTGGTCCCATCACCTCCCGGCAAATAGAAGGGGAAGAAGTGGAGGCAGTGAGAGATTTTACTTTCTTGAGCTCCTTGATCACTGCAGATGGTGACAGCAGTCACAAAATTAAAAGACGCCTGCTTCTTAGGAGAAAAGCAATGACAAACCTAGACAGCATCTTAAAAAGCAGAGACATCACCTTGCCGACAAAGGTCCGTATAGTTAAAGCTATGGTTTTCCCAGTAGTGATGTATGGAAGTGAGAGCTGGACCATAAAGAAGGCTGATCGCCGAATAATTGATGCTTTTGAATTATGGTGCTGGAGGAGACTCTTGAGAGTCCCATGGACTGCTAGAAGATCAAACCTATCCATTCTGAAGGAAATCGGCCCTGAGCGCTCACTGGAAGGACAGATCCTGAAGCTGAGGCTCCAATACTTTGGCCACCTCATGAGAAGAGAAGAATCCCTGGAAAACACCCTGATGTTGGGAAAGATTGAGGGCACTAGGAGAAGGGGACGACAGAGGACGAGATGGTTGGACAGTGTTCTCGAAGCTACGAACATGAGTTTGACCAAACTGCGGGAGGCAGTGCAAGACAGGAGTGCCTGGCGTGCTCTGGTCCATGGGGTCACGAAGAGTCGGATACGACTAAACGACTAAACAACAACAAATTCACCTGTCTGGGGCTCTGAATTGCCCTCTCAGTCTCACCTGTGTCCTTTGCAAGGAGGACAACACAAAGCAGACTGCTCTCTTTTCTCTAGACTTCCGCGTGCCCCGCTTTCCTCATTTCACCACCTCCCAAGGAAGGCCGTTTCCCTGTCAAACAGTTCCTACCGTCATTCTTTCAGATGTTTAGTTGGAATCTCCTTCCTTGTAACTTGAATCCATTGGTTCGAGTCCTGCCCTCCAGAGCAGGCAAAAACAAGCTTGCTCCCTCTTCCATGTGACAGCCCTTGAGATATTTTAAGATGGCTATCCTATCTCCTCTCAGTCTCCTCTTTCCCAGGTTAAACATAACCAGCTCCTTCAACCGCTCCTCACCAGGCAATGTGGCTCCGCCCACTTTTGCCATGCCACCCCCCCCCCCGCCCGTATAAATGCAGTGTGTTTAAAGATTCTGCCTGTATTCCAAATTTATAATAACAGTAAGCCAAAGGGATAGCGCTTTCAGAACATTGGTGGCCAAGTTGGAAGGCCGCTGCGGAAAGATGACTGCTTGAAGAATGGGTAGGCAAACTAAGGCCTGGGGGCCGGATCCAACCCAATCACCTTCTCAATCTGGCCTGCGGACGGTCTGGGAAACAGCGTGTTTTTACATGAGTAGAATGTGTGCTTTTATTTAAAATGCATCTCTGGGTAATTTGTGGGGCATAGGAATTCATTCTGTTTTCCAAAATATACTCCGGCCCCTCACAAGGTCTGAGGGACAGGGGACCGGCCCCCTGCTGAAAAAGTGTGCTGACCCCTGTATGAAGCTTCAGAGGGTGCGTTAAAAGAATGGATGGTAATCTTTACGTCATTTCCCCCACTTTAATTTTAGGTTTTGGGGCCTTCTGCTTTCCGCATGTTGGCGTGGCATGTGCTCATGGGGAACCAAGTCATTTGGAAAGCGCGGGACGCAGACCTTGTCCAGTCCGCCTTCGACGTCCTTCGGGTAGGAACCTAAGAATCTGCCTTCTCAAACCCTCGGTCCATCTGGATCAGTATTGCCTGCACTGGCTGGCAGTGGCTCTGCGGTACTTCAGAAATTCCCAGCCCTGCAGGGAGGTGTCAGGATTCGAACCTGGGACCTTCCGAATGCAGAGCAGGCGCTCCACGACTGAGCTACCGCCCTTTCGCCAGAGCTGTGTCTGCTCTCCGTTACCCGGGCCCATGCATCTTGGGGGCGGAGAGGTGCCTGGCGGTGATTGGCTAGGCTGCCCTGATGTCACAGGAGGGGGCGGGGCAGGCAGAGCTCTTGTCCCCTTCCAGCCTGCGGCTCGCCCTGGGCAGAGCTGCGGGTTGCGAGAGCGAAACCTGTGCTTGGGGCGGGTTCTCACGCTGCTGCCTTTCTGACGCCAGACCATGCTGCCCATCGGCTGCGTTCAGATCATCCCCTACAGCGACAAATATGAGGAGGCTTATCGGTGCAACTTTCTGGGCCTCGCTCCCCATGTGCAGATCCCGCCCCACATTCTGTCATCTGGTAAGAGCAAATTCACCTCTTTTCTTCTTCTTGAGTCGGCTTCCAGCACATAAAGAAACATCATCAAACATCAAACTTCAAAAACTTCCTGATACAGGGCTGCCTTCAGGTGGCTTCTAAAAGTTGTACAGTGGTACCTCGGTTTAAGAACAGTCCGGTTTAAGAACGATTTGGTTTACAAACTCTGCAAAACCGGAAATAGTGTCTTGGTTTGAGAACTTTACCTTGGTCTATGAACGGAAACCGAACGGTGGAAGGGCACTGGTGGCAGGAGGCCTCATTAGGGAAATCGCGCCTCGGTTTAAGAATGGTTTTGGTTTAAGAACGGATTAAGTTTGTAAACCGAGGTACTACTGTATAGTTATTTATCTCCTTGACACCTGATGGGAGGGCGTTCCACAGGGAAGGCGCCACTGCCAAGAAGGCCCCGTGAGTTTCATGGCGGAGTGGGGGATTTGAACCCAGGTCTCCCAGGTCCTAGTCGGGCATGCTAACCACTACGCCACACTGCCTTTCTGAATCGTATGTGGCAGATCCTCACCCTCTTGCAGATCATTTCAACTTTGCTCAGCTTTTTTTTTTTTAAGCTTCTTTGGCACCGCGCTGTATCGTTACCGCAGCTCAACTAAAACTCTCATCATCATAATTGGGAATTGGGGGTGTTTGACTGGAACTAATTGCTAGAGATGGACCCAGGTGGCGCTGTGGGTTAAACCACAGAGTCTAGGGCTTGCTGATCAGAAGGTTGGCGGTTCGAATCCCTGCAACGGGGTGAGCTCCCGTTGCTCGGTCCCAGCTCCTGCCCACCTAGCAGTTCGAAAGCACGTCAAAGTGCAAGTAGATAAATAGGGACCGCTCTGGCGGGAAGGTAAACGGCGTTTCCGTGCGCTGCTCTGGTTCGCCAGAAGCGGCTTTTCATGCTGGCCACATGACCCGGAAGCTGTCTGCGGACAAACGCTGGCTCCCTCGGCCTATAGAGCGAGATGAGCGCCGCAACCCCAGAGTCGGACACGACTGGACCTGATGGTCAGGGGCCCCTTTTAATTGCTAGAGATGGAATGGCCACAGTTTCATCTGTGTTTTACTGATTTATTCTTAAACTGCCTTGGGGATTAGTTTGGATGAAGGACGGTTGAGCCAACAAGAAAGGATAAAGCTCGGGTTGTAGTTGTAGTTGTAGTTCAGCTGGTTGTAGTTCAGCGGAGGGTGTCAAATCCTGGTGTCTCCAGTCAAAAGTACCAGGTAGCCAAGTCTTCCACATTTTGGGGCTTGTGGTACACTTGCAATGTGGA
This sequence comes from Zootoca vivipara, assembly GCF_965207765.1. Lineage (NCBI taxonomy): Eukaryota > Metazoa > Chordata > Lepidosauria > Squamata > Lacertidae > Zootoca > Zootoca vivipara. The sequence continues at coordinate 48,535,447 of NC_142596.1, forward strand.
GAGACACTTGCTTCTTTGCTTTTCCAAAGGATCTGGGTAAAAAATGTGATCTGGTAGACTTAAAACAGATCCTCTTGAATTTCCATGGTTTTTATGTGGGACACCCCCCCCCCAAAAAAAACCCCTCATTGTATTAGATTTTCTCCAATGAATCACTCCAGTTGTGATGTTTAAGACAGCTTTTTGGGGTCCCGAAAACAGTAGCAGCTCAGGAACCGACATGGGTGGAGTCCACAGGCCTGTAAGATACATGAGTCTTCTATAGAGGTGTTGCCTGATTTACGTATAAGCTAAACAAGCTATAGCTTAGGGCCCTATTCTCTTGCCCCCTCCCCAAAAGTTATGAGTCTTTGTAAATTATGTTTCTAAAGGAACTTTTCTTATTGCCAAATGCCAATGTGTTTGCATTATTAAGTTTATTATGAATAACAAATCATTTTAGGTTAGAGCTTAATAATTATTGCACTATTAATATACTTCTTCTTAATTGTATTTCACTATTAATATACTTCTTAATTGTATTTCACTTCCACAATTACTTTGATAAAATACATATTTTGTTATGTGCAAATGGTTTTAGGTACCTATTAGGTCCATAAATTACCACATAGCATACAGTCATACCTCGGTTTAAGTATGATTCGATTTGAGTACTTTCAGTTTAAGTACTCCGCGGACACGTCTGGAACGGATTAATCCACTTTCCATTACTTTCAATGGGAAAGTTCGCTTCAGGTTAAGTACGCTTCAGGTTAAGTACAGACTTCTGGAACCAATTGTGTACTTAAACCAAGGTATCACTGTATACTCAACACAAAAAACAGTGACAATTTGTTGTTGACAAAGGACAGCTGGACATATAAAGGGACCCATTACCTTCAGTAGCTTAGGGCCTTGTCAAACCTAAACCGGTCCCTGTATAGAGGCACCCCCTTGTCTTAACTTTACCCATGCATAGAAATTAAGCCGTTTTCTCAGAGGAAAAGCAGGCCTGCATGATCAGAGTCATGGCTGTTTCAGCAGGAAGAATTCAGCGTCTGCTTTTTGTCAGGCTGGTCCAGGCTGAGTTTTTTCCTGCACAAACGCTCTTGACAATAAACAGATTCTCCTAACGATATCCTTCCACACACTATTTCTACATCTCTTCCTGTGTAGGCTGTCCAAAAATGCATACATCAATACGTTTAGTCGCTACCCCATCAAGATAAACCTTACAATGGTAGATTTTTTAAAATTTTATTTTCCTGCGCAATCTCTGGGCAGAATCCAGCATTAGTCATTAGCAGCCCTGTCCATTCATTTCAGTGGGTCTACTCTTGTGACTAATGTTGGACATGACATGGTTCCCCATGCCTGCTCTAACCATTCTACCGCACTGTCTCTCGAGTGGTAACTAATATCCTGTGACTAATTTAGGGGCATGTCTCAAAGGCTGCACTGTGGAGAGTTACTGTTTGTAAAACTAGTGTGGGCTTTCTTTCCCTTTTAGAGTTCACCGTCCTTGTGGAAGTCCGCACGGCCACGCGGTCGAGCCTCTATCCTGTCTTGTTTGACGATGAGCAGCCTCTCAGCAAATACGAATTTGTGGTCACAAGCGGGAGCCCCGTGGCAGCAGACAGAGGTAAGTAGCATGCCTTAACAAGAACAGAGTCCTTTGTGGTCTGGTAGCCACGTTGAAATGACTGTCACCACGCTAAATCAGAGATGCCTACCGTGTTGCTGTTTGTTTGAGGGGAGGGAGGAGGAGAGGAATTAGGTATGCAAACAGACAAGTTGTGTTTGTGGCCTGAAATACTGTACTTTTCCGTGTATAAGATGTCCCCATGTTTAAGACACCATCTCTTTTTTGGGACTCCAAATAAGAGAAAATTGGGGGGGGGGGAGAGATTGCCCAGAGTTGCTGAGCTTTCTTTGGTGGGTTTTTTTTTGCTGAAAATCGCTCACCCGCAGGAATGCAGCAGCCAATTGCATGCATGTTGGCGATGCCACCAATCGTCTGCACGCTTGCCGAAAGCAAGCACCAATCGCCTGCCCAATTGCTGCAGAAGCCAATAGCCAGCGGACCTTGCAGCACCCACCAATCACCCACCAAAACGCCACGGACAATATCCTGCTCGCAGCAGCCACCAATTGGCACGTCCCACCTCTCCACTGTGTATAAAATGACCCCACGTTTTAGCATAATATTTTAATAAAATAACCTCGTCTTAAACACGGAAAAATATGGTACGCACATGAATGTTTGGTGCAGCAGTAAAACTGCTAGCACATTTGCAAAGCTAAGCAGGGTCCGGTATGGTTTCAAATGGGATGGGAGACCGCATGTTTGAGATTCCTGTATTGCAGGGGTTGGATTAATGACCCTCACAGTAAGACAATGCAAGCCATGGAGTTGTGCCAAAGGGCAAGGTGGATTTTGAGGAGGTTGCTACCTGCGTGTGAAAGAAATTTTGTAAGCACTTCTGGAGCACTTAATAGTGCAGCGCAGCTAAGTATTTTTCTTTCTGGTCCCAGTTGGTCCCACCATCTTGAACAAGATTGAAGCGGCCCTGACGAACCAGAACCTCTCTGTGGACGTGGTGGACCAATGCCTTATCTGCCTTAAGGAGGAGTGGATGAAGTAAGTGTCCAGGGGCCTTGAGAAAAACCAGAGCCCTGTCTGAAGCCTAGCACCTTGTTTTCTCAGTGGCCAGTCAGAGGCCTTTGGGAAGCCTGCAAGCAACGATCTTGAGTGCAACAGCAATTCCCCCCACTTCTGGTTCATGCCAATGGGTATTCAGAGGTTTTATCAAGCCTTCAGCATAATCGTAATCATAATAAATATTCTTTATACCCCGCCCATCTGGCTGGGTTTCCCCAGCCACTCTGGGCAGCTTCCAACTTATATAAAAACAAACATTAAAAATCTTCCCAGTACGGAGCTGCCTTCAGATGTTTAGAGACAGAATAAGGTTGGCTGCGTACGAATTTTCTTTTCATTTCCCCTCTGCAGCAAAGTGAAGGTCCTCTTCAAATTCACGAAAGTGGACAGCAGGCCGAAAGAAGACACCCAGAAGCTGCTGGGCATCTTGGGAGCGGCCGAAGAGGACAATGTGAAGCTGCTGAAATTCTGGATGACCGGCCTGAGCAAGACCTACAAGTCTCACCTGATGTCAACGGTCCGCAGCCCGACTTCTTCGGAGTCTCGAAACTAGGAAACGCGAACTCTTCCAGCTCTGCTTGAGGAAACCCTCGCTTGAACCTTCAGCCTGGATGTTCTCCGTGCAGCAGAGCAGCCCGGCTGTTCCAGGACAGAGATGGAAGGGGACGCAGAATCTCATGGCGTATCCTCCGCAGATCAGAGCTTGCTTCTGTGTGTTGGTCTGCAATAGGTTTGGAGCGCCTTATCCCTCCTCCTGATGGTGAAGCTCTCTACCTTCTTCGGCAGGAAGGCTGTTTCCTCTTGAAATCTGGGGGCTGGGGGGGCTTCTGGACTTTCTCCTCTGTGACACCAGGACTAGAGGAGTGAGGTGTTTTATTACCTGGTGAGGCAGGCTTCATCGACACCTTTCGTAATCTGGTGACCACACATGGCATCCTGATAATTTGAATTAGTCTAGGGGTGGGTTGAAATGGTATCTCAAATGCCCTGCCTGTGATACACATGCAGCATCTAAGCTACCATTTGATGCCCCTCCAAACTCACACAGTTTTTGCCTGTATTGTGGTAAGCGACCTTTGGTTCCCCAAACTCCCCATCTGAAGAATCTGCTGAGAAAAGCCGTCCAGCAGGTTGAGACGCTGAAAAAGACATATTTGGCTGCTCTAATTTGAATGAATTTGTGGAGACTTCTTCTTCTCAGGCAACGGGAGGGCAGGGACCTCTGTCAAGTGCCCTGCTTGGGAAGCTAGGCAGGAGAGAACTGGGAAGGAAGGCCCCTCCCAGGTGAGGTGGTGATACCTAATTTGCATATTGACCTGCCTAGCGGAGCAAGTGGGCAGGGGACAACCCTATTCTAGGGTGCCCTCTTCCTTGCAGTAAAACAGAAGCTTACACTTAAAAACAAATGAAATCTTGCATTGAAAGGTCCTGTACTGTATTCTGGAGGAAGGCAACGTGAACTTGCATCGCTGTTATCCAAAGTTATGTTGCTGCCTTGCACTTTTAGCAAGATCTGACTCTTGCCTACTTACTAAGACTTATTTCCCAGTAGCAAATGGAAAAGAAGCAAAGGAATTTTTTTGCGAGTGCATTGCAGCTTTTTATCCTGCATGGTTACATACCCAGATCCTGTTCCATGTTGAAGAGCTCGTGCATTCAATTGCAAAATGGGAGAATATTTCAAGGGTGCCATTAACACTCTCCCGTTGGTTTCAGTGGGACTTGAAGGATTAATTTTGAATGGATTGTACCCAAAGATGATGTGCAAATGAGGATCTCTGGCAGGCATGGCTGGTTCATAAGCTCTGAATCCATAAGCCCAGCCTAGGAGGTAGTAGCTTTTGCTGCTGCACAACCTATTTCTGGTGAAATGGAATTTGCAGAAATGGAAATTTCTTTTGAAACGTGTTCAAGAATGTAAACATTAGTTTACCCCTTACCCCATGAAGTTTTTATGTCTAATTGCATAACTAAGGTGATCGTGGACAAACTCCACAAATACCTTATGCTGGGAAAGAAAACATAAACTTAAAATATTTAATGTTTTATTTTAAAACGGGAAGGGAGAAGTGAAAATAATATAGGGGAGCCTAGGTTTGCAGTGTCTGATTTTAACATTTTTTATCTTGGCGTATGCGGTTAACATATTTGAACATATTTACACTAATCTGATCTGCAGGAAGATCCTCTAACAAAAATGTCCATTTTGGAGATGTTAGTAGGTCCTTATTGATTTTTTGTTAATTATTTCAAAACGTGTGTAAAAATGCAAACCAATTAAAAAAACGCTGTATTTTTTCCCCCTATCAGGAAAATGTGGATTTAATGTTTTGGGGAAAGGGGGGCTTTTTCAAGAGTGTGGTTTTTGCTGTTCAGCCCAGTAAAACAGTGCCTAATGGGCAGGTCACTGCCCATTTGAAGTAACATACCTTCAAATCTGCTTGTCCAATTGATTAATATGTGGGAGGCTGGTTAAGAATTTGATCCCTCCTTACTCTAAAATGAAAGGGGGCTGGACATGGGCGTAGCCAGGGTTTTTGTTGAGGGGGGCGGGGTGCACAACCTCCATTAGCTTTGTATTTTTATTGATTTTTATTGATGGAGGCTTGCCAGGGCAGCTTCTAAAAAAAGGCTCAGCACAGCAACTTCGGCTTTCCAAAAAAGAAAAAAGAAAAAGCTCAATAAGTTTGGCTTCCTGAAAAAAAAAAGCTCAACAATTTTGGTTCATCCAACGACAATGGGTAGATCACTGCCAGTTGTTTTATACAGTGGTACCTCGGTTTATGAACACAATTGGTTCCGGAAGTCTGTTCATAAACTGAAGCGTTCATAAACTGAAGCGAACTTTCCCATTGAAAGTAATGGAAAGTGAATTAATCCGTTCCAAATGGGTCCGCGGAGTACTTAAACTGAAGCATTCATAAACTGAAGTGAACTTTCCCATTGAAAGTAATGGAAAGTGGATTAATCTGTTCCAGACGGGTCTGCGGAGTACTCAACCTGAAGTGTACTTAACCCGAAGCATGGGTGTAATTGGTTCCGGAAGTCTGTTCATAAACTGAAGCGTTCATAAACTGAAGCGAACTTTCCCATTGAAAGTAATGGAAAGTGAATCCGTTCCAGATGGGTCCACGGCGTTCATAAACCGAAAATTCGTAAACTGAGGTGTTCATAAACCGAGGTTCCACTGTACTGTGAATAGATCACAGTCTGTTGGGAGTTGGACGTCCCTCCCCTAGATGGTTGCAGCATCCGCAAAGGGCATAAGCCGGCTTTGTATCTTCACTAGATACAAAAAAGGACAAGGTGCCTTTTTCACGCCACTGAATCAACCGACCTTGAGAGTCTAAATATAGCATGTAGAATCTCTCAGTTCTGCAAGACTCCACCTTAGATTCCACCTAAACATTAGGAAGAACTTCCTGACAGTAAGAGCTGTTCGGCAGTGGAATTTGCTGCCAAGGAGTGTGGTGGAGTCTCCTTCTTTGGAGGTCTTTAAGGAGAGGCTTGACAGGCATATGTCAAGAATGCTTTGATGGTGTTTCCTGCTTGGCAGGGGGTTGGACTGGATGGCCCTTGTGGTCTCTTCCAACTCTATGATTCTATGATTCTAAGACACATCTGCTGTGTCTTGTAGTTTTGAAGCAAAGTTGCTAACATTTGATTTAAAAAATCAGGTTGGCGTGGCTTTAAGCATATGTAAAGGGACTCTGCTTACCGTAAGATGTTTCTTAGTTCCCAGTTCCTTATTTGCTTGAAAGTTTGAAACATTGACAAAAATGTCAAGTTACTAAAGTAAGCTTTTTGGGATGTGGAGTGCTTTTAACTTTTCTGATGTGGTAAACTGCCTTGGCATAAAAGTGCAAGGAACGAAGAAACAGGGTTCCATCAGCAGTCATGCCCATGGGAAAAAATTGGTCCCTCAATGCAGATTTGGATTAATGGTGGGTCTCTGGGGTGAAAAGGTTGAAAATTTGAAGGTTGAAAATTTTACAATTTTTTTATTTGCTGTAAGCCGCCCAGAGTGGCTGGGGAAACCCATTCAGATGGGTGGTATAAATATTATTATTATTATTATTATTATTATTATTATTATTATTAAGAGAGCCTGTTTTATTCCATATACTGTATAGGCAAGTGAAATTTATTATTATATTTATTTATACAACTTTTTCCCTGGCAGGGACTCAAGGCGGCTTATGGATAAAGAAATAAGAACCACTTTTTTAAATAAAAGTATATTGATAGAATTAAAAACTATAAAAACATAAATTTATATAGTTATATAAACTTTAACTTTCTTTTTTCACTTGTTTGTTAGACTGTATCCTAAACTGCCTTGGACAGATGCTGTTTTGAAAGCCGAGGATTATAAATGGATAAAATTAAGTTTTCTTTTAAACAAAATACGAAGCGCAGCTGGAAGCGACATAACCAGAGGCTTTGAAACTATGGCATGTGCGCATGCGCCACCTTTCCGCGCCTGCCTATATTAATGATGGCGCATGCGCTGTAGTGGACCCAGCTCTCTGAGGGGGCAAACCCCAAAGCACTTGAGCTGAAGAGGGCGCGTGCGAGTCAAGTAAAAAAAAAAGAGTGGCTGAGGTGAAGAGTGCGCATGCGTTACGTCCGTTTAAAAGAAAAGGCGGCTGAGAGGAAGAGCGCGCACGCGGACGGACGCATGCGCTGTGGCGTGGGAAGGCACGTTTGAGCGGGAGGGAGCGCACGCGCTTGTGGCCGTTTAACACACAGCAGTTGAGAGGATTAGCACGAGCGGTGGGGCGCATGCGCGGTGTGTGGGGGGGAAGGCGGTTGGAGGAGCGCGCGGGGACGCCGGCCGTCGTGGCAACCCTGAGGCGACGATGTGGCACGGCAAGGCGGGGGCCCTGCTAGCGGTGGGGCTCGGCATGGCTCTCGAGGCGCTGGCCTGCTGGCTAATAGGGCAGCTGGGTCGGTCGTCCTCGTCGTGGTGGTGGTGGTGGCGGAGGAGGCCGCCTTCCCCGGTACGCGAGGTGCTTTTCTTCCCGTCGCGCGTCACGTGCGTGGAGTCGCTGCTGGCGGAGGAGCCGGCGACCCCGTGCGCGTGCCTGCTTCCCCACGGCGAGAGCGCGCTCGGGCGGCTCCTGGCGCTCCTGCTGTCGGCGCGGCGCTCGCTGGACCTGTGCGTCTTCGCTTTCTCCAACCCGCAGCTCGGCCGCGCCGTCGGCCTCCTGCACCAGAGGGGCGTCCACGTGCGCGTCGTCACCGACACTGACTACATGGCCCTCAAGGGATCGCGGATCGGCGAACTCCGGAGAGCCGGTGAGTCGCCCGGGAGGGAGGGAGGGAGGGAGGTGTGAGGCGGAAGGGGATCGCCAAGGATTGTCTAGCCCAACCCCCTGCAAGGCGGGCGCCACAAACCAGATCTGAGGGCTGTTCACAGCATAAAAATACAAGTTTGTTTAAAAACAAACAACCCAAAAAACCGACATAATAAAGTCAAAAAGTAAAAAGAAGAGCAAGACAAAACAATGACCCCGTCCCCACCCCCTCCCACAAACACATTTAAAAGGCCGGTAAAGAATGAACTTCCCTGGGGAGAGCCTATTCCACAAAAAGGGGAGCGGCTGTCAGGTTTTATATCGTTGCAAATCTCTGCGGTGCATTTTCTTTTTTAGAAACAAACAAACATCACCACCTCTCTTAAAATTCTCAAATGACAGAGGCTGCCACCTTTGGTTCCACTGTGGACCTCTCCAAAAACTCTTCTTCCTGATATGAATGTTGTTCATAATTTGTAATGAGGTCCCAGCTTGGGAGGAAAGTGGGGTATAAAATACATTTAATAATAATTATGCTGAATTTGGTAGCGGAGTTGTCATTTACATACTCCACCCTGCAAGTATTTTGTTGTTTTCACTTACTTATACAACAATCAACCTTCAGCAGTCCCACCCAGCCCCAGCAGAACCACTTGGTTGTTGGCCTCCATCTGTCTCTAGAGAAATGGAATGTGACTTCCAGGATGAAGTCAGTAGCTGCAGAGATTGGTAACTCATTAACAGCTGCCTCCTGTGTTGTTTTTGTTGCATTAGCAGCACTGAATTTAATTCTCCAGGGTGCAAGCCTGGGCTGTGTGTATGGCGGCCATGTCTGTTTAACGCCATTTAACTTTTAAGTCATTTCAGGGTATAATTCCACAAGTTGCCCTGTGTCCTCATAAGTACTTTTTGCCCTTAAGAAGTTTCAGCCACTGAATTTCTGTATGTAGCTCTCAGTACAGCAAGTATAGTGTTGGGAGCCAAGTCGAAACAAAAAAATAAAAAAGAATTCCTTCCAGTAGCACCTTAGAGACCACCTAAGTTTGTCATAGGTATGAGCTTTTGTGTGCATGCGCACGTCTTCAGATACACTGAAACAGAAGTCACCAGACCCTTATGTATAGTCAGAGGGTAGGGAGGGGTATTACTCAGAAGGGTGGTGGGAATGGGTGATTGGCTGATACCATAGGAGTGGTAAACCTGTTAACAACTGCTATTGGTCTTGCAGGAAAAAGCAAGGGGTGAGATGGCTAAAGAAAGCTTTATCATGTATAATAAGAATCCAATGTCCTTATACCTATGACAAACTTAGTTGGTCTCCAAGGTGCTACTGGAAGGAATTTTTTTCTTTTTTGTAACGGGAGCTAAGTCAGTTTGGTGGAAAGATGGAAAAGTGATTTTGTGGCACTGAATAGGGTATGCTGGTTTTTCAGGAATTCAGGTACGTCATGATCAGGATAGTGGCTACATGCACCATAAATTTGCCATCATTGACAAAAAAATGCTGATCACTGGCTCCCTGAACTGGACTACTCAAGCCATTCAAAACAACAGAGAGAACCTGCTGGTAGTTGAAGACAGGGACTGTGTGAATCTTTTCCTGGCAGAATTTGAAAGGATTTGGGAGGACTACAATCCTGCTCATTACACATTTTTCCTCGAAGAACAGCAGGAACAGAAAAAGGATAAAACTATTCCTCAAACAAAATTGCAGCTTAAATGACTATTTTGAAGCAGTAAAATTTTAGTCCAAAGACTAGTTCCTAAGTTATGTGTTTGAGAATTGCATAAATTGCTTTAGGAGAAACTAAACGCAAATTTATGCTTCTTTAAAAAAAATTGTACAAGCAACATTGTGTGTTTGAATTATTTTTTTGAGAAATAATGGCCTGTACTTGTGTGCTATTATATCTGTTCTCAATAAAGCATGCCTTTTACATTCTAATACATATGTTTCTGTTATAAAAACAACTGTCCCCACATGTAGATAGCATTTCAAGAAGAGTGTTTATTCTGCCATTCTCTTGGCAACCCTAGCATCCACATGCAGGGTGTTACTGGGGGGTGGGAACCTTTTTAACATACAGCCAACTCCCAAATTTATGTGGTGCTTACATTCCAAGGCACTGCACGTTTAAGTCAAGTTAAATTTGAAATACGACTGAAAAAGCCTGCAAATACCCTGTTCCGCTCCCTTTTGTGACATTTTTGGGTTACTTTCGAGTTCAGTGCAATGCTTGTGTGCGTGATTGCGCACATATCAGATGTACCTAAAATGTTTGCTCCCTGAACGGCTTTGTCCCCATTGGTTTTTAATGTTTGATGTTTTTATTATGTTTTTCGATATGCTGTAAGCCACCCAGAAGCCCAGCCATATGGGTGGGGTATAAGTAAAATAATAAAAATAATTACAGTAGAATCATTTGCCTTTGTAAATGAGCAACATAAAGCGAGAGACCTACTTGAAAATAAATGCCCAGTGTGTGAATGGGTATGAATGTGTGTGCTTAACTCACAGATAATTCATGTGCTGGTCTTTCATGTGTGGAAGGGGAAGTAGTATTACTGTTTTATTCTGCCTTGGTCTGACCACACCTGGGCAACCAAGATTATTAAGGGTCTGGAAATCAAGCCTTACAGTTTGATGGAGTTGGGTATGTTTAGCATGGAAAAGAGACTGAGAGGAGATAGGATAGCCATCTTAAAAATCTAAAGGGCTGTCACATGGAAGATGGAGCAACCTTGTTTTCTCCTGCTCCAGAAGGTAGGACCTGAACTAATGGATTCAAGTTACAAGAAAGGACATTACAACTAAACATCAGGAATAACTTTCTGACAGTAAGAGATGTTAGACAGTGGAACGGACTCCTTTGGAAGGTTGTGGTGCTCTCTCCTTCTTTGGGGTTTTTTAGGCCATCTGTCATGGATGCTTTAGTTGAGATTTCTGCATTGCAGGGGATTGGACTAGATGACCCTGGAGGTCCCTTCCAACTCTACAGCTCTATGATTCTATGACTGTACATGTGTAGAGTTCAGCCCTAGAATCACAGAATTGTAGAGTTGGAAGGGACAGAACTGGAACTTGGTATGGCAGTGGGTGGGGAAGCTTTGACTTTACAAGTGTTAAGACTTTATCCACTGTCATTCCTGGCCACTGGCCATCCTGGGTAGGACTGATGGCCATTGGGCAGCGAACATCAGCTGGAATATCACATTTGAAGAGGGTATACTCAAAAACACCTGCCTGTCCTAATAAATGGGTGGGTGCAGAATAAGGCTGAGAGGCACCTTATTTTGGCATGTAAGTTGTAGCCATGACCAATATCCCAAGTGTAGAAATATCCCAAGTGTATTTTTTGTGCCAGTTTGGGGAAGGAACTTTTGAGGTAGGAATACTCAACATCTGGAAGAACTTTGACATTAAGAGCTGTTAAGACAATAGAACAGACTCTCTTTGGAAGATGTGGACTCTCCTTCATTGTAGGTTTTAAAGCAGAGGTTGGATGGTGATCTGTCAATGGATGCTTTGAGATTCCTGCATTGCACAGGGTTGGACTTACAACTCTATGATTCTATGGACACCAGAGTTTTAAAGGGCTTTGCACCAGTCTTTCAATGATTTGAGTTTCCAAAAGTATTGAAGCTGTTCCAAAGAGGTGGGTACACTGTAGTGACTTAAATATGTTGTGTGCTCCTCAAAGAGAAAGATAGTGGATCACAGTCATAGAACTTTCTCCAGGGTCATATGCTGTTTTAAAGCAGGTATATTCATTTAACTTTTAGTTTTTAAAAACTGTCAGCAAAGCACATACAAAAACACAATGTGGTAATTAATAGTAATTTACCACTATTTCAGAATTCTCAGCCTTTCTTGAAGCCGTTTAGTAATACTGTATACTCAACTCCAGCTGATCATTAAATGCTTCTATTGGTGTACTGTAATCATTGTGGCCTTCCAATGGTAGTTCATAAAATGTTTTTTAGTACTTTTATTGAAGGGTAACTGCAGGTGGGATAGCTAGTACAACCCATCCTTATGAACTATTAAGTTCTTTGGACATTTAATTTCACACATGTTATTTTTGTTGTGTATCTGCTCTGAAATGCCTCTCCAGAGCAGATTGGAGGCTTTCCACAATTGTATTGCATAGATCCTTTTATTAGTAAGTATAGCATCCTTGATTGTTGTCTTCTATTCCTGATTGAAAGATGCAAAAACATTGGAATGCTATTTCAAGAACTTCTCTGTCTTTAGTGTTAACAAAAATCTTCTGCACAGCATGCCAAGGGTGGTGCAAAAATAGTTTATTACGATACAGTTTTATGTATAGTTAAGTAATTAATATTTACAAAATAATCATCAGCTACATCCATGGGAACCCTAGCATGTCACACAAGGTTTGTAAGGAATAAATACTGTGACATAAATGATACTTCTATTACAGTGAACAGCTGAAGGAGGAAATAGCTCTTAAAAGCATGAAAACAAAACAAGAGGAGAGATACCTTTCAGACTCCTAAGAGGCGGCTCAAACCATTCATCTTTGCAAAAGGAAAGTCAGATTGGACATGTTTGTTCACCAGGCAAATTAGAGAACATGTTCCCCCAGTGAATTGGTTTTATTTGATTCTGTTTCTCTTGCATGTGAGTTCCAGTTTTGGGGGTTAGCAGCTTTCCTGCCGAATCCCATGGCTGCTCTGGCTCTGAATCTTGCAGGGCTGGAGTACCGGTAATTGATCATTCTCCTCATGCTTGATGCTTGGATGACCACTTTAGGATTCAATTTGGTCGTGGTCAATTAGGAGCTGAGGCTTCTGTAGGCTTGCTTGTTGCTCAAGCAGGTTTATAATATAGACTGATGACTTCAGTATCGTTTAAAAGGAAGCTGGTGTTGAGTGGGCATGAGGAAGAGCTCAAATAGGGATACCTGTGTGCGTGTACAGTGCTTGCCTCACCTTCTTAGCCACATACACATTTTGTCCAAACAAGTACCACATTGGAGGAGTGTACTAATGCAGGCTTTTTGTTACTCAAGAACACTTAGCTGATAGCTTCTCAAGTGCTTCTATTTCTCTTTGAGGCGACTGTTTTAATACACAATTAGAAGCTGAGTTCTTCTACTGGCAGACTGAAATGAGAATCCTACATCAATCCTCAATGACTACAGAGGTTAATTCACTTGGCACTAGAGGGGTTCTGCTGTCAACTCCGGGTTTCATTTACTCCTTAGTGGATTTCAGTGCATGGCGTGAGGCTGCTGAGCACCGCTTGGAAAAGCAAGACATTTTCTAATGTGCCATATAACTGTTCTCCAAGGCATGCAGTCAGTAATGGACTCCCATCTACTTTCCATAGTCTAGTGGTAAAGATGACCCTGGCACTGTAACTCTGCTGAAACTACATCGCAATGAAATATAGTGTTACAGTAAATTGAATAATCATCCTACGTTAACTGTATTCTGTCATGCTGTTACATCACCATGCCATGTAACCTGAAAATGATGGGTGGGTTGCGGGAATAAAAATCTACTCCATTCCCTTATCGAAATCCTTGGTTTACTCCGCAACAGTGCCAAGTTACCATGCAAGAATACTGATGTATGCTTAGTGACAGAATAACTACCACCATTAATATACAGATATACTACTCCCTGCAATCATATATATGCACACCCAAGAGTTGTTTATGCCACTGTCAGCTCTAAGATTATTGAACTGAAAAGGGTAAGAAAATTAATGTATAGGTAAGTAGGCTTGAAGTTTTGAAACACTGTACATCTTCTTTGGACAGGCATTTCCAAAACTAAAAAGGTATCAGAGAAATTTAAAAAGATATTTATAATGTTCAAACAAACCAGACATTCTTTAAGGGAACATAGAGTGGGTTTATCGGGTTACACTAATTTCCTTTTCCAAGTCAAAAGGACATTGTATTAGAACAAGATTTAAAAAAAATCACCCCCCAAACCCCTCCACTGTTGTTGTTTTTTTGAGTAATAAATATTTACATTGCGTGCTTTGAATACTATACAGGTTTTAAATTATTTTTTAAAGAGAATAACAAAGCTTTTTTTTAAAAAAAGAAAGAAATTACAAAGGAAGTATAAGCTACACTGAGCGTGCATGTGCAAGTGTTCACAACAAACTAAGTACTGCATATGAGCCACCAAAATGCAAAAAATCCAGTGGGATTCTAATCAAGTATGTTGTCATTACAAAAAGTGACACTTATTAAGAAACAACGCGTAGGGCTACTTGCAGGCAGCCTCTGCCACAGGAAAAACAGCCTGCTTGGGATCTGCACATCAGCACAAGCAATCCCCCTTTTCCATATTTTAATGGGATAAAAGAAAATGAGTTTCATTAACAGAACACTCAATTCTGTTTCAAAAGGAGAGACAAATAAAGAAATCTGCAACAGGCAAGATTAAAGAAGCTGTTATGCAAATATATTTATACTGTACATCCATTAGTGTTGAACTTCACCGAGACCACAGTTATTTTGTAGTGTAGGTTTGTGTAAAATGCAGCAGCTTGCAATAGAAAATACCTATTTATTCACATAATGTTTATACTGTGCCTTTTAAGAGCCATTCAGGAAATACAACTAGAATGCCAACTTGCTTTGCTGTGTATGAAGAGCAACTTGGTCACAGCAGTACAGACTTCCTTGAGCAAAAAGATGCTTGGTTGCTTTTTTTACACCAATTTTAATGTTTGTGAAATACTGGCTATTCTAATCTTAGAGGACATTTGTTTGTTTTATTAAATAAGTGTATGGATTAAACATAAACATAATCCATTTGCAATGATTTAGCAAAAGATAATTCATCCCAATGGCAAGGTTTCTCTCAAGTTGCAGGTACTTAGGGAAAAATAAGATTCCTCTGCCAAGTTACAAGCCTAGTTAATAATTTTAAAGGAGAAAGAAAATAATCTAGGCCTGAAGCATAACCACCTTTCCTTAGCCACCCTGGGGGGGGGGATATACTGGCTTTTCCATTATGTGCTAACCACACTCTGCAGTCCGACGGTATGGACAGACTGCTAGAGGCACCAATGCAAGACAGCCAAACCCTATCCCTGTCATACATGATTTTAAAAGTAACTGCCAGACACACAGCAAGAAGAGAGCAAATTTTCTGCTGTGAAGACCGCCCCCTGCTCCAAAATAGCAACAGCTTTTGAAGGAACATTGTTTTGCATATAACACCAACAAAGATGCTAAGAGCTGTTTTGCTTCGGCATGGATCAGCAGCAAGGGCCCACAGAATAGCATCAATGTGTGTCCAATTAAGAACAGGATGAAACTAAAAGGGACAGGGTGCTCTCCCTAGCCTCTAACAGCAAAACTTTGCTTTACAGATTTGACTGCTCAAAAGATCAACAATTTTTGTCTGAATAGACTGAAAAGCAGAACACCACCTCAAATTCACCCCACCGGAGCAAGGCAGATAAAAAGACCTAAAATACCAAAAGCTGCCTTGCCCACAAACCTTGTAGAATTAACTTCCCAACACTTCCTATACGTTTTTCAAAACAGCAATGTTCACCTGCTTTTGGAATAAAAAATTGCATGCATTATTCAAAGCTTCTTTATATACATTATTCTGCTTGGGAAAGGCCTTTTGGCCCTGGAACCCAACAGATCAAATATTCACTGCCTCTGTCATTGGGCCTCATATGTAAGGAGGACAAATGGGCCCATACAACTGCTTTGTTTCAGATAGACAATGGCACTGAGTACTAAGATGGTTTCAAAAATTTGAACTGCCACTTTTCAAATGCCCCCTTTTAGCAAGGTTACTTGTGACTTGCCATTCCCGTTTAGTTTTCTCTCTCCACTGACATCTTCCAACTGTATTTCCACATGCAGATGCTACCAGCTTACATGAACATACAGAAGACTCTCTTCAACTGTTTTGAGACCCATTAAGTCAATCCAAAGGCAAGCCAGCCCTCATTTCTGCCTTGACCTGCTTGGAGGACTCGCCTGACTTCAGCTGTACTGTTCCAAATACCTCTTGCTTATCAGCAAGCCACGCCCTTCCTGCTTTGTAAAAGAGCCCCGCCTACTTAGAATTCTGAACCATTCCTACCGATTACATGGCAGAAGCGCTCTTACTGCCTCCAGAGGACCCCAGAGTAAGGGTTGCAAAAGATTTGTTCTTTAAAAGGCATCTTGAAGAAAAACTCCTCTGAGCTTCAATCTAGACAGAAGAATTTTGTTTGTTTTGCAGCAAATTAGGTGGGAGAAAAGTCTGGGTCACATTGTATGACAGACTCACCCCACTGAAACTCTAACAAACGGTGCAGATTCTGGCATGGCCTTACCAGAAGGAGTGTGTGGAAGTAGACCACCCTATTTCTCCAAGAGAAATAGTTAAGTTGCACTGCTTAATTTCATCACGAGCTGATTGCACTTCAATGCCTGCAACTGTTTGTATGCAAAGCAACTTAAAAGCTTTTCAGGAAGATCTAAGTGGTGTTAAGGGAATAAATTCCAAACTGACCACATAGTTAAACACCAAGCTACAAATCAGGGCTGCCACAAATGTCTTTTTCTAAGCGAATATCTTGCTGCAATAAACAAGCTTTCACTAAGGGCACCGATTATGCCAAAAACAGGTCTGCAGGTCTTGTTTCAGTGGTTCAAAATTTGATCCAAAGCATGCACTTAAGTGCTGGATTCCTCTAAACTGGCAGAGCTAAGCACAGTGTGTTGCCTCCCTCCCCCCATCCCAGGGCCCTGTCACTACACCAAATAATTTGGTAAAACAGAGCTAGCTTATCAACAGGCTGTTGAGCCTTAATACTGACACTTAGTGTAATGGATATACAGTAGGAAGGATGTTTTTGTAGAGAGCCAAGTGGGGTGGGGAGCATATCCCCAATCTCTCCCAGCCCTCTTGCCAAGGTTAAAAACTTTATAAGTCAGGACTAAGAAGTTGGGAAGTTCATTTGTTGGTGGGCAGAAGAACTCCCAGCATTTTCCAGTCTTCTGGAGCATCCATACAACAGAAAAAAAATCCACACACAAGCAACAGCAGTGACGATCCTAGAGAACAAAAAACAGAAGGGTGCTTGTGCTGTGATGCCGCAAGCAAGAAGGTGTGCGTGGTCAAGCCAAATAGGAAGGAGAGAACTAGTCTTTCTTCAAGTCCTTGGATTCAAAGAGCTTGAGGCGCTCCTGCACGGTCAGGCCTTCCTTCAGACTCTGTACATGGGAGGACAGAAGGAAGAGCAAACCATTAAATGCCATTCTGGTGGGGAAAGCAAAAATCCAATAGAGAGAGATGACACAGATGCTCAGGCAAAGGAAAGGCAAGAGATGGCATCCTCGATGGGAAGATTAGAAAGACATGCTTCAAAGAAAATGCACCATTATGGAGTGGTGTTATTGGTGAATCAATCTGTGGTGAAGAAAGACGGCAAATGAACTGGATGACTGCAGGCACAGCTAACTTAGTTGGGAGAGTAATTGCTTGGATGTTTGAGGCAACTGCAAAAGCCTTTGCTAGCTCATCAGCGCCTCTAAACTGCACTTTTCCCATAACCATTTTGTTTGAGCACTCAAGTTCAGGACTGTACATCAACAGTTCATCAGCACAGCTGCCCTGAGTGATTCATTTAACAAGCAGTTATGCCCCTACAATGGTTAATTCTGGTGAAAGCTAAATGGCTCTGGAGAGAAAGGATAGCTCAATTGGTTGCAGCATAGTGCTGATAATGCCAAGGTTGCAGGTTCTTGTATTGCAGAGAGTTGACTAGATGATCCTCAGGGTACTTTCCAACTCTACAATTCTATGATTCAAAGTCCTATCTTGATCCTGATATAAAGCAGCCGGTCTTGATAGACCAGGGTACCATACTTTTCTGTCTGCTTTTTGCTAATCAGAGAAATATGTTAATTTCCAAATTAAACCCCCCCCAAGTTAAGGGTCCATTTTGGGCCCTTTTTATTTCATAAGGGCAAAGCCAAGCACAGCCTGAAAGCTTCTAGCTGCCAAGATTACATTTTCAGTGTTTTGGCAATCTCACGTCATGTTTTTCTGGAGCTACTTGTGATATGATCTAAGGGTTTACATCAAGAATGGGGAACCGGGTGGCCTTCAGATATACTTGGACTCTTAACTCCCAGCAGCCCAGAAGAATGGCCAACAGACAGGGATGATGGGAACTGGGAGTCTAAAACATCTGGAACGCAGCAGGTTCACCACCCCTAATTTAAACCTTATGAAATCACTCTTCTGCCTCTTTAGCAGTTATTTTAAAAGAAGAATCTCCATGTCAGACACTGGCTATTTTTCACTGGAACATACATTTCTTACAATGAGATCCAACCACAAATCAATGAGACCAGGACATGCAAAGTTTCTGGTCATCTTGTGCCAATGTCCATTTCCTGCCATTTTAAACAAGCCTTTCCCCACCCATCAAATCTAATTACAAAACTTTACAAACTGGGGGAAAGTTGATGGAGAGGAATGGCAGCAGCAGCTGATTTACAGGCAACCGAATCAAGGGATGCAGTTGCAGGTGGACTGTGTCACTTCAGAATCGAATCTGTTTTTATACTTATCCATGACAAAAATTCCCTGCACTCAAGGTTGACAGGGAGAAGGCTAGCCCAGAACCCTTTGCTCTAATGTGCTTTGCTCTGTTTGAAAGGGTTTCTTATTATGTGTGTGTGTTGAAACAGGCGAACCATTACCCCAATACAAAAACTCAAGTGACAAAGAGTCCCAACAAAAGCAGCACCATGCAATTCTGCGGTAGGTGTAAGAGAGCTCTAGGGGCACTGTAGACTAAAGCTAAAGGCAGTGTTAGTCTAGTGTCAGACATTTAAACTGCTCTATTTGCAGTAAAATATCCAGTTCTGTGGATTAAAATTGCCTCCCTATATTCCAAATCAGATGGTTATAGAGGAAAATTCTTACAGTACATCCAAACCAAGCTGCCTATGATATAGAACATTGCTTTTTTCTGTGTCAAAATGTAGGTATCTTCTTTCATCAGGTGCGGTACTTATCTTGATGGGCAGTACACTTAATTTCTGAAAATTAAACCTCATTCAGGAATGAAACCATGTTTTGAGAAGGTGACTACTCCTTTTATACAGTAGTGACCTAATTTTTTCAGTTATTGCTGACAATCTGCAGAAAATCAACCGCTTTCTTCCATTGGGTCATCTTTTTTTGTGGGGGACACCTAATATAACAACTAAGACGGTTGGGAAAATAAACGAGTATGGGTTGGGTAGATCAGATTTAGTACCAGAATATTTAAGAAATGGGTAAAAAGGATTTTAAAAGGGGGAAAGGTAGAGGCCAGAAACCTGATCTGTGGACAGTGCAACTGGCTTTTCACATAACATCTGTCTGCCCTTCGTTAGGAGCAGGTTGGGAAAAATTCATCCGTTCCAGAGGACATAATTAGTGAATCAAAAAGTACCCTTCTGCCTGTACACACTGCCATTTGGGAGAGTTAAGTCCAAAGCATGCATTTTCATCCAGCATGCACACTCTTTTGTCCCATGCCTTCAACGCACTACCCCATTGTTCGTCTTAGGAGGTGCAGAAATCCTTCCAGTGATGGATGTCAGTGAGGGCAGGGAGAAGCAAAAGGATGGAAGGGGCACAGAAACTGCCATTCAATCTGGCATGATCTTAAGTTTTGAATTTCTGCCTCTTGCTCCTCCCACTTAACCTCTATGTAATTCAAAGGCAAGGGGAGATAGATTCTCATTAGCCATGAAGATGTGAGCCGGGCATGCATTTGTGGGCTGCCCCTCAAGAGGGGCAGTGTTCTTTGGAAGGTGCTGTTTGGATTACCTATGTGACAGGGAACCTGGAATCTGGTGCATTTCAGTTATCCCATGAGACCTGCTCAATAACGGACTGTTGTTGGAAGCAAAGACAAAAACAACAACACAGAAAACAGAAATAAGAGAAATACATGAATCCTGATTGCTGCGGAAATTCCCAAGTGCCAACATACTCCCTCCCACCCTAGCCGGGGGGGGGGGGAAGCAAACTGCAGCTTGAGGGTCTTCGTGGCCTGCAAGGTCCAAAGTTTGCTTTTTAAACTCGGTACATAAAATCAGCCACAAAAGGGAAACTATAAATAAAAAGCACAACACTTTGTTATAAGGAGCTACGCCACAGTGAAAAATTGGGATGCTTCGAAACGAAGTGCACACGGACACACAAAACTGGCAAATCACAAATGACACCCAGGACTGAACTACACGATTATCACAACATTTGTGTAACTTTGCGTGTGTGTTTGTCTTTTGCTGGGGCAGGCTTCCTACCATACCAGCTCGGGGAAACCTGGTCTCAGGGTGAGGAAAGTTGTGTGTAACCTTCCCTCCTTCCAGTTCTTACTAGGCTACTGATCCTGGAATTGCACACCAGCACAGGTGCCCAAACATGGGGCAGGAGAGTGGTTCATTGGCACAAGCCAAGCCTGTTAAACAGCCAACAGTACTGCCCTTGTGGTCTAGCTGAAAGCATAGCCCTCTAAGCCAGGGTGGTCCAAACTCTCAGACCAAGGGGGCTGCAACCGTACTTCCAACATGGAACCTGTGGGTCGCACATTGCTTTGTATGCGTGGGGAGGGGGAGAGTTGAGGGAAAATTTCACCACTACCACGGCACACTAGCGCTGCCTTCCCAGAGCCGGCTAAGCAAAGTGCCTGGCTTTGGGAAGGAGCCACAAGGCTCTGGCAGGGTCCTGGAGCCCTCCCTCCCTCCCTCTTCCTACAGTTGGGAAAGTTCAAACTAGGTTTTGGGAAGGAGGCAGGAGGACTCTAGGATCCTGTCAGAGCCTTCATGCCATCTTCCCAAAGCCCAGGGCCCTGCCTATCTGGCTTTGGAAAGGCAGTGTGAGGGTTTGTGTGAGGCATCAAATGTTGTTGAGGGCCACCCAAGAAGGCCTCAACGCCGCACCTTGGACTGCCCTAGTAAAGCTCTCATGCCCTGCACTGAAAAATGGGAAAACTGAAACCACCAACAGTCCCAAAACCAGAGACCCAGGGGTGGAGTAGAATCTGGAAACTTGCTCAGTGCTATTTTTCTAGAAAAAAGGTGCCAGAACTCACCATGAACACCTCTCTTGTTCTCTTAGAACAGCAATGGCACCCGCCTGAGAGGTGCCGGAACTGAGTTCCAGTGAGTTCCAGCTGAAAAAAGCTCTGCGCATGCTAATAACCCAGACAGAACACAGCAGACGTATCATTCATAGACTTGTTATGGCATCCGGCGTAGCATAACCTCGTTTGGAAAGTTGGGTGAAGTCACCATAAACTCACCTTTGACCTGATATTTCTCAGTTGCCGGCCAACACTGGTCCTGTCTTTCTTCAAGAAATCAGGGTTGCTTTTGGATTTCATAATATCTAGGTGGAAGAGGAGAAAAAGAGCCAGTTTACCGTACTGTTGAAAGGACTACAATCGCAACATTTCCTCCCTCGCCACAGAAAAAGGAAAACAAATGGTTGTCAAACGGGCAAAAGCAACAACACTGGCCCAAGACATTTTGCCACTGTAGGCAAAATGCTCCAACACCCCCCTTGAAGATCTGGGTCCCCCCTCCCTCCCTGGTCCAGCCATTGTGCCCACGTTGCCGCCAGCCCCATCACCGTGACTGGTGAGATCAACGGTACTGTGTTGATGGTGCAGGCAAAACCACAGTGGGGCTAGCAGCAGCGTAACTGCGAGCACAGGGAGGGAGGGTGTGGACCTGCTGCCAGAGGCAATGGC
The DNA here is from genome assembly GCF_965207765.1 of Zootoca vivipara. Lineage (NCBI taxonomy): Eukaryota > Metazoa > Chordata > Lepidosauria > Squamata > Lacertidae > Zootoca > Zootoca vivipara. The sequence goes on from NC_142596.1 coordinate 48,557,153, forward strand.
TTCACCTAACCTCATGCAAGGGCCACCCCTACCCCAAAGCACAGTCTCCAAAGGGACCCCCATTTGCCACCAGTTACAGAGCTGGCTCCCTAAACTGGTATGGCCCACTAAGTATACCCGAAACGAAAGCCAGAAACTTGGCGTTGCTTTCATCCGGAATCCTCAGCAGTACCTATGAAAAAGCCAAACCAGCTAACAAGACTGACCGTATCCAGACACAGTGGTGTTCTCTGGGGACTTCTCGCCAAGGGCTTCGGTGGCCGCCTTGAGCTGCTCTTTCAACCTGCTAATGTCACAGTCCGCCTTGGCCTTCACAATGCTGAGCTCCGTGTAAATGTCCTTATACTTATCACTGGCATATTTCTTGTCCTTTAGAAAAGACAACAGCATTTCAGCTGAGGAAATGATTTCAGTCCCCTTCGGCCTTGGAGATCGGCAGCAGCGCAGATATTGCCAAAGGGCTAGACAGATTTCAACCCAACAACACATATTGTAGCAATCAGTGCCATATGTACTCTCTTTATCTTTCCTGGTTTGGGCTTTGGTTAAAAAAAAAGCACACTGCAACCCACTGAGACAGGCTCCATTCTTAAAAAACAGAACAATTTGGTTTTGACCAAATAGTTGTATATGGCATCTTTCAAATCTGTGAACTACTCTTGACAACCACCCACTCAAAGTAAGGCAGTATGTATTTCAAGGGGAGGGAGATCACACACTCCCATGGGGGAACCAACGTACAGCTCGCATTTGCCACTGATGCAGACTCTTCTACATTGGAAACTATTAGCAGCTATACAGACTGAAGGCTCAAAATGCAGTTGTCTTCCTGAGGCTATGCAGGTCTGGTTGGGAGATGGTCCGAAAACCAAATGTACGCTGCTCTGAATTCCATGAAGGAACTAAAGACCTGTTTTTTATCTGCTCAGGCATGTTTCAGCACTGGTGTCACTGCTTTGTGGATGCTGCAGAAATACATTTTTGTTGGAATTTTACTGAATTGTTTTATCATGTTGCGAACTACCTATTATCATAATTACAAGCAGTATGTATATACACGAGTCAGCTGAATACATATGCATTTAAAGGCACTTGCTGTCTGCTTGTATGATACAAAGTCAGGCCTCCCCACGAACTATTACCCTCAGTGCTGTTTGCAGTTCATCCTTCAAGGAGCTGATCTCCTGCTTCAAGTACTGTATTTCTGATTCCTTGACTCGCAGCAAGACCTGCAAAGGGGGAGAGAAACCCAGGCAGATGCTTGTTAGGTTAGGCAACCATGTACAAATGAAAAGGGGGCGGGGGTTAAGCCGCTGAGCAAGAAGGAAAGTCCATTTCACATGCCCCTTGAACTCCAACATCTGGAATCAAGGCAGGGCACACTCACCTCCAACTCGTAGGCATCCTTGCCTTGGGTGAGAGGTGAGCCAGCCATCTCGAACCCACCCTCCCCAGTCACCAGGGTCCGTAACCGTGTGATCTCTGCAGCCAGGCGGTTGTTCAGCTCCTGTAAGAAGACCACAAGATGGCTATGAGCAGCAGTTATGAATAAAGCGCTCTCCAATCCTAGCAATTGAACATGCCTATTTTGCTTTAGGATGGCAATCTCAAGGTTATAAATGCCTTCAGTTTTCACCAAACAGCACAAAACAGCATTTGTGGTTCTTTGGGCCTTCCTTGCTGGTATCTGTACTTCTGCAGATCAGACAAAGGGATTGAGCTCAGTACTTCTGCAAACGGCCCAACCAGCACATTTGTTTCCCCCCTCTAAAGATGGACATTTCTTAAATTCAGAGAGTTCTAAAACATTTTTAGTAACCCATGTATATCTATGCTGGTCATAATATACCAGTAGCCTGAAATAATGACTTTTTTTAAAAAAAAATCTATTCCTAGTGGTGAAAGCCTGATTCTTCTGAAGTGATTGTGACAAATTTTTATTATAAAGCATACATTTTATCAACGCTTCGTTAAAGAAGCTATGTCACAAGGCCTGGTGACGAAAATAAGCACACAAAAGGATTTAAAACCAAACCACAGGATTTCAAAAACTGCACATGCAACCATCGTCTAAAACTATGGAGCTTGCATATTGCATAATGTCATCTTTAACACAGCAGTTTCCATCCTGCCTATTTTCCCAGGAAACAAAATGCCATTGAGGAGACCCCCGCCCGGTATTTCAAGACAATTGGAGCTGTGGTGGATTTCGTAAAAAGAAGATCCCATGTTTCAGAGACCACCAAGCAAAAGGCAGTTTACAAGCCTGGTTAAGTCAGCAATACCTTCTGGGGTGCCATCTTTTTAATTAATTTTCCTTACCTAAACCAGGGGGCCTCCTACCAACTTAGATCGAAAAAATGTGTAGAAATCAGATCTGCCAGGTGTTGCAATAAATCTATGGTTTTTAAAATATATATATTTTACTGTTTAGTGCTGTTTTTATTTTTAAAAACATATGTGGGGGCTCCACCACAATATCTTCAGTGCTTAGGGCCATTAAAGGTCATAATCCTGCCCTGCAGAATCGCTATGATTCTGGTCCTGCCGTAATGTTTCATTCCTATTAGGGTGAAACTGCTTATCTTGACCAACTGACTCCCCTGCCCTGCTAGTCAAATCCTGGCTGAAAGCCATTCTGATAAAAGCCCCCAAATGATCCTTTTCTTTTAGGCAGCTGAATGAGGCTGGACAGGTGTTGCTTTACCTGGTTGTGTGCATTGAGCTCCTGGTTCTCCCGCTGGCACTGACGGAGGGCCTGCCTCTCTGCTTCCAGGGCCTGGGCCAAGTGAGCGTTTTCCAAACACTTCTGAGAATACTGCTCGGAGAGAACTTCAAGTTCACGCTGGACAGACTGCAGCTCCTCCCTGATTGGGCATAGGGGGGATGGGGGTAAAACAAAAAATAAAGATTGCAAGGCCAACTGCCACCCCCAAAACAGATCAAATCAACTATCAGAGACTAGGATGCACTGAGGAGGAGAAGGAGGCATAGCACAAGATGGGCATTCAAGTGCATCCCACGTGTTCAGTTTTGCTTTCCCAGGAAAGCAAACTTGAGCATGCAGTTTGATTGCACTAACAAGACTGAACATTTGTGCTGTCTATGGATGGGATCCCCATTAGGGTTAGCCAGTGTGGGAACAGGATGCTGAACTAGATGGGTCTCTGGCCTGATCCAGCAGGGCTGTTTAGTGTGGGTGGTGTAGAATGACACATTGTTCCACCCAACACCACCCAGGTGCCAATAGCTGCTCCACATTTCCTACTTCAACAAATCTAGAAAATACAGAGGAGCACCTACAAGTATTGCCTCTGGAGCGCTTCAATGTCCGAGTTGATGCTGCTGATCTGCGAGCGGTGAGTCTTTTCCAGCTCCCGCTCCAGCTCTTCCCGGTGGGCGTTCTTCATGGCTTCTATGGCTGTGTAGGAAAAGAGGCAAGGGCTGCAGATAAGCTGTCTTCCTCTAAGAAACACTCCCGTCATCTTCTGATCTCACCTCAGGAACAAAACCACCTTCTGATGTTGCTACTGATGACCGCTTATGGTCTTCTCTTTCCTCTTACCTGAGATGGTGGCTGCCGTCTCCTCAGCAAGCAAGCGGTCTTTCTCCTCCCTTAGCTTCTCCAGTTCTCGCTGGTGCTGCCTCTGCAAGTCCTCTATCTTCTTCTGATGGGTCTCTTCCATAGCTGCAAACCCTCGTTCGCAAGTTGCCTGGGAAAAGATGGGGCAGGGGAACTGAATTCGTGTTTCTCAGTGATCCGGCCTCAGAACCTACAGGGATCGTGTTAGGTTGAATGGGTAGGCAGGCAAGCAAACAAAGAGAGGAGGAAAAAGCCATGGAGCTGATGGACAAGCATGCATGGAAGGTCTAGACTGGAGCTCTAATGCCTCTTCAATCTTAACCCAATAGAAAAACTATGTGAAATCTGATTGACTAGGAAGAGTGTTAGTTCAAAACCCACTTAAATGGAGACTTCCGAAAAGCCTTAGAAAGCAGCCCTTGTCATTGGTACTCCATCTGGACTTGGGAGGGGGAACCTGCAGATCTCCTGGTGTTGCTGAATGCTTGTTCCTATCACCCACTCAACAACATCTGGAGGAATGCAGGTTCCTTGTTCCTGATCTATGCTTAACTTGGGATGCCATTTAGATAAGACAAGGAAGAGACAGCACAGCCCAGCGTCATTGTATTGCTGCACAGAGTTGTTTGATGGAAGTATGAAGCTTAAATGCACACTTTTAACCACAAAATCATTGGCCTGGATGTACTATATTCACCTGCACCAACCTAGCCTAGTCCTTGGGAAGCACTGGCTGTGGTTTGCTGTCTGTCCTACTTCTGCACTGTTCAACTTCTTGATCTGGTGTAAAATGTGAAGCATGCACCCTACTTCGTAGCTGCCAGGAAATAGCTTCTTTCCATGCAATTTTTTTTGTACCCATGTAGAATACAACACAGGGTGTCAGCTGAGTCTTAAGAAGTGTGTATGAAGGAGGAAAGCATCTCTCTCTCTCTCTCTCTCTCTCTCTCTCTCTCTCTCTCTCTCTCTCTGTGTGTGTGTGTGTGTGTGTGTGTGTGTACTCTCCTCTTTAAAATATACTTAAGGTACCTCAAGGATCCTAGCCTAAGTCTTTAATAAAATATTTAAATATCTTCAGAATTTTTATTGGCTATTACAAAAGGGCAAAACCTGGGCTCTTTAAAAATGAAAGATGGGTCTTTTCTGCATGAATGCTTAAAAACGGTACTTCTGCAGCTGGCTATGGTAAATAACAACATGTTGCAAAGCTGTGGTTTTATAAGTTGCCTGAAACACATCTGTGGAGGCATGTACAGCTTCAGTTCCTAGCTCTTTACACTGAGGCCAGAATCTTAGCAGGTGGGCTGGGATTTATTTATGCTGCATTGCTCTCTGTTCCTTGATAAGCACAGAATTGCCCCTTGAACCAGCTGTGGGCTGCAGAAGTGGTTGCTGCAGATCTGTCAGCCAAGGCAACATTTTTTAGGATGGCAGAATGTTAGTCCAGGAGGAGATCAGTGTTCTGCAAGGGACATTTAAAAGCACCCTCTGTTACGTTAGTGCAAGCATGCCAGGAGGTGCAGTCGGCCTGTACAGCTGTGAAAAGGCTCTGTTGCTGAAGGGTGGAGAATGTTCTTGTGGGAATGTTACAAAGGTTTATGAAAGGCAAAAGAAAAAAGAAGGCCATGCCTGGAACAGTGTGTTCTCCTAGAACCATTGACTGCTTCTTGCAGTACTATCATCATTTCATGATGTGACATACCATTTACCTCCCATTAGCCCCTTTAGTCCTGCCAACCTAGCAGTTCCTGCCAACCTAGCAGTTCGAAAGCACATCAAAATGCAAGTAGATAAATAGGAACCGCTACAGCGGGAAGGTAAACGGCGTTTCCATGTGCTGCTCTGGTTTGCCAGAAGCGGCTTTGTCATGCTGGCCACATGACCTGGAAGCTATACGCCGGCTCCCTCGGCCAATAATGCGAGATGAGCTCGCAACCCCAGAGTCGGTCACGACTGGACCTAATGGTCAGGGGTCCCTTTACCTTTACCTTTACTAGCCCCTTTATATGGCCATGTGCTACAGCAATAAATACTGGAGGGTGTCTGTGGGCAGAATGTTGGCCTTAGACTGGAGGGACCCAAGTTTGAATCACGGCTCAGCTGTGAATTTCAGCTGAAGCAAGTCTCCGTTCTCTCAGCCTAGCTTAGCCTGCAGGGCTCTTCCAAGGATAAGGTGATGCAATCCCATTTACACTCTGAGCTTCTTTTTAGGAAAGGTGGGGTATAAAATGTGATTAAAAGGAAGACTTTTAAAGACATATCTTTTTGCACAGGCTTTCCCTGGCCAGACCCTGTTTTATGTGCTTGTGTTCCTGTTTTCTTTGTTTTTCTGAGCTTTGACACTACCATTCCATTGGTTTTAGGTTGTAAGGATGGAAGTTCGATAGGAGGAGAGGTTTGTGTTTTGAAGGACAGTTATAGGAAATCTGAGATCTAAAGATCTTGTGAAGGTTTGCAGAAGATGAGATGCATCTCTAGGGCTCTGGCTACATCACCTCAAGGACATCATATTGGGCTTCCAAGATGGACAATTTGTTCCTATGTTGCAATGCAAAGTTTTGATTTAGTGTTCTTAGGGAGCAGTCATGTGGACTGTAAGCATTTCGTTTGAAATGCATCCCATCCTGTGACAGAATCCCACCCCCTTTTCTCTGTCATGAGAAGGAAGTGTTTCCGGTTTCCGTCCCTCTTTTTAGCTCTATCTATCCTCTGACCATCAAGTTATAGAATTCTATTTGCCTTTAAACAAAAAGGTGATGGTTGCATTGCCATGGGTGGGGAGGGGTGGGGAGAGATTTACACACATGACTTAGTGAAATAAAGTGCAGTGAAGAAGAAAAAACCTTAAGATTCTCAAAGTCCTTCTGGTATTTCTCCCTCAGAGTGGACGCATTGCCTTCGAGGTGCTTGTTCTCCAGCTCATCTCTCATGATGTTCATTTGGGCTTCCAGCTCTTGAATGCGCTCTCTCAAGCCATGCATGGCGTCCAGCTCGCTCTCTGAGCCCTGCCCCCCACCGTCAGGGTTATCAGCAGCCCATGCCTCTCCCGCACCCAATGCCACAGTGGGCAGCGCTTCTGAGTGCTGATTCTGGTACTGCTCCAGAGATGCTTGCAAGAACTGCAGCTCTTGCTCGTAGCGCTTCTGCAAGGCCAGCAGCTCTTCATTGTGGAAGACCTGCAGTTCCTTCATCTTGACTTGAAACTTGTCCTCTAGAGTTTGGATTTGCTCAAGGTGGAAAGTCTCCAAGTTCAGCTTATCCCGCGCAAGAGAATCTAGTCGGTGTAGCCCTTCAGCCTGTTCTGATTTCAGAGCATCCTCGGTCTTGTGAAGCTGCTCAACCACGTTCCGGATCTCCTCTTCATACGTGTCCTGAAGCTCCAGTATTTTCTTGCTCTGTTTATGTTCTTCTTCTTCCAGGAGTTTCCGCTGATTATCAAGCTGCTCCACTTTGGCCTTGAGCTCCGAATTCCCCCTTTCAAGCACAGCAATCATCTCGGCATACTTGCCCTGCTGCTTTCGGAGCAGCTCTTCATATTCCTCCCGGAGGGTGGCAACTGCCCTGATGCGTTCCTGACACAGAGCATCCGCATTGTGCAGGGACTCTTTGTACAGCCTTGCCTCCTTGGCGTACTCCAGCCTTGCCCTGTAAGCCCCATAACAGACCTGGGCCTGGATAATCGCATCTTGAACAAGCAGAGATGAGTAGCGCTCAAGATCCCCCAGGCACATATCGTAGGGAGGACTGGAAGAAATCCTTAACAGCTTGCGGCAGTCTTTCAGGGCATCGTCAGGGGACAGAGACAGGAGAGCAGCAGATATTTCTTTCAGGACATTTGCTCTGTCTTTGAGCTGCTGAGCAAGATCGCCCTGAATGGCAGCTAGAGCTTGACTGCCAAGATCCTGCAGAGCGTGGGCTTCTGGCATGAAGCCAGGAAGGCTGGCATCCCAAGCTGAAGTGCCCTCTTGGATTTCAAGGGCTTTGGAAATCTGATGCATAACGCCGTCAAATTCCGGAGTCTGGTATGCTTTAATGATTTCCTCCAGCATGCACTTGTGCTGCTGAAGGGCTGTCCTGGTGTTGTGGAGGTCTTCTTCGATGGCCTTTAATCTCTGATGAAAGGACTCTCTCATTTTCTGGGCCACAAAACTGAGCTCTGCTTTAATCAGCGTGCTGTCTGCCACCGAATGAATGAGGCACTGAGGAATGTTTGAACCCTGGGCCTCCACCTTTCCCTTCCCATCTTCTTCCTTGGCACTCAAATTCTTCCTTAGCTCCTCCACCTGGCTCCAAAACTCATCTTCCAACACTAGCTTTTTAGATAAAACGTCAGCCAAGGCCACTGCAATATGTGAAATATTTGAAGGCTCCAGCAAGACTGCATCCACCGTACCGTGAATCTCTCTCAGGGCTAAGGAAATCTTGGAGGTTGCATCTGTCAGAGACTCTGCTATCTGGTTGATCAAGCTGGCTTCAAAAGCCACTCTCCTAGAAAGCATCCGCAGCTGGTCTTGTTCAGAAAATCCCACTTGTTGCTGCTGGAGGGCAGCTTTCTCCTCCCCCAAGCTGCTGCCTTCTGCATGCAACGCTTGGGCTGCAGGCGATTCTTCTGCCAGATGACCAGGCGAAGAAAGTGCTTGTTGCAACACGAGGACTGCATCCGATAAAGAAGTTTCCGTATTGGACAAGACACCCAAAAGCACCTCTCTCTCTTGCTCCATGTCACATATGGACAAAGTTCTTAGCTGCTCTCTGCATTGCTCTAAGCACACCAAGGCTTGGTTGTTTCTCCCATGGAACCTTCCCAGCTCATGGATGTGATTCTCGAGCAGCTTGTGTTTTTCTTGCTTCTCGCCCTCCAACTGTGAGACCAGCCTGCTGACTTGAGCCAAGCTCTCCTGAAGCTGCTCCCTCAGCTGTGCTTCTGTGCTGGCCCACTGGTGATGAAGCGTGATGAGGGTGTCTTGATTGTGGCCCTGCTGGCTTTCGAGTTTCATGGTCACATCTTTGAGCTTTTCTTCTGTGATGTAAAGTTTGGTTTCCAGGGCGTGGATGATAGACAGGTAAGTCTCCGAATCGCCTGTGCCTGGGTAACTTGGAGCTGGTTCTGATGACATGCTGTCCTCCGAAAGTGACCTGTCTTGGCTGGTGTCTGATGAAGTGCTGCTGGTCCACATCTTCTCGGATCCATCAGGGTGGATATATTTTTGGCACTGGATGTTGGAGAAACGTATCCTTTGCCTTTTGGCTCCCGGGGTTTCTGTGTCCGATTTTGCAGAGTCCTTCTGGCAAATCTCTCTCTCTTGAAGGTCTGTAGACTTAGAGGTAGACCTACACTCTTCTGGGTTCACTGCTGGGTGCTCACTTTTCTGCCTGTGAGTGATATTGGGGCCCTGATCCTCAGTGAGCATGCACTCTGAGACTGGAAGTCTTCTTTGAAGCTGTGAATGTTGTGCTGGCTCCACAACTTGACCACCTGTTTCCGTCGTAACACACGGCGCTAAGCTCTCGCCAGCTGATATTTTCAACTCATCGTCCTGCGTCTGATGATCTTCCACGTTTTCTGGACTGCTACTTACGGCAGCTATTTTTAAGAAAGGTTCCGCAAGCTCCTGGTCCTTGTTTTCCACAATTCTCAAGTGGGCTTCCCTCACCACTCTTAGCTCCTCCTCCTTTTCCTTCAGCACCGCCTGCAAGTTCTGGAACTGCCCTGACACCACCTCGTAGGAGTGCTCCAGGGCATGGTAGTTGCTCTCCTCCAGCTGCAGCTTGGCTTGCAGCTTGGCGACCTCGTTATCCGACTCGGCAACCTGGTTCATCAGCTCTTGAAACTGGCATTTGATCTGATCCCTTTCCTCCTCGAGGCTCTTGATGTGTTCGGCGAGCTTTTGGATGCTGGCTTCTTTCATTTCGAGCTGCTCTTCCAGCTGGTGGACAATTTCGCTGCTTTCAAATTTGACGGACAGCTTCTCCTTCTGCAGGACCTCCATCTGCTGCTCGTTGTTCTGAAGCTGGTTCTCGTACTCGCTGGCTTTGTCCTCCGCTTCCTTCAAGCTCTGGATGAGAACCTGCTTCTCCCTCTCGCAGCTCTCCAGCAAAGCCTCGTAATTCCTCTGCAGCTTCTCCTCCATCAGCATCTGGGACTGCTCACTGGCACTCAGCTGCTGGCTGAGGTCAGCGATCCGATCCTGGAGCCGCTGCACTTCCTTCTGGTAGTCCCTCTGCAGAGCTTGCTGCGTCTCCAGATCTCTCAGCTCCTGGGTCTTCTCCAGCAGGAGCGCCTCCGCATTCTTGAGCTTCTGCTCGCTAGCTTTCAGCTGCGAGCTCAGCACCTCCTCGCTGTGCTGCCACTCTTCCATCTGCTCCTGAGCTTTCTTCCGCTCGGCCTTCAGGTCGCTCTTCAGCTTTGCCAGAGTCTGCTCTTTGATGGAGAGCTCTGCGGCGGCATTGCTGAGCCTCGCTTGTAGGCTCTGGATCTCTGCCTCGTGGTGCCGGATCACATCCTTGGCCTCCCCATAGCTACGCTTAAGTGACTGGATCTGCTGGTTGATCAGTTCCTGCCGCTGACACTGGGCTTCGAGCTCACTCTGGAGGTCTTGATTGACTTTATGGAGCCTCTGCCAGGCCCCCGATGGGGGTGTGGCCACCTCGGTCTTTAAAAAAATTGATTAAATAGGAGATTAGTAGCACTCTCGGTTCCCAGTTCTGAGTGTCACACCTCTGGTCAAGTTGGGCCACAGAACAATTCCTTGCATAGGTTTGATCACTACCCATCTGCTCCAATTTTGGATGGTTTCAGTTTTGTCTGCTTTTTAAAAAAATCCCTTTTGCTCAGGGAAACAAGGAAACACCTCTTCGAGTTTAACAGACAACACGGATGATAAAACATTGAAACAGCTTTAACACAAATGAGCCTAAGAGGAACAAAACAAATTAAAACAAAACAAAACAAAATGATGGAGAAGAGAACACCACAGGAGAAATGATGACTTAGGACAAGTAGAAAAAAGGTTTGGAAAGGAGTGAAAATTGTGAGCGAGAGAGGGGGCAATCTGAATATACTAAGATAAAGCAAGCAACTCTTTGAAGCATTGGGAGACCTACCTGCTAGGAACTATCTTTTGCGGCTTGAGGCTAAGTTTGGAAAGGATGGGTTTAAATCAATATTTATCTTGTTTTGCTGGGACTTTATTTTCACTTTTGTGTTATCCACCCTGACTTTTTGGGGTGGGTTGACCTGTGAGTCTAACTGCTGGATTGTGTGTGCAGGTGTACAGTTAGAGCATGTTTTCGCCAAGCAAAAGATGCAGAGCTTCAGGTAAATAAAGTCCTGGAGGAATGAAGGCCACTGAGAAGACACTATTGCTCTCCCCTCACCCGAAGAGATGGCAGCTGCGAACTGATCCCTGCCGCAAATGTCTTATAGCTTTCCTGCTCGTGGAAATATATTTGTGTGTGTGATATATGAATGAAGTTTAAAATGCGGAAGTTCTAGATCTGTCTGCTACCTGTGTTTTGTTTTAAATCAAGAGAAGCGGAGAGGGAAGGAGGAGTATGATGAGAACATAAAAGTCAGAACAAGGAAACCCTCGGAGAGATTCAAAACCAAAGCCATGTTGCATGCAAGGGGGTGGGGGAATAAACACACAGAGAATCATGCAAGAGTCGGACAGAAATCATGTGGCTTGAAGAATACACAAACAGAAAGAGGCAAGAGGAGCACAGCGCTAAGCCTGATAATTTGGCCTGTCTTGCTGTACCGTAATCGCTGGCAGGGACAGCCCATAGATGTGACACTCAGGTACAATAAGTCAGATTACATGCTTCCACACCAAAAAGACAAAACACCAAACCCCTTAAAAAAACAGCCCATGCAATATTATCCACACCCAAGAGAGATTAGTAGAGTGACCCTCTCCACCCTCGCCCCAAAGGAGGCAGAAGATACAACTGGTGTCTTGGGGGGGGAAAGAGAGGAAAAACAGTCATGCTCAACTTCTGTTAGCACTGAATGGGCTGGAGAAGCTCCACTTGCCATCGAGCTCAAGGCAGGACACACACAGGAAAGGTTACGTTGCAAGAGCTCCAAGAGAGGCTCAGTTCAACATGCACGTGGATCGAGTCCTGAAGATAGATATGCAGTATCTTGTTGGGCAGAACATTCTGCAACATCAGCGCTATGAACCGGGGATGGGAGGGAGGCAAAGGATTAGGAGCTCACCCGGGCTCTGCCGTTTTGGAGGAGTCTGGCAAAATGCTCCCCAGAAGCTGCAACCATCTGCTTTTCACAAGGGTCCTATGCTTCCCCGCTGGGATGACCAGCATGCCTGCTTTATCGGTCTTTCACCAACTCTTCAAGGTCCCTTAAAGCGCCACCTTGTGCACGCTGACCCAGGAGCAAGTCCCACTGAACTTAATTGGACTTACATCCGAGTAGAGAGACACAGGATCACACCGTTAGCTTCTTAGTCCTACAAGCAAAGGTACTCCTATTGGGCCCGGTTAAAAGGAGAGGAAGCGTTTAGGTTATCTGGTGCGACCTGATGGAATTAGTCCCATTATTCTGAGCCAGGCAATATGTACCGTGATCTTCATCTGCCCCCAGTGTCCCCCAGGGAAAGGAGGTTCACCCCACACTACAATGCCACCTCTGTCACCTACACAAATGGCAAAATAGCCAGGAGCCATAGGTGCAGGGTACCAGGCTGAGGGCACAACAGATAACCTAGCAAATGGGCAGCATGGTGCATCTGCTCTCTCTCTTGTCAGTATGCAAGAGATTCTGTTCCAAAAGGTGATCTCTCTCCATCAGGAGACTTGGGTAGTCTTGGACAGAAGGCCAACTGTTCCAGAACGTTGAACGCATTACGGAAAGGGAAGGATGCCTCTGCAGCATGGTGTCGCTCTTTATCAAAGCTACTTACAAAATAAAAACATTAGGCTTGCAACTCTGAAGAGTGGGCATTAAATTGAAACACATTTTAATAAACCCAAAGGCACCCTCACTTAAGCAACTAATACTTCATTTTTTTAAAATTATTGTTAATTGAAATGTATGCAAACTGATAATTGCACACACCAGCTTGGGCGCTATGTTTACTCCCCTGCAGGAGGTCTGCTTTGTCAGCTAGGGAACATGGTAGCAGAGTAGGACCCAGCAGGATTGAATCCTCCCGCTCTTGGCAGTGTGGTCAGCAGGGTGGAGGAAGAGACACTGTGTCTCCTTTCTTGCTCGTATAGGCTTTAAAAACCCTAATTAAACATTAACCCCAGTGACCAAAAGGAGTCAGGATCAGATCCAGATTGGGGGTTCCCTGGGTTGCAGCCCTGGATCAGTTAGTAGGAGAGGGGGGCACACACAGCCCTAGAAACAAACTACATTATCAACTATATACTTTGGAAAACGGCTTGTTTGCTATCAGTTTTGACACCTCTTAAGATACTGCAACCCATTTTTCCATGAAGTTTCCTAAGATCAAGAGGCAGGTTTTAGTCTATGTTTGGATACAACCAGACATGGTTATCAATGGAGATAGTGGACCAAACTTTCCAAAACTCTTCTGATTTTAACCATTGCTTTCAAAACTGGAATGATTTTCAGGCTTCTCAGAATTCCCTAGCAACAAGGCTTTTTAGCGCAGTACCTGCAGAAAAGAGGGTACTACAAAAAGCTTCTCTTTCACCCCTACGACGTGGAGGACTGAAGGTTTTGCAAACTGTGTCTCCCACCCAGGTGCATCCCCACAAGCACCCTGGACTGAAGCCCCACAGATTAAATTCGAGCCGTGGCAACCAAGTAGGACGTTGGCCTTGCTCTCCCACCTGCAGAACGTAGCCTTCCCGGGCACTCTGCTCGCGACCTAAAGCTACTTTCAGCTGGTCCTGCAGAGCGCGGTTCTGCTCCAGAAGTTCAGAGGCTGCCTTCTGGCTCTGCTCCAGCTGCAAGCACAAGGGGAAAGGGAGAAGACCACAAAGACGTCATTCAAACACATCCACAGCTCCAAACCGGCAAGATGACTGGCTGAACTATACAAACTGGGTGGGTGAACTGGATGGATTTCTCCTGCAACCTCCTAACAGGAGCTTCTCCTCCTCTATACCAAGCTTTGGGGTAGGAACTAAGCTAAGAGGTGCTCCAGGAACCATCGTGCTCTAGGAAGCCATTCCATCTCCAGTTTCTCCCCAAAGGCATGGGCTTAGATGGTGGGTGAGACTTGGCTTGCATCTTCCTTCCCCTTCCCCAGGACTGGCTCATTAACAGCAGATGCTACAAGGACAGATAAACTAAACATAATTCACTTGCTGAAGATGCAGAAGTGCCAAGGTGAGCTGAGCTTCTCCAAGTAAATGAAGCCATGGAGGCCAACACGCTTAGAGGGAAGAGAGGGAATGGTTTCTTATATCCCACAAGAGTGGGGAGGCTTACCAATTTAGATCCATCTCCGGATAATTAAGGAGGACCAGTAATTATGGCCCTATCACAGGTTATGGGGAACCTTTGGCCCATGGGCCAAATTTCAGCATCACCCCTTTGATTGCATGCTTCCTTCCCAGATTATGCTCAAAAAGGAATACAACAATGAGAGGAATGCTTTGCAAAATCAACAATGTGACCCAGCATGAGTTCCAATTTGCCCTGCAAGTCTGTTTCCCACATGCAAGCCCCACACATGATGTCACAGGGGCTCCTGAATGTACCCTGGCCAAAGAGTTTAGCAGTCACTGCAGAGGGAACATGGTAGGACGGCCAATCCCAGAAGAGAGTGGAGCTTGGACTTCAAGCTCCATGGGATCCATCGTTTCGGCTGCACGTGGCAAGCCAGTCCTTGAAAGGGCCTTCAAAGTGCCGAGCAGAGCCATTTGCAAGCTCCCTGCTCCTTGGACAGAGCCCTGCTTGGTGCTTTGAAGCACCAATGACCCTCTGACTGTTGCCACTCCAAAGCGCAGCCCAGCGCGCTTTGCAAATCCAGTGTGGCGCTTTGAAGTCTCAACCACGGTGGGGACTTCACGAACGCCCCATTGCTGGATGGGTTGCCAGGTGATCTGACAGGTAGGCAGTGAAAGGGTAGGACAGAAACAGATCCAGTTCCCTAGCCCTGCCCTATCGGGAGTTAAATAGGAAAAGTAAGCCAGTTTAACATGCCTCTTCCATATTTAAAATCTGACAGTAAGCAAATTGCAAACGGAGGGAGGGCGGAAAAAAGATTAGTGTGAGCAAGAGAACTGAAGCCCCCTGCTTTAACCTCGTATCCCCCTGTTTCTTCCAGGGCTCGCTGCTAGGCCTTTGGAACTCCCGCCAGTCCTAAGCCAGCCTGCCTGGAGGAGCCCAATTCCCAACCAGCCGCATGCCTCCCTCCCTCTCTTTTACCTCCTTTTCCAGGAGTGTGGTGAGGTGCTGCTTGTGGAGAGCCTCGCTGCTGTCGTCCGGGTGGGCAAGGTGTAGAGGGGCTATGGGGACCTGCTTCTCCTCGCGCAGAGGGGTCGTCTCCACTTGGTGCCACCGCTGCTCGATCTCCACGTGGACGTTCTGCGGCTTGGTCTCCGAAGGGCTGGGGAGCCTGTCCACCTCCATGCGGGAAAAGTCTTCCGGGCCTCCCCCGTCGGGGGCATCCAGGCTCTCAAACCGCTTGCGCCTCTCCTCCCTCCGCCGCGCACGCTCCCTCTCCAGCTCCCCGGGGTCTGTCTCCGTGGAGCCGGGGTCCTTGGTGAAAGGGGCGCTGCTGCCTTTGGAAGCCCCCACCACGCTGGCTCTCTCCTGAGCCAGGGCTTGCTGGATGGGGCGGAACTCGGCCCAGTCGAATGTTTTGGAGCGGCCTTCACGCCGGCGCTCCCGGGCGCGGCTGCGCTTCTGCTCAGGGTCGATTTCCGCTTGCTCGGCATCCTGTTTCTCGCTCGGCTTGGGGCAGGCGTCAAAGGACGAGCTGGTTTTGCTTTTCTCCTCGGGCAAAGAGCTGGTGGGGAAGGAGGAAAGTGGACAAGAGAGCGAAAAACCATCAGTGCTGGTGTTGGTTTCCTATCTGTATGCCCCCTTTCAGTTTTCCTCTGTAAAGGTACCACTGTAAGCCAGAAGGTAGTAGGGGCAGGGAGGGACAACTCCTGTTGAAATGTCCAGGGCCATGCTATCTCTGAAGCTTTTTGCTATTGCTCTTGATCTGCCTGTGAAATTATCTCCCTCCTGCAAGATTTAGCATTTGATGCCTATCAGATCTAGTGAGTGGTGAAGCGCCTCTTCATCCAAACTAGAGGAGGACTTCAAGGTGCTTCAGAACACACCTAAGCGTTATGGGCCAAATACACACATGCTCTGAACCAAACAGTTATGAAATATGGCAATCAGAACGACCAGGGAAGGTCATTTTCAAAAATCTGCTTCCTACCAAGTAAGTGAGGGGAATCATAGAATCATAGAGTTGAAAGAGACCACAAGGGCCATCCAGTCCAAGCCCCTGCCAAGCAGGAAACACCACGAGAAGTGTAACTGTTCTCCCAAACTGGCCTGATTTTGGCCACACTGCCAGGGTTTCCCCCAATTCTCATTAAATCCCACAAGGACAAAAGGATTCCTCTCAACAGTTTGCTCTAGTGTGTCCTCAAAAGAAAACTAGCTGTGTTGCTGGTGACTGCAAGGTGAAATAATTCCTACGAGTAGCCTCACAGAAACCCTCCAAAGTTAAAGAATTCAGGGCTGAATACAAGATGAGATTTTCCCTACCGTACATACACACACAAAAATGGTACACATTCCTGTGCTTTTATTTTAACAGGTTCCTCAATGGGACCCATCTTCAGGGAAGGAAAATGTTACTGCAGAATAAGGCCTAAATGATCATAAAAGATGAACGCTGGGCTTGTTTGCCCATTGAGATACAGGCATCCCTGATCATTCCTTTTTATTTGTATTTTAAACCACTGCACTCAGTTCAGTTCCCCAAGAGGGGAGGACCTGGCCTTAGTTGGGCACATTGGCTATCAGGCTTCAATTTAACAACAGAGGGGGAAGTCTGATTGCACAAAAGTAAACATCGGTTTGGAGAGAAATTTGGTAGACGTGCTTAAAAAGTTTCCTTGGAAAAGGTTCTCCGTGAAACATCTCCAAGCTCTTTTCTGTACTGAACACTCAGGTTTTCTCAGTGCTTTCCCCACTCAAGTGGGTGGCTTCAGATCAAGCACTCCCACACAGGCAGCACAACTTCCACCTGGCAGACAAAAATCAGGAAGCAAGTGGACCTGCCTGTGGGGGATTTTCAGATCCAAAGCCATTCAAAGTTGTCGTCTGTATAACGCAAAAATAAGCATACAAGCTGTAAAAGCGTACAAAAGCCTACTTTTTGCCACCATTGTGTGTGTGTCCAGAAACGGCAGCAGACACAGCAACTTCTAAACCCATGCGCCTGACAGGACAGACACTTCGGCAACTTTTTGCAACGGGCGAGGTGAACATTTGACTATACCCATGTTGGGGGGAAAGTGTCATGTGCGAAGAGGGCCTTGGCTTGCAATAAACAGTCCTGGTGTTTGGAGACAGCACACTGCTTTGCTACTTCTACACGACAGGCATCAGCGCAGGGCCTAACGCAAGCTACTGCCGACACCAAAGAAGGAAAGCGGCAGCCCTCAATGCCAGTATTGAGAGAGGAACAGAAAAAGAGGCAGACAACACAGGCAGCAGACAAGCAAGGTGGAGGAAGAGAGTTTCAGACATCGGAGGAGAACCTAAAGGGAGCTGCCAGACAAGGCCTATGGACAAAACATGACACATGCCAGCCTTCAGCATGCAAAGTGGGAGACTGGGTTTAAAAAATAGGAGAGGAGTTCTTCCTGATGTTTAGTTGGAATCTCAGAATCCACTGGTTCAAGTCCTACCCTCCAGAGCAGGAGAAAACAAGCTTGTTCCCTCTTCTCTATGACAGCCCTTGAGATATTTAAAGATGGCTATCATATTACTTCTCAGTCTCCTCTTTTCCAGGCTAAACATACCCAGCTCTTTCAACCATTCTGCACAAGGCTGAGTTTCCAGTCCCCTGATCATTTTGGGCACCCTCCTCTGCACACGTTCCAGCTTGTCAGTATCCTGCTCAAATTGTGGTGCCCAGAACTGGAGAGACGTCCCAGGGGCCTAAGGATTTCAACACAGCATCTAATTTGCAGGTGCCACCATCAGATGCCCAGGCCCTCGCTGCCTTGGATACCAGTACTGGCTACAGGTACCAGCTACCATGGTAACATGGCAGGTCCAAGCACTGCCCAACCTGGAACTGAAACCTGGATACCAGTCGCTTAGCAAAATGATGGCAGAGAGGCATTTTCCTACACTTCTGAGGACAAACAGTACCTGCAAGAAATCCCACAATCTCTTAACGGGAAGTTTCAACACTAATCTGCTCTGCTGTAGATATTTTCTGCATCTTCAGCTGTTGCCCCCTTCCAAGGCACAGGCCTGATCAGACCAGGAGTCTTTTCCAGGGAAACATTTCCAATGCTTCCAAATGCCCTTGAGGCATTTCCAGGAATGTGTGAGAATCACACGGGACAGGTGACCAGCGGGCACAGGTAACGTCCAACAAATGGGGCCACTTCTGTGTCCTTTGCAGAGGTAGCAGCTTGTATTGCTTCTTCCATGTTACATTTTTGAACACAGGACTCAGCTGCAGGAGTGCGCCTTTGTTGTCAAGATGTAACAGGGAAAGTATTGATGAGCCAAAGGAGGATAATCGGCAGCAAAAGGAGGAGCTGCCTCTTTTTTCCCGTTCTCCTCTATCCCACTGTTTGTTCCTGAAGCAGAAAAGCAGGACTTTTTACCCCTCCAGAGTGCAAAAAGATAGGGGAGGCATGCAGTGAATCACGAGATATATACAAACCACAAAACGTTAATACAGGAGAGAACACAGTTTTCCAACCTGGGCTTCAGCACGGATAGTTTCAAAGAGAAGCTTTTCCTGGGAACGCATGGAAATTAAACACACGAAGGGAGTGAGGAGAGAGAGAAAAGAGGGTTCAGAAGCACCCAGAGAGAAATGGGGCGATGTGCGGAGCAGAAAGAGGAATGGGTCGTTCTGGGTTGAAACTATGGGCTGCGTTTTTCCAATCACAGCTCTCAAAAGAAGGAAAGCAAGAGCGTCCTCAAGCAGTTGCTAGGGAGGTGTCAGAACAGGCCAGAGAATGGAAGAATGCAGGTGGTAGAAGAGGAAAGAAAGAGGCAGCAAACTGAAAGGACACCCGCTGAAAACACATCCAGGCGGTGCTTCCATTGACTCCAAGAGGGGCGTTACATGCGTCATGGGAAAAAGAAAGTGCACCCTCTTTGAATTCTGTGGTTTTACATATTAGGAGATAATAGCAATCATCTGTTCCTTAGCAGGTCTTAAAATTAGGTAAATAGAACCTCAGATGAACAACAACACGGGACATATTATACCATGGCATGATTTATTTAACAGAAATAAAGCCAAGATGGAGAAATCATGTATGAAAAACTAAGTACACCCTTACTGCTTCCATAGGAATTAAGAAGCTAAGTAGCAGACAGGGGTTGCTAATCAAATGCCCTTGCTTAACTGATCATCAGCAAAGCAAGTGGGCCCACCTCTATAAAAGCTGAAGTTTTAGCAGTTTGCTGGTCTGGGGCATTCAGGTGTGTTTTAACACAATGCCAAGGAGGAAAGAGAACACAATGCTCTTAGAGAAGCAAGTGCTGCCGCCCATGAAACTGGGATGGGTTCTAAGACCATCTCCAACCAGTTTTAAGTCAATCATTCTCCAGTGAGAAAGATTATTCAAAAGTGGAAAACATTCAAGACCAGGCATCCCCAAACTTCGGCCCTCCAGATGTTTTGGACTACAATTCCCACCATCCCTGACCACTGGCCCTATTAGCTAGGGATCATGGGAGTTGTAGGCCAAAACATCTGGAGGGCCGCAGTTTGGGGATGCCTGTTCAAGACAGTTGATAGTCTCAGGAGTGGGCGTCCCAGCAAATTCACCCCGAAGTTGGATTGTACAATGTTCAGAGAAATTGCAAACAAAACAAAACAAAACAAAACAAAAGCCAAGAGTTACATCTCAGACTCTACAGGCCTCAGCTAGCATGTTAAATGTTAAAGTTCATGACAATTAGAAAAAGACCGAACAAGTACGGTTTGTTTGGAAGGGTTTCCAGGAGAAAGCCTCGTTTCTCTAAAAAGAACATAGCAGCACAGCTTTGGTTTGCAAAGTTGCATCTGAACAAACCACAAGACTTCTGGAACAATGTCCTTTGGACAGATGAGACCAAAGTGAAGGTGTCTGGCCATAACTCACAGTGCCATGTTTAGCAAAAACCAAACATAGCTTGTCAGCACAAGAGCCTCATACCAACTGTCAAGCACGGTGGTGGAAGGGTGATGATTTGGGTTTGTTTTGCAGCCACAGGACCTGGGAACCTTGCAGTCATTGAGTTGACCACGAACTCCTCTGTACACCAAAGTATTCTACAGTCAAATGTGTAGCCATATGCCCAACAGCTGAAACTTGGCTGAAGTTGGGTCATGCAATAGGGACGAGGATCCCAAGCACGCCAGCGAATCTACAACAGAATGGCTGAAAAAGAACAGAATCAAGGGGTTGCAATGGCCCAGTCAAAATCCAGACCTCAATCCAATTGAAATGCTGTGTGGGACCTTAAGAGAGCTGTTCACAAACAAATGCCAGCAAACCTCAATGAACTGAAGCAAAGTTGTAAAGAAGAATGGGCCAAAATTCCTCCACAACGATGTGAGAGACATATAAAGTCCTATAGAAAACAATTGCTTCATGTTATTGCTGCTAAAGGTATTGAATCATAAGGTGTACTTAGTTTTTCACATACAACTTTTCCATTTTGGCTTTATTTCTGTTCAATAAATCATGATGCAGTGTAATATGCCATGTGTTGTTGTTCATCTGAGGCTGTATTTACCTAATTTTAAGACCTGCTAAGGAACAAATTGTTGTTATTATGTCTTCATATGTAAAACCACAGAATTCAAAGAGGGTGTGCTTTCTTTTCCCCACAACTATGTATTCTTCTGCTAATCACTTTGTACACTGAAAAACACTAGAGAAATAATGGAACATTTGCAATTCAGGCAGCTGCCCTGAGCCTCAGGAAAGCTGAGAATCAAGGCTTTATTTAAAATAGTTTTACGTGGCCTTTAAGGTCGGGAGACTCCTCTCAGTGTGGTGTACAATTAAAATACGGTACAACAACAAAATAATTAAAAGGCAGTTTTTTTTTTTAAAAAAAGCCCCCCAAATACTAAAATACAACACACAACAAATGTGACTCCAGAAAAAGCTGGCAGAAACAAGTGGGTCTTCGAGGTTTTCCTAAACATCTGCAATCAACAAAGTCTGACAGGTTCTAAGAGTCAATTCTGAAGTGACATCTCTCCCAAGGAGAAAAACACCCACCATGCAATGCAATGTGGATTCCAAAGGAGAGGCGAGGACTCTTTAAATTGCCCAAGGCTGGGGGGATCTCATCATTCAACTCTGGGCTCTTTATGCTTTTCATTTTATTGGAACAAACTTTTGCTTCTGAACTATTCTGTTGATCACATATTTCTTCACAAGTCTTCCTAAACGGATAAGAAATCCTCCGTAAGATGTCCTCAGTTTCTTACAGATTAAAACAGGTGTGTTGGCCTTGGATCCTGCCCTTCCTTGAAGGAAGGTTGTGAGGGAGGAAGAGCGACCGGCCTTGGGTCAACCAGAGCGCTTTGTAACCCAGCAGGCATTCATGTCTGTGTCTCCCTGGCTCCAGACCCACCCAACACTTCCAGCCGTTGCGCCGCACGGCGGCGTGGAATCGGAACAAGCCGCAGCCGAGAAATTTGGCAGCGAGGCACCACACAGCAGCTTCCAAGCCGTGTGAGAATCAAAAGGAGGGATCCATAAAGGAGAATAGAGAAAATGAGAGAGAGAACAGAGGCACACAGAGAAAGACTGGAGGGTGTGGAGGCACAGTGAATAGGAGACTGCCCTGAAATGCCCCTTTCTTCTTACCTGGTCACATCTGGAGCAGTGGTGGGGCGAACGTGCTTCATAATTGTCTGGATCCAGTTCCTGCGGATCCCCGAGGTCATGGCAGAGAGGGTGAACTCGCCTTCTTTAGTCTACGCCAAGAGGAAAGGAAGAGAAACGCAAGGGGAAGAGGTGATGCTGAGTACCTGTTCACCTGGAGGGAAGCGTCCTTTGCATCCCCTTCCAATATTGCAGGTTACCTGGTGAATGTTTCTAAGTGGGGTTTCCAGAAGGGATTACGGAGATAGATACATCTGCTGCCCCCTCTCTTACCCCATGGAGGAGCCATTTATTTATAGGACACAAAACAGAGGCTGGCCACCCAGAAAGAGTCAGAAAGGCACCCTCCGTTTCAAGGGATGGAGATAGCCGCTTCCGATGGACCCAGTTTAACGAAACAGAACTGGGGTTTATTTTTTTTGGGGGGGGGTCTTTGCCCTGCTTTTCTATTCACATAATCCCCAAGTGTCTGGCATTTGGATTATTAGAACAAGAGCAATACAGCACACTTTTGTAAGAATACAAATGAAACAATGCACAGGCGAGACATGCCTACAACATATATTTGCAATATGGCGGGGCACTACTCATTAGGTCACTCCTATCACTCTGTGCTTTTCAAGTTGATTTACTGAAGAATTCGTTGAACTGCTTTACTATAATCACCTCGTCATTATTTACTGTACAATATTATGTTTTGTATTTTACCCCCTGCCCCCTGTGACCCATTTTTCTCAGTCATGTTTTATGATTCGCGTGTGTACAATTTTGTAACACACAAAAATAAACTAATTTTTTAAATAAAAATCTCAAATTAGCTGTATTAAGGCTGAAACGGCAGAAAATAAAACTTAACAGCAAAAATGAAAAGAAAAAGACACTAAAGCTATAATGTCAGTAAAATATGGTCTTTGCACCTCAAGGGCATTAAGAAAAGGCACCAGGCAAACTGGGAGTTTAAAAACTGGGGTGGCATAACCAAGATTCTTCCCCAATGACTTGCCTGCCTAACTTCAGAGAAAGTTGGGGAACTGGGAGATTTTTTTATTTATGGTTTTATTGTAAATTGTCATGATAGTTATTATTAAAATGTATAAATAAGTTTATTAAAGTTATGATATATGTTGTGACCACTCCAGCAAGCCTCAGCCAGGAGTCTTGAATCAGATAATGTTTTCAAATGTTCTCTGAGGGCAGCCTCATGTGCAACGTATTGCAGTAGTCAAGCTTGGATGTTAACCAAAGCATGGGAAACTGTGGCCAGGATGAAGAGTGCAGCTGAAGTAACAACTTTGTGCTGCAGGAGACACTGGAGCAGTCTTAAACAAACCTCGACCTAGGAAACCTCCCAAGCTATGGACCTCAACCCTTGAAGGGTAAGTGAAATTCCATTTGAAACTGGTTGAAAGCTACAAAAGCAATTACTAATTTTTCCCAACTGCATCCACCTTCTAAATTCACTGCATGACCCATCCTGCTCCCCACAAGTTTCTCTTACATGGATTTGGAAGCCATAGTTCCGCTGGACGGGGTATTCCGTGACATCAAAACATGTTGACAAATCAATTTCCCCATCCAAATCAGCAGCCTGGCAAAACATCGCAAAGAAGAAATGTGTGAGGCTTGCTTTTCTCATCTCCAACAAGACAAAGTAGATCGTTTGCTTATTCAAGCAGCATGTGTGCGGCGTTTTACAAAATACAAGAAGATAGGTCCCTGCCCAGAGCAGCTTACAGTCTAAAATTTATCAGGGGAGGGAAATGAAAGCAGGGAAAACAGGAGAGTGTGAGGAGCTGAATATCAGAGGGGGGAAATGGAGCTTCGACTATCACTGGCGATTGTAGCTTACCTCCTCTGCTACAGAATCCCGGTAGTACCTCAGGCTCTGATCCGTCAGCACAAACCAGTGTTTCTTCCACTAGGGAACAAACAAGACAAGCTGTTTTACAAACTGCTCAGATGGTCTGTGTGCTCTTGCCATTTCCCCCAGTCATTAGTGTGCAATGTCCCACTAGCATACTGTGACTCTAGACACCAGATCTTGCGATGCGTGCCTCTGTGCAAAGCATACATAAACTTCTGTATATGGAAGCAAGTGTACAGAAGTCGCAGAAACACATTCACAACTCCTGAAGCAGCAGCTTGCCTCCCTTATGATACTGTCCTCTGCGATCAGAGGAGATGCAACTGGTCATATGGTGGCCAGAGATTGCAATCTGGAAATGTTCCCGAGAGAGCAGGCTGTTTCAATTTTAACATCAAGCCGCTGGAAGGAACACTCTCCCACAAAGGAGATTTCAGAACCTCCGTCTCTCAGATGTTTCCAACGCCTCCTAAAAACTCGGTGGTTCACCCGGGCCTATTGAGATGTTTGAGAGTGTTGACCCTGTTGAGTTGCCTGACGGGCTCTTCCAAATGACGGGCTTCAAAAGTATTGTGTTTCAATTTGTATTTTGGATCCGTGATTCTGACAACCGCTTAGGGGGTTTTTGACCAGGAGAAAAATGGCAAGCCAAGTAATAATACATGCATTTCATAAACAAAGCGAAGAAGTTGGAATGGAAAGGAAAGCCCGAGCAACAGGAGAGAGCAGGGAGGGGTTTTTCAACAGGACATGCTCTCCAGTCAATAACTTTGGCAGCCCTGCTAGGTCTGGGAAGGGAACATTCAACCACGTTGCCTCGGGGAAACCAGAGCAGCTGGCTCTTCCATTAAGGACACCCTCTCCAAGGCATTCTCCTTTAATCCAATCTCTTCCTCACTGTATTTCAAGATGCCCTTTTCAGTATTCAGAGGCTGCTGCTGTAGCTGCAGCCTGTGACTCTTGCAGCCCAAACTGGCAGCCCCGGCTTCTGCCTATCAACCAAGGCTGCCTGGATACTCAGGGAACAGCATACCGGGCAAGGAGAACCTGGGAGACCAGGGTTCGAATCCCCACTCGGCCATGAAGCTCCTGGGGTGACCGTGGAGTCAGTCATAGCCTCTTCTTAGCCTAACCTACATCACAGGGTTGTTGTGAGATTAAAATGGGGAGGAAGAGAACCATGTGCCAACTGGAGCTTATTGGAGGAAAAAGGTGGGATATAAATCAGATCAAAGTACAACAAATTGTAACCAGGTCATAACAAAAGCCAGGGGAGGGGAGCAGCCCTCTACTTAGGAGGAGAGGTCCTTAGATCAGAATTTCATCCGAGATTTTACCTGTCCGTCCTCGTACTGTTTGGTCAGCCATCCCTTCTTGAAGTTCAGCAGGTCAGGCTGCGGAGAGAGGAAAAGGAGATAATGAAAGAGTCCTTTGCAAAACTCAGACAGGATCGGGGCCACGTTCAGCTTCCAAGAGGGGGAAAACATGCTCTCTTCATCTTCATCCAAGGAAGGTGTCTGCAGTTCCACAAGGCCAAGGGAGACTCAATTTGCACTGAACAAGGATACCACAGGAGAACAAGCTACACCCGTTACTTAAAACTATGTATGTTGTTTTCAAAACCATCCCCGGCAAGGAACAGCATTATCTCTGTGCTGGGATCCAAGGAAGCTTTTCTGCCATCGCCAGGTTCCATGCATTTATATATCACAGAAGTATCAGCAAAACCTTCCATTTTTGTGCTACGGATATTGTTCTTGCAGCCAGCAGCCACGCTATGAATTCATTAGACTGCAGTCTTTGAGTAAAACCATCCCCTATATTTAGAAATGAGGAATGAAAGCTACAGTGGTCTTCAAGACGGCATTTTTCACCAGCAGGCCCTCCCACCATAAAGGAAATATTGTGGCACTTCATGTCGCTGCCAGCGAAGCGGTGCCATCCTGAAATTCATTTGGAGCCCCTGCGTGTCTGTGTGATGTCACTTGTGTGAAACTTCCAATGAGCCTTCCCAGATTCATGCAGAAACACACCTGTATGGCTTAGAAGACCAGATAGTATTCCATTTACTATCTGAGATCATAAGACCCGTACCTGTTTCCCACGGAGTTTTAATGCCCGTAAGGGATCCAGCTTACAGTACCAACAATTCCCTATATATAATAGAAACTAGGATTTTGGAATACCGCACCTGAGCCACCAGTAGGTGGGCTGGTTTTGGAAGGAGAATAAAAGGCTATATTTTCACACCAATTGTGGGTTGGGAGAAGGATAGCTTAGAACAGGCATAGGCTAACTCCGGCCCACCAGATGTTTGGGACTACAATTCCCATCATCCCTGACCACTGGGTCCTGTTAGATAGGGATGATGGGAATTGTAGTCACAAACATCTGGAGGGCAGGAATTGGCCTATTCCTGTCTTAGAAGGACAGGTGAGTGGGTGTGTATAAAAAAGAACAAACCAAAACTTTACCACCCTTCATCTGAGGATCACAGGCCGCTTTGCAATATAAAAACAAAAATGTGTACCATAGTTACACACAGTTTCACAGTTTAAAAGGCCATAGATTTTTTAATTAGCCAAAGGCCTGGATGAAGAGGGATGTTTTTGCCTAACGATATGTAATGAAGGTGCCAGGAGAGCCTCCCTAGGGAGAGCATTCCACAAATAGGGAGCCACCACAGAAAAGGCCCTGTTCTCAGGTTGCTGTCCTCCAGACCTCTCACAGAATAGGCACACAAAGAAGGGCCTCAGATGATGATCACAAGGTCCAGGTCTATTCCTATGGGAAGAGGCAGTCCTTGAGGTATTGGGGGCAAAGAGAAGCAGGCAAGTCAATATTTCTGGGGCCTTCCCACCAGCTCAAATCCCGTACGCAGAGGACTGCACATACAAGATGCAGACAGAATCAGGCCCAAGGGGTTTTGAACAACTTAATGAAATGGAAGAGGGAAAGCAAAAGCAAGAGTACACCAGTATGACGTTGTGGACTTGGGTGTCTGAAGGACCCGAGTTCAAATCCTCACTCAGCCGGGAAGCTCCCTCGATGTCCCAGCTACCAAACCTTAAATGAAGAGCTTTGCAGCCCGCTCTTGCACAGATAAACTAGAATCCTTTTCCAGAAATGCAGAAAAGGCGCCAATCAATTGCTCTGGGGCTTAAGCTGTGAGCCGCTGCAGTTGCACATACCGACCAGCAGGGAGCGTCTTAAAAACAGGAGCCACTCCCTCTCCGGAGACAAGGATCCCTCCAGCAGAGAAAACTGATGTGGGGAATGTTTTCTAGAGGAGGCAAAACGACTCAGTGCTGCCCATTGCAGCCAGCAAACATATATATATATATGCCTACACACTTGGTCTGCCTACCTTATCCATGCAGTTCCTTGCTCTTCTGCCAACTCAAAGAGTCTTCAAGGTCTCGCTCCACAATTCCCTGGCTTTTATTTATAAACTCTGGCAGGTGGCCGTCACGTGCGACGGGATTCAAGCTACTCCCATCGGTTCCTATTTACGAGGCCTCAAAATACACTGGGAATTTGGCAGGTGGGGTGGCGGAAGAGGGAATGGCGTTTCTGCTCTGACCGGTCAGGGTTGCTGTTTCTTCTCCCCCTGACGCGGATCCTAAGGGACAACCTCCCTTAAAGAAAAGTCACCAACTTTGGAGACGGAAGAAGCCCCCTCACGTTGCAGGAGGCCCTCTAGCCTCTCAGCGGTGTGAGAGAACGGAAGCAATGGGGATTCAGGAAGGGCGAAAAAGGAAGGACAGCAGTATGGAGTTAAACTGTGGAACTCACTGCCCCAGGACACGCTGATGGGCAACCAAGCTTAGATGGCTTTAAAAGCGGATGAGACAAATCAGTGGAGGAGAGGCTATTATCAGTGGCTATGAGCCACAATGGCTATGCTCTGCCTCCACAGCCAGAGGCAGCAATCCTTCTGAATACCAGAAACCACAGAAGGGGAGAGCGCAGTTGGGTAGGGGTCCTGCTTGTGGGTTTGCCCATAGGCATCTGATTGGCCACTGTGATAACAGGATGATGGGCCGATGTTCTTATCTGCACCCAGGGAGATGCCACCTTGCACTCCCGAGAACCGCCCCGGGATGTTCTGCTATTCTCCACATGTGCCATTCTCAATATTCTCCACAGAGGTGGTCGCCCCCATCTCTGGAATTCCCTCGGGGGGGGACGGGACCAGGCAATCCCTTTTCCTGCCATTCAGGAGGAGTGTCAGTCTATGTCAGGCACGTCCAAGAGATAGATCGTGATCTACCGGTAGATCACTGGACGTCTGTGGTAGATCACTGGCTCCCCCCAAAGAAGCTCAACAAGTTTAGTTCCCCTAAAAGAAGCTCATCATTTTTACCCTGCACTCCTAAAAAAACGTGGCTTTCCCCCTCCCTAAAAAAAGTTCAACAACTTTGACCTGACCCCCTAAAAAGGAGGTAGATCACTGCCAGTTTTTAACTCTGTGAGTAGATCGCAGTCTCTTGGGAGTTGGCCACCCCTGGTCTATGTTATTTACACAGGCCTATGGAAGCGGGTCAGTGCGTTTTAAGGACTACGGTCTTAGTAACTGTCGTTTCGAAATATTGCTGCACTGGATACATCTTCATCGGATTTTACGTCGCAAGCCGCCCCCAGGCACCTTTCAGGGAGAAAGGTGTGGGAGAACAGACTAAATGAATGAAGCGAAACTATCCAGCCAACCCTTGTTTCCTCTTCCAATGGCTCCGTCACAAATGCCACAGCTTGAAGAAACGCTGTCTTAAAAAGAGCCCTGCGGGATCAGGCCAGAGGCCCACCTCTTTTATATTTATATCATTTAATGCATTTGTATCCCACCTTTATCTTCAAGGAGCTAAAGGCGGCATGCATGGTTCCTCTCCTCCCCCTTGTTTCACCCCACAATAATCCTGCTGAGAAGGATGGCCACCCATCGAGAGCTTCATGGAAGGGTAGGGATTTGAACCCTGGTCTGCCCGGTTCTGGCCTAGCACTCTAAACCACAACACTACCACCGGCTCTCATTCAGCCCAGCACCCAGTTTCTCAAGAAGCCCAAGAGGCGAGGCATGAAAGCGACAGCTTGTCCCCAGTCCACTTAGCCACCAGAAATATTATCTCGTAGAATCATCGAGTTGGAAGGGACCCCGAGGGTCATCTAGCCCAACCCCTCTGCAATGCAGGAATCTCTGCAAAAGCATCCCGGACAGATGGCCACCTAACCTCTGCTTAAAAACCTCCAAGGAAGGAGAGCCCACAACCTCTCCTTCTCTTCCATGAATTTAGCTAAACCCCTTTCAGAGCCATCTAAGCTGGCGATGATTGCAAGTTTTGTACAAAGCATGCCATATGTGAAGATTGTCCCCTCTTTTGACCGGATCTGCAGCCTAATCGTTTTCATAAACTGCCGCAAGTTGTGCATTAGGTAAAAGAGGGAGTGGGTATCTCTTCACCCAGAAATAATCCATGCCCTCAAATTAACCACCCCTTCCCTTCCCTCCCACAAAGGAATGCCCCGTTTTACTCTTTTCAGATAGCGAAGGCCATTGATTACTTTGATTGCTCTTTTCGACACCTTTCGCAGATCTGCAATATCCCTCCTACCATCCTTTCGTTAGGAGGCCCCAAACTGGTGCCGAGAAACCGTCTGCGCCAGGAGTTCAGGTTTCCGAAACTCGCTGCGGGATCTAGCCAGTGGAGCAAATTGCAGGGTGGGGGGCGGATTAAGGAGAAAGTAGCCCCACCGAGCCACTCAACACAGCTACAGGGGGAGCGGTGTGTGTGTGTGTGTGTGACAGAGAGAGAGAGAGAATGAGAATGGGGGAGCTGCTTCCTCCTTTGAGCTGAAGCATCCCTTAAGGAAACCTTAAATCTCACAGCCAGAGCAATGATCCCAGAATGCCATGCAATCAGGGAGAAGCTGATAGCGTCTCAGAAATAGAAAGTGAGGTGCTGCCAGTAGTAACACGACCCTCTGGGATAAACCCACTCCGGATGTTAAGAAAGCAGCCTCTGGATTTCAAAGGATTTAGGCCGTCAACAAGCCTTTGCTGCCCCCTGAACCAGTGCCATTTTTTAAATGAGTTTTAGGCCGCAGGACAATCCTGCTGGCTCTCCTGTACAGAATATCTGCCCCCTGGTGAGGATGGGGTCCCAGGCTTCGAAATGGCCTCCTTTGCACACTTGGGGAGCGTATTCAGCAGGAGAAAGAGATTACGGGGAACAAGGAAGGACAACCTGCCACATCCAGTGGTTTCAGATTCCCCGCTTGCCCAAGTCTGCCTCACTGGGGGTCAGAAATCGGATGCACCTGAAGGAGACAACTCTGGGTCACCTGGTGAGAGCAACATTAAGGGATGCGAGTCACAGCGCTTGTCAGTGGAGCGCATTCACACATCGTGCAAGGTGGCCAAGCGAAAAACGAGTGACGTGCATGTTTGTGTGTCAAGCCACCTGCAACCTCCCACCATTTCTGGACAAGGTGCGGCCCGGGTGCTGCCCCATGCACATAATCTCCGCACCACGGAGAAGCACTTGTCCTCAGAAGCTGGTTGTGCCGAAAAGGTTGGTTTTGCTGGACAGGTTGAATCAACCAGTGTTTCTTTTCTTTCTTTCCCTGCCAGCAAATGGTTAATGAACGGCAACCTCTGATTGGCTGTGGTTCCAGGAGGGAGAGTTTAAAAGGAGAGGATTTGAAGAGACAGTTAGTTGAGAGGGCTGGTTTTGGAGGGTTGGAATTGAGGTTGGAGAGGTTAGGAGATAGATAGGGAGACAGTGTGGTGTCCTGTAGCAGGAACAGACCTGAATTTTACTGGGAGGCAGAGGCTGAGCCAGGAGAAGTAGGAACTGGAAAGGAACAGCCTACTTGGGACTCGAATCTAGTCTGGAGGGGAGAGATTCTTCCAAGGAAAAGAAGAAACTCCCAGACCCAGTGAAGGGAGGGGGTGTGGAATCACAGAATCGTAGAGTTGGAAGAGACCACAAGGGCCATCCAGTCCAACCCCCTGCCAAGCAGGAAACACCATCAAAGCATTCTTGACATATGGAGCGCCTCAGGAGCAGGAGTGTTAAAGGGGGTGGATAACTGAAAGAAAGTATCACAGTATAAAGGAACCAAACCTATAACGCAAAAACAACTGAGGACAAATTAAAGTGAAATTGCACTGTATTCTTGATGTAACCTAAATTTAATCCAATTGTGTTGTATGCTATCTTGCCTTAAATAAATCTTTATTGTTTATTTAAAGAAAACCTGCCTGAGACTCCAGCTTACCAGTTATCCCCTCACAAAGGTCCCCCACAGGATACTCTGGGCTAGAATTTTAAGAGGAAAGGAAAAGAAACCTTCGGGTAAAGGGTTGTTCAGTGAGGGGGGGGGGGGCAATTTGTCTAAATGAGAGCGGGCCCAACAGCCTGAGAGGAAAAAGTGCAGACGCGCCCGTTGCACTGGTAGAATGACAAAAGCTGCACACGCGCGTACACACACAGTCTGCGTCCCTTCCATGATTTTGGGGATGCTGCAAAAGATATAGTGAGTGACAGCTGCCCCAGGAAGGAGTGTTCCATATTGAACTGCTGGTGAATACATTAAGAGTTCGTTCCAACAGGACATCATCCAGGTCCTTAGAACTGAACATGTTTCCAGGAATGTCATAAAGACATAATGCCATCAAGTCTTAAAGACAGAGTCAAACCATTAGTCCACCTGGCTCAATTCTGTCTGCACCTGCGGTTTCCCACACTGGTCCATATACCCAAGACCCACCTCTGACTCACAACCCACAACATGGCACCCGTTGTGGCATTTTTACTTTGGATTTCTACTTAACGATGCACATCCCCAAATGGCAATTCACAGAGCAGTATACCTTAGCATTTGTTACCAATTGAAAAGCAGTGGGTTGTTGTTTTTCCCCACACTTGATCTTAGCTGAAAGGCTGAGAAGCTTTTGAAAACATTTCGAACTCTGGGAGGAGTCTGGAAATGGACTCAATATGGAGGACCAGTGCTTTTTTTTCTGGGCGGGGGGAACGCATACCCCTAAACATTTTGAGAATCTAAGTTTGGCCTCATTGAGGGGCAGTATTTCAATAGGAGTAGGAAAATGAGAGTACCCCTAAACACGTTTTTTAGGGGGGGGAAGCACTGTGGAGGACCCACAATGGAGGCATAGATATAGGGAGGGAGGGCATGTGGTTGGCCAGAAATGCGCATCTTATTTTTAAAAACGGCCCCCGCTTTTCTCCTGCCATATTGCAGCACTCATGGAAACAGAGGAACAGAGGGTCTCCTCGGATAACGTGTCCCAGCCCAGACACCGTTTGCAGTGCTCCTTTGGTCTGGCCAGCCTCTGCTGGAATCCAACATGGCAGCAACGACTTCGCTGAGACCCACCAGTGGGGGCTAATCCAGTGTTTGAAGACCCATGGTCTCCACTGACCGGCAACAGCTCTCCAGAGGTTCAGAGAGGAGTCCTTCAAAGCCCTGCCTGGAGATGCTGGGAATTGAACCCGGGATGTTTTGTACACAAAGGTGCTCTGCCACTGGGTTGCGGTCCTTCATTACAGTCCTTTGTAGCGGAAACGGCCGCTTCCTGTTTGAGTTCCTGCCTCATTCCTTAAAATTACCTGTTTCAGGGATAAGAGTGTGTTCCGAAAACCACCCTGTGAAGTGGTGCCCAGGCTAACAAATAAAGAGGGGGACAATGTGACAGGCAAGCGACACACAGAGAGTGTGTGTTATGTTTCTTTGTGAAAAGTCATGCACGTGGTTCACTGTGGAGAAAGTCGCATTATCTCATCTTGTTGAACAGGCACGGGCAGACTTGCCTGCTGATAAATGTTCCCCTCTGATAAGGTCAGCTCCGTCTTCAAGGAAGCCTTGAGATGGAAGAGAGAGGTGGAAAGAGAGGGAGAAAGAAGCCCGTGAACTGCCGCCACGAAAGCATTTCACTGCAGCTGAAGAAAAACCGTTCAGATGAAGCAAGAAATAGGAGGCTTCCTCGACGATCGCGCACCATGTAACTTCTTGCAACGGTGAACGTGATTAGTATTCACACAGTATCTGAAGAAGTGTGCATGCACACGAAAGCTCATACCAAAATAAAAACTTAGTTGGTCTTTAAGGTGCTACTGAAGGAATTTTTTTATTTTACACAGAACAAATGCTGGTTAAAGGTTTACCACTGAAACTCACAAGGCTAGTATACTCCGTCAGCATATGAGCAGTGAATATTGAGACAGTGGGGAGGGAGCTGTTCCAGGAGACCTGTATACATATGAAGTTTGGGCAAAAGAACCTGAAACCGAGAGAGACAGTTTGGGTGGGAATGGAGTGGCACGTAGGTGGAAAAAAAGCCCTGGGTTTTATCACCTTCAGCAGACACAATTCAAGAGGCACTTACGTCACTGAACTGGCTTCTCCGACAAGAGGCAGACAACCAATTTCTAAATAGGACTGGGCACCTCCTAAGAATGGGACAAACTGCATGCATCCAGGAAAACCAGTAAGGGGAGGGCCATAACTTCCTGCCTACTGACATTAGAAAGGCATCTCCCTGGGGAGAGCATTCCACAAGTGGGGAGCCACTGCAGAAAAGGCCCTGCAATAGTCCCACTTTTCCCAAAGATGCCAAGCGGCACAATTCAGGTCCCTGTGCATCACAAGTGCAATGATGGCCCGTGTGATGTAGCGATTGGGGATGTGGGCGACCGGGGTTCAAGCCCAGACCAGGGTTCAAGCCCCCACTCAGCCACCAAGCTCGCTGAGTGACCTTGCGCCTGTGACTTAATTCTCAGCCCAGCCTACCTCGCAAGGTTGTTGTGAAGATAAAATGGGCAGGAGGATCACTATATATGCATCCCTGAGCTTTTTGGAGGAACTGGCAGAAAGGAATATAAATGTGGCGAACAAGTAACAAAGCTGCCTAAAGAGGTGGATAGGAATATCTGCAGAGCAAGCCCCCTGCTTTGAAAATTCTGAGGTTCTTATCCAGCCTTAATGGGTGCTGCAACTTTTGGCTCAAATTCCCAGCCGAGCAATTAGCCCACCAATGTCATGCCAGGTCTCCTATTTTGCCTTGTCAAGCACCTGCCGTTTCCCTGAGGACTCCCTTCTACTGCAGAGGACACCTGCAAAGGAGAGCATCGCCATTCATTCCTTTGGGGCACCGTGCCCATTTCTACGCACGGAGGGAAACGGCTATCGCCTCTGGGCTCACCGTCATGGAGGACTCAGTTGACCTTCTGTCCAGCGATTTGGCTCTGCGGTGTGGGGACAAGGGAGAAGTCGAGACGTCCAGGATGGGGCTGGTTGCCGATTCGGCAGCAAAGTCCTGCAACAAACACGGAGGTCAGGGCTGGGGGAGAATCTGCAGAGCTTGGCTCTAAACATAAGACACCAACACCAAAGAAGTCTTTCCACTGAAAGCCTGTGAAGCAGCCTCAAAAGCAAGTCGAAACGAATCTGAACCCTGAGAACGGTGTACTTTCCCCAAAGAGAAGCAAAAATTTCCCTTATACAAAGATCTTCCTGGATTTACTTACAGTGGTACCTCATCTTGAGTCCACCTCGTCAGGCCTCCATTCCGGCGAATGTCCGCAGCAAACCCGGAAGTACCAGAAGGGGTTACTTCCGGATTTGCCGCTCACACATGCGCAGAAGCACAAACCACTCCACGTGCGTGCACAGAGCGGCGCTTTGTCATGTGTGCTTTTCGTCTGGCGTCCGGGGCTCCGGAATGGATCCCAAACTCAAAACAAGGTACCACTGTATTTCCCCCCCTGCTAACAATGGGCCTGGTGAAGAGCTGTGAATGATATGAGTTGTGAGGGATAAAACAGAAGGGAAAAAAGTTGGTCACAACCCTGAGGGTCATCTAGGGCATCCCCCTGCAATGCAGGAATATGCAATGTGGAAAATGCCCCCTGAACAGCCCTGTGGGGCTTCTGGACACCCTGGGCGAAAAGACGAGGCGATGCAGAATGTTCCACTGTCTTAGCCAGGGGTCAGCAAACTTTTTCAGCAGGGGGCCGGTCCACTGTCCCTCAGACCTTGTGGGGGGCTAGACTATATTTTTAAGAAGAAAAAAAGAACAAATGCCTATGCCGTGTCCGACTCTTCGTGGCCCCATGGACCATAGCACGCCAGGCACTCCTGTCTTGCACTGCCTCCTGCAGTTTGGTCAAACTCATGTTCGTAGCTTCGAGAACACTGTCCCACCATCTCGTCCTCTGTCGTCCCCTTCTCCTTGTGCCCTCCATCTTTCCCAACATCAGGGTCTTTTCCAAGGATTCTTCTCTTCTCATGAGGTGGCCAAAGTATTGGAGCCTCAGCTTCAGGATCTGTCCTTCCAGTGAGCACTCGGGGCTGATTTCCTTCAGAATGGATAGGTTTGATCTTCTTGCAGTCCATGGGACTCTCAAGAGTCTCCTCCAGCACCATAATTCAAAAGCATCAATTCTTCGGCGATCAGCCTTCTTTATGGTCCAGCTCTCACTTCCATACATCACTACTGGGAAAACCATAGCTTTAACTATACGGAACCCAGAGGTGCATTTTAAATAAAAGCACACATTCTACTCATGTAAAAACACCAGGCAGGCCCCACAAATAACCCAGAGGTGCATTTTAAATAAAAGGACACATTCTACTAATGTAAAAACACGCTGATTCCTGGACTGTCCGCGGGCCAGAATTAGAAGGCAATTGGGCCGGATCCGGCCCCCGGGCCTTAGTTTGCCTACCCATGGTCTTACCCGTTTCCTGGGGAAAACCCTCTTCTCGCTCCTGCCCTGCCGGGTCTCACTGGAGAGGGCAGTTCCAGAGGGGGCGTTGGTCTCCATGTGCTCAGCATTCTCGATATCTAATGCCTCAAATTTCTCAATTACCTGGGACCGCCTGCAAGACAGACAAGAGGGGAAACCAGGGCTGTTTTTTTCCAATGGGCAGGAGCCTGCAACAATCCTCAGTAAATCACAGCAGCTCCATCCCTCTCACCCCAATTCAACGAGAGCGTTCTCAAGGTATTGAAACAACAAGCCTTTCAAAATAGCTCGCTCTGCCCTGTTTGGATTTATTGCCGGGGAGGTGGGTGGGAGGGGAGAAGGAATCTGACAGGAAATAAACTTATTGGAATTCAGCCCGCCTGCAAGACATAAAAACTTGCTTGCAAGCACTTAACACTTTGAAGGCATTATCATCTAACTAGAAAGAGACGACATGAAGAAATGCCTGGCTTTACTCTCAAAATGAAAAGTAGAGTTTTCTCTGGAGCTGGGAGCCTGGTGTCCCACTGTATAGTGGTACTTGTCAAACGGCTTGGCTCCCGAACGCCGCAAACCCGGAAGTAAGTG
Organism: Zootoca vivipara; assembly: GCF_965207765.1. Classification (NCBI taxonomy): domain Eukaryota; kingdom Metazoa; phylum Chordata; class Lepidosauria; order Squamata; family Lacertidae; genus Zootoca; species Zootoca vivipara. Next base: position 48,592,998 of record NC_142596.1, read on the forward strand.
TTCCGCTTTTTGAACGTTTTTTGGAAACTGAACGTCCGACGCGGCTTCCGCTTGAGTGCAGGAAGCTCCTGCAGCCAATTGGAAGCCGCGCCTTGGTTTTCGAACAGTTCCGGGAGTTGAACGGACTCCCGGACCAGATTAAGTTCAGCAACGTCCTGCACTGTAGCTGTGTCGCTTGAAGAACGCTTGGATTTGATGGATCTTTTATAAGACTAACTGCCAGAAGTCTGTTTTAGAAGAGTAAATACTGTATGAGATTAAGGTCTGGTTAACTACAATAACAGGGACTTCCGGTCTCTTGCTGTGGGAAATGGCTGCCTTCCACATGAACGGACCCCAGCCGTGCTAGTAATTCAGGGTTAACTACAAAAACAATACCCCTTTTTATGGTAATGTGCACAATATCTTGTCATTGTCCTGTTTTGTTTTCTACATGGGTATAATTTCTTGTTCCTTCTTTTTGTGTGTGTGTCTTGTCTTATGCTGTGCGGTTGTAATTTTGTACTCCCCCCCCCAATAAATAATATAAAACAAAATTTAAAAAAGACTAACTGCTAATAAGGGAGGAACATTGGGCTGGAAGGGACCAGATGATCGCAAAATCCAGAGTCCCAACATTTGAGGCAGGAGCTTTCCCACCAAGGAACCCCTTCCAGGTTAGCCTCCACAGTCAAGACCACGCCATGCCACATGCAGGGACAGAGAGCCACCCAAAGCATTCCCAACACCAAGAGGCCTGAAGAAGAGGCCTGCAGGATACTCCCAGGGAAGGCAAAGAACCCGTAAAACATCTTTCTTAATAAGCCGCGCTGCACATATTTTAACACTCTGCAATATGCTTTTTTAAAACTGACAGCAGCCTTTTCGTTAAAAAAGAAAGTAAACCCCACTTTCCCCCCACTCCCTCCATCTCAGTTTTGCAAAAGGGGATGAAAAGCAAGGTCATCAAATTGACATTTGTCTCGGCCAAATGGCAAAAGTGTTCGTTTTCTTTACGAAAAAGGAAACAGAACAAAAAAAACAAAAAAAAAGCAGGCTGGTTTCTTATGGAAAGAGGGGGTTGCACCACCAAGTTGTCTACAGCTCGAAAAAAGTTTTTTTTGTTTTTGAGATGAGATGGTAGCGAAGCAGGCGGAGTAAAAAGGGCGGACACGTCACACAGCAGAAGGTGGAGAGCAACAAGACCTGGAAGAAAAGAAAGCTGGAAAATGAATGAACAGACAAAATTATATTTCCTCCTCCCCAACCCACAAATAAAAATTAAAATCATTCCAAGATTTCTTGAAAAAAAAGAAAACAAAACAAAACAAAAACACAAATCATCAGCAAAATGAAATTATAATCATTGCAAACCCCCAAAATCACATCCCCGCTGTGAGTGGTTATTCTGATCATTAAGGAAAGGGGCCAGGTGAGTAGTTTTGGGGAGAGGTGCAGGAGAAGGAATCCCTATTCCCCAGCGGAATCTAAGTTTGCCCAGGCAGCTCCTGCGAGAGCTTGCCAAAGAAGAACATGCAGGCCCTTGGAGAACTCAGACGCCTGGAAAGGGCACAGCAAAGGCGTTCAGCCGACACCCGGCTTCAAAAATGGCCGGGGGGAGAGAGCCCGGTTTGCAGTGGAGAAGTGGCCGGTGAGAAGGGGTCGTTTGCCTCCTGCTTTGCCCGCAGCTATTTCTCAGCAATCTGCTGCTCTCCAGCTGCTTTCCGAGGGCAACTTAAAGGCAAGTCTGGAACCGGCTGGGCGGGGAGCGCATGAGAGCTCCTCCCGCCACTGCTTCTCCCCTGCAAAAGCCACACCTTTGTAACCCTCCTTGTAGGGGGGGGGCAGCGGGATCCCTAAAACCCGCATCTGCCGCTGCTGAACGCCCGGTCTGGCCCATGGGTCTGCTGAGAAATGTAAAACAAAAACCAAAAGTTATTTTAAGACTTTGGGGCGAGGGGTGCCATGCTCTCGTTGGGGAGGGGTGGGGTTAAAAAGGTAGGGAGGAAAAAAGAAGGGAGCCTCATGCATGTTTGGCCGACGGCCACGCTCCAGGGTGAGAAGGGTTTCCATGTGGCAGGGCAGTTGATAAGAGGGATTTGCTTTTGATTGAAAGCGGTTTCATTGGGTTGATCTTTTTTTTTTATTCCACAGGAAGTGAAGCGAGGAGTCAGGAACAGCCAGCAGGGGACAGAAGAGATGGACCCAGAGAAGGAGCACATCTGTGCCCCTGTGTGAATAGGAAGATGGTGGGAATCCACCAGGAAATGTTTAACTAAAGATCAGAGTGATAGGGCTTGATGACCTAAAACTGAGAGGCGGTCAAGACGTTACCAGCGCACATCCTTTATGCTGGGCTTTAGTCTCTCAAGGAGCAAAAATGAGAAACGGTCGCAGTTGCACGCAACTCCATGCCAATTCCGAGACAAGGGCTGCTGCTACGTTCTGCAAGCTGAATCGATTCTGCGACCTTCAAGCAAATTTACATAACTTGTTCTGGTTCTCCTGATTGCAGAAAGGAGTTATACGAGGCACTTGGAAGCCCAACTTCCAGAATGCCTAATCTGATTGGGCATTCCTGGCTTTTGAGATTTCAGCAAGCCGGGCCAAAAACCCTTTCAAGCATCTCTCCAGCAGTAGAACCTGCAACTAGATCAGAGTATGTAGAAGGCAAGGGCTCAGTCGCTAAGTGAGGAGTGGTCTTTATCTGGAAAGACAGCTACCACTTTAGAGACAAAGGCTGTTGTAATCAAACACTGCCAATCTGGGAGGACTGCGTCCCCTCCACCCACAGCTTTGGGGACAAAAAGGTAAGAAGTTATGCAAATGCCTGGCTGTGCTGTCTCAGCCTTCCCTACGAAACCGAAAACCTCATCAAGAAACACAACATACACCTATTGGGAAGTAAAATTTAGACAGAACAGTTCAGTTTCCACTTCCATTGGATAACAAAATGAGTTGGCAAACTATGTAGGATTGTGGAAGACCACAATCTGGAATACTGTGCCCAGTTCTGGGCACCACAATTTAAGAAGGATGTTGAGAAGCTGGGATGGGTGCAGAGGAGGGCAACCAAGCTGATCAAGGGTCTGGAAACCAAGCCTTATGAGGAATGGTTGAAGGAGCTGGGTCTGTCTAGCCTGGAAAAGAGGAGACTGAGAGGAGATAGGATAGCCATTTTCAAATACCTAAAGGGCTGTCCCATGGAAGTGGGAACAAGCTTGTTTTCTCCTGCTCTGGAGAGTAGGACTTAAACCAATGGCTTCAAGCCCTAAAAAGCTAAGCCTCAAGTCGATGCTGGGCTGTAGCTCCCATCAGTCCTGATCTTTGGCCATGTCGGATGGCCTGGCAGGAGTGAGAGTCCCAACAAACAACACCTGGAGCTGCTGCAGGTTAGCCTCTCTCTGAAGCCAGAGAAGGTCCAGGTGGGGCTTTTACTCAGTGTTAGTAATTCACTGGGACCCAGGTGGTGCTGTGGGTTAAACCACTGAGCCTAGGGCTTGCTGATCAGAAGGTCAGCGGTTCGAATCCCTGTGACGGGGTGAGCTCCCGTTGCTTGGTCCCAGCTCCTGCCAACCTAGCAGTTCGAAAGCATGTCAAAATGCAAGTAGATAAATAGGAACCGCTACAGCAGGAAGGTAAACGGCGTTTCCGTGTGCTGCTCTGGTTTGCCAGAAGCGGCTTTGTCATGCTGGCCACATGACCTGGAAGCTGTACGCTGGCTCCCTTGGCCAATAATGCGAGATGAGCACGCAACCCCAGAGTCGGTCACGACTGGACCTAATGGTCAGGGGTCCCTTTACCTTTACCTTTTAGTAATTCATATATATATAAGATAGGTGCCAAATGGCTCCTTGAACCAAGTTTGCAGTCGCCAAAACAGAATGTCTTGTTGCTTTTTTATTTATTTATTTTGGTGCAAGACAGCTTGAAGTTTTATTTTCCAAATGATGGACAGTGATCGATTCTCCATTAAACATCTGTTCAGATGACATACTTGAGCTAGGTTAAGAACTTTCAGAACTTAAAGAAGAAAAGTCACTTGATCCAGGGACACTCCAAATATATATTGGCGGATTTCTACAGTACTTATTTTTCTTAAAGGTGACACAGACCACTCATAACATAGGAATATTCTTCCCAACTGTGAGCAGGGCACTGGGGTGGAGTAGGTGAAAGCAAGAGAGAACAATGAACCATAATGTCATTCACTGTTCCTGCTCAGACTCAGGCTGCACAGAAAAAGCAATTTGGTTCCTGAAATTTGGTTCTGATTACGAGGTTAAAATATAAAAAGACAGAATTCTACAGGATGGACTATTAGTGTGTGAAAACAGTTCAGATCCAATGATCCCCAGGCACACGCAATCAGATGGTGGAGATGTCAGACACAATCCTTGCGCCCAAGCATCTTCACTTGGTCGCAAGTGGCCGATAGCTAGGAGCAAAATGCTCCTGGCTCCTGGCTAATTTCAAACACTGATTTTTCTGGTCACAGACAATGCCTCTTGCACTCTGTTCAGCAACTGAATCTCCCTGTGAAAAAGAACAAGCCAGGGGAAGGTGGATCATGCAGAGGAACTTGCGTACTGTTCATTATCTCCTTGGTTTTGAATCCCTGATACGCTTCCAAGGAAGCCTGGGGTGGTTGGGTAGAAAGGAGTTTGGAAAGTGTTGCTCTGAAGACTGTTTGCTCTGGGCTGTTGCTGGAAAAACCCCGCAGCCCCTCAGAGAACATGAGAATTGGGGCAAGAAAACCAAGTACATGTGAAAAGGATCTAGGAGTCTTGGTAGACCACAAACTTGACATGAGTCAACAGTGTGATGCAGCAGCTAAAAAAGCCAATGCAATTCTGGGCTGCACCAATAGGAGTATAGCGTCTAGATCAAGGGAAGTAATAGTACCACTATATTCTGCTCTGGTCAGACCTCACCTGGAGTACTGTGTCCAGTTCTGGGCACCACAGTTCAAGAAGGACAAAGGCCTGGAAACAATGCCTTATGAGGAACGGCTTAGGGAGCTGGGTATGTTTAGCCTGGAGAAGAGAAGGTTAAGGGGTGATATGATAGCCATGTTCAAATATATAAAAGGATGTCATATAGAGGAGGGAGAAAGGTTGTTTTCTGCTGCTCCAGAGAACCGGACAAGGAGCAATGGATTCAAACTATGTACAAGAAAGAAGATTCCACCTAAACATTAGGAAGAACTTCCTGACAGTAAGAGCTGTTCGACAGTGGAATTTGCTGCCAAGAAGTGTGGTGGAGTCTCTTTCTTTGGAGGTCTTTAAGCAGAGGCTTGACAGGCATATGTCAAGAATGCTTTGATGGTGTTTCCTGCTTGGCAGGGGGTTGGACTGGATGGCCCTTGTGGTCTCTTCCAACTCTATGATTCTAAGACCGGAGAGACTAAGGCAGGAGGCAGTATGTGAGTTGGGATTTTGCTGGCTGTTTTTAAAGCGCTTGGCCTGTTCCTCGGGACCCTGGCGTGTGCAGTATGTGTTTGTGACAGGGGTGGGAGTGGTGGTGGGGAGTGGGCTCCCGTGCACAAACGGAGACCAGGCACAAATAGAGGAGGAGGAGGAGGAAGATCCAGGTGCAAAAACAAGACACCAGATGCTCGAAACAAGTTTGCTCAGCTCCACAAACGGCAACAGAACCGACTCACAGGTGGGAGAAGAATGTTAATAAGCAAGAAGCAAAGTGGGGAAAGCAGAATAGCAGCCAGGAGCCAAGCAGGAGGGGGTGGGGGGGTTGCAGGAGAAGAAGGCAGGGCAATGTTAATTCGCCATTGCAGGTGGCCGCAGGCAGGGCTCAGAAAAACCGTCCTGCACCAGCCCACCTGGATACGGAAGGCGCCTTTGTGGAGGAGAGAGCTGACTGACAGCTATTAACCGCGACAGCTCAGTAGGACCTCCATGGCCAGAGGGAACATGGCACATCCCAAGAGCACGCACTAAGGGACCAGCAGCAAGAAGGCTGCAGGATCCACCCCCTGCTCAAGAGTTTCCCCAGACATTTCGGGAAGCCAGATGCCAGCTGGATCCAGCTGTTCTTAAGGGTTGCACGCCTCTTAGGAGAGTTTCAGACACCAGGATGGCTGGAGGGTAACCAGAGAGGCCGTGCACAGCAGCCCCATTCATCTCCTGTTGGATATTTTGCTAATGACACCCCCCCCCAAAAAAATATCCGTGCTTCTTTGCATTCTGGGACTTCATTCAGATGTTACACTTGTGCAATCGCTGGCAGCTGCTAGCAGGGCAGGAAAAGCTTGCGATGGGATGGAGTCACGCCCAACTGGTTTGCACGTAAGGCTAAACCAGCACAGAGCAGTGGTTAGTTGGAGCGTTGGACCCTCAGAGACCAGGGTTCAAATCTCTGCTCGGTCATGAAGCCCTCACCGGGTGACCTTTGGGCCAGGCATTGTCCCAAGGATTCTTGCGGCCCGCTTGGTCTGAGAAGTTGGCCTGCCCTGCTCTACAAGCTGCCTAGTTTCCTTTCGGCTCCCAGGACATTTCTGAGCACAATTCAAAGTGTTGGTGCTGACCTTTAAAGCCCTAAACAGCCTCAGCCCAGTATACCTGAAGGAGCGTCTCCACCCCCATTGTTCTGCCTGGACACTGAGGTCCCACTCCGAGGGCTTTCTGGTGGTTCCCTCACTGTGAGAAGTGAGGTTACAGGGAAGCAGGCAGAGGGCCTTCTCGGTAGTGGCACCCGCCCTGTGGAACGCCCTCACATTAGATGTCAAGGAAATAAACAACTATCTGACTTTTAGAAGACATCTGAAGGCAGCCCTGTTTAGGGAAGCTTTTAATGCCTGATGTTTTGTTGCTTTATTAATAATAATAATAATAATAATAATAATAATAATTCTGTTGGGAAACCCAGCCAGATGGGTGAGGTATAAATAAATAATAATAATTATTATTATTATTAATTTTGTTGGGAAACCCAGCCAGATGGGTGAGGTATAAATAAATTATTATTATTATTATTATTATTATTATTATTATTATTATTATTCTTATTATTATTTTTCCCCAGTTCCACAGCAACAGTAATGAATCCTGCAATCCAGGAACCCGTGAAAGCGGACCACTTCTTGGGGCATGTACATTTTCCAGCCATTTTTCAAGACACGACAAGGTGTGTCACCCACTCAGCTAAGCGGCTTTGGGAGAGGGGGCCCAGCCACCTGCCAGGCCTTCAAAGTTACATGAATGAAGCTGCACCTTCTGGGCACATGTCAGGAAAGATACACCAGGAGGGTCCCACCTGCGAGGGAATTCCCCACCCATGCCTGCACAGAGACTGGTACCTGGCGCAAAAAGGGCCATCCTAGAAAATGTAGCTTTCCCATTGCAAAAAGTCCCTAGATCTCATGCGAGGAGCAGCTTAGGATCACTGCAGGAACCGAGGCCTGAGCAGGGTCCCTGGTGAGAACTTCTAGGCGCCTGGGATGCATCTTGTAGGACCTGCAGAATGCCCTGGCTGTTTCTACACCAAGAACCACATCCACACTGTGGGCTACTCAGAGGAGACCCACTGGAAGTAATGAAGACAACTGAATTAGGCAAATTACCTCTGAGTAAAATCTAACAGAATACCACCCCCTACATTTAAAGCGCTATTTATACCTCTTGAGAAATAATTTCTTCCCCTAATGCATCCCAGGAATTGTAATTAGTTAAGGGTGCTGAGAGCTATTAGGAGACTCCCTATTTCCCTCCCAGACCTACAGTTCCCAGATTTCCCTGGTAAGAGGGACGGACTGCTGAGCCACCCTGGGAACCGTAGCTCTGTGGGAGGAATAGGAGTCTCCAAGCGTCTCTCAGCACCCTTAACAAACTACATCTCCCAGAATTCTTTGGGGCTGTTTAAAGTTGTCATGCTGGCCACATGACCCGGAAGCTGTCTGCAGACAAACACCGGCTCCCTCGGCCTATAGAGCGAGATGAGCGCCACAACCCCAGAGTCGGACACGACTGGACCTGATGGTTAGGGGCCTTTTTTTTAAAAAGTTGTACAATACGGCTTTAAATGTAAGGCGGCCTAACCAATGTGGCCCAAGAATCCCCCAATATTCTTGCCACCCCTTGTACTTTTCCTTCTTGGTGCGAGGGTCAGCACCACAGCATAATCTGTCTGGGGTAGCTCAGCACAAGACTCTTATCCTCAGGGTCACGGGTTCAAGTCCCATGTTGGACAAAAGATTCTGGCGTTGCAGGGGGGTTGAGCTAGATGAACCTCAGGTTCCCTTACAACTGCCGTGATTCTGTGAATACTGGAGACATAGAATCATAGAGTTGGAAGAGACCACAAGGGCCATCCAGTCCAACCCCCTGCCAAGCAGGAAACACCATCAAAGCACTTGACATATGCCTGTCAAGCCTCTGCTTAAAGACCTCCAAAGAAGGAGACTCCACCACACTCCTTGGTAGCAAATTCCACTGCCGAACAGCTCTTACTGTCAGGAAGTTCAGTAAGAGACAAATGCACACAAAAAAAAACACAACCCGCAGCCACTCGTCAGCAACCTGCTAGAGTGAACACGCCTGTCGGGAATCAAGAGCGACCAAAGCGAGCAGACAGCTTTCTCCCCTCTGGTCCTGTGCCTCCTCCTCTCTTGTCATTTTATCTGCAGGCCTCGTCATGCCGAGAAAACGAGAGTGAGTGTCGATTTGGAAAGGCAAGTTTCAACTATTATATGTGAGGAGTCTGGAATGTCACAAACACACACACACACACACACACAGGGTTGTATGTCTGCAAGACACCTTTGCAGCTGCAAATATGAGCCTTGCACATCCAATCCAGCTATTGTCCCCACACCAAGGTATTTTACAGCTTATTCAGCTCCACTAAACGACGTCTCCTTGAGTCTCCATCATAGCTCATTAAGCTAGGCCAGCATACATGCCAGACTCCCCACACATGCATTGCCTAGGGAAATATGTGGGGAGGGGAGAGAGGCAGCTGTGCACAGCTTTAAACGCAACTGCCGGCTGAGTTAAAACATGGTGCTGACCCGCTCTTAATTTTGGAGGCTTTCGCTGCGCTTTGCTTCAAAAGCATGAGGTCCAGCAACTTGCTTTGCCTTTCTCTCTTTTCGAAGAAAGCTAACATTTTCCAAGCCCCGAACCAGATACCAGACTCCCTGCCCATGCTGTGTGATACCTGCAAAAGCCCTGCATTCAAGTCATGTCCAAGGAAAAGGAGTTCCTTTGCATCCTGGATGCAGTGAGATAGTTTCAAGGCTTGGACGCGGTGCTCTGGGAGGCAGCCAAACCAAGAACCTTTGGTGGTCATGCATAAGGAGGGAGTTGCTTGCACCTACTTTCAGCTTCCTGGCTGCCCTGCTGTTTGTCCTGCCACTTGCCAATCCGGATCCCACTATCCCTTACTCTGCACAACCGAGCAATCTCTTGAAATGCCACTTGGTTGCCAACAGGGAGGAGCAAAGGGCTTCACTTTTGACGCCACCCACCCAGCAAAAATGGTCTCGCGGAGGCTGCCATATTTGTGACCAGCAGGCCAGCTCAAAACCCCACTCAAACGTTGCCGCGTCTCTCCATATCATCCCTCCAGCTGTTGTTGGGACTACAAAGCCCATCATCCAGTGGCCAGGGATGATGGGCGTTGTAGTCCGACAGCAGCTGCGGAGACCCAAATTGGAGAAACGCTGCGAGAGGGGCCTTCAACTTCAACCGCCAGGAGCCGACCGGCTTCCTCCGAACGAGAAACCGCCGGCAACGCTACCGCCCGTTCCTTACCTCCTTTCGCTGCCAAAGAGCCGAGCCACCTCTTCCCTTCCGGGGCTGCGAGCTCGGGAACGCCGCTCCAGCCTCTTCCTCTCCGCTTGGAAAGCCTCCCGGTTACTAATCCTGACAGCCTTGGGGACATCGGCCAGGGTGGTGTACTGCCGACTCGCTCTAAAGGAAACGGGGCGGGCCGGCCTCTCCGCTCCCTCCGCCCCGTCTCTCGCTGCCGAGTCCTTGCAGCCGGACATGTAGTCGCTCGTCAAGTCCAGGCAGTTGAGGGAGAAGCTGTACACCATTCGGCCGCCTGGCGGGGCACCTGGGGAAGGAAAGGGGCAGCTCTGCTCCGGGGAGGGCGACTGGGAGTCACTGTACCTGTTGTTGGGGGTGCTGGGGCTGGGAGGGGATGGCGGCGTCGGTAGCTGCTGCTCGTCCGGCTTCCCATCCTGCTTCGTCTTCTCCAAGGAGAAGTAGCCACTCTCCACCCGGGTTTTCCGCCCGCTGTCGCTTCGGTCGCCGTGCATGCTGCTGTCGTCTGTGAGGAGGCAAGGAGAAGCTGGAGGTGACTGGGCTGCCATTGGGTGCCCCCTCCCTCCCCGCCGGGAACTCACGGCAATACAGATCGGTGGGGTGGGACTTACTTATTTAATATTATAAACACTACCCAGCTTTCTCCCGAGGGCCTTCTGGTGGTTCCCTCACTGTGAGAAGTGAGGTTACAGGGAACCAGGCAGAGGGCCATCTCGGTAGTGGCACCCTCCCTCCCGTTAGATGGCAAGGAAATAAACAACTACAGTGGTCCCTCGACTTACGAAGTACTCGACTTACGAAATTTCGAGTTACGAATGAAAAAAAAATGGCTGCACGCTTACTTTTTTTCGACATCCGAAAGGAAAACCGTTGCGGTTTAGATGGGGTTTTCTCGACTCACAAATTTTAGATGCGGTTTACTCGACTTACGAATTTTTCCGTTTCCAATGCATTCCTATAGGAAACAGCTTTTTTCGACTTACAAATTTTTCGACCTACGAATGTGCATTCAGAACGGATTAAATTCGTAAATCGAGGGACCACTGTATCTGGCATTTAGAAGACATCTGAAGGCAGCCCTGTTTAGGGAAGTTTTTAATGTTTGATGTTTTATCGTGTTTTTAATATTCTGTTGGGAGCTGCCCAGAGTGACTGGGGAAACCCAGCCAGGTGGGCAAGGTATAAATAATAATTATTATTATTATTATTATTATTATTATTATTATTATTATTATTGGGGTTCAAGGCAGCTTACGGCACTACTGAACGTTATAAATTACGAAGCAAACTGGCTAAAAACAGCAAGTTGAAAGGACATCAAAACACCATTTGAAACCAGCATTAAAGTTGTCTGTGTATGTAACAACAGCGGCTAGGATTCTCCACACACAAAAATGGAAGGAAGAAGACATTCGCAACCAAAGATGAATGGATAAATAAGGTGATGGACTATGCAGAATCAGCAAAGTTAACAGCCAAAGTAAGAGACTCTAATGACCATTGCTTTGTGGAAGAACGGAAGCCCTAGCCTAGCATGATGAACTCGTCAGCAGGATTTGAAATACGAGCAACAGAAGGAATTAAGAGAATACAGTACAGTATGGATGTGATGGTATAAGAGATAGAAGATATTGGGCATGGAAAATGGGGCGGGAAGTCGGTATCAAGGGCAAAAGAAATAAATAAAAAGCCCATCTTGATTAATCCCAAGCATTGCTCATGCTAGAATGGTGAACCCCCTGAAAGGAAGGCAAGGAAGAAAACAAGCGCTTTTGATAGCCAGCCTTGAGACACAGATAAAGAAGGAAGGAAACTTTGGCTCTTCGTAGGTAGCCAAGGGGGAAACTCATCATCCTGAACAGGAAGCAAATCCCCAGCCCTTATTGTTTCATGGAGAACAATGCAGACAAATCAGAGGAGTTTGGGGGGGGCAGTGGAATGAGGCACTCAGAGACGCAATTTAAATAAAAGCGCACATTCTACTCATGTAAAAACACCAATCAGGCCCCACAACTAACCAAGAGATGCATTTTAAATAAAAGAGCACATTCTACTCATGTAAAAACACACTGACTATCCGTGGGCCAGATTTAGAAGGCAATTGGGCCTAGGTAAAGGTAAAGGGACCCCTGACCATTAGGTCCAGTCGTGACCGACTCTGGGGTTGCGCGCTCATCTCGCATTATTGGCCGAGGGAGCCGGCGTATAGCTTCCAGGTCATGTGGCCAGCATGACAAAGCCGCTTCTGGCAAACCAGAGCAGCACATGGAAACGCCGTTTACCTTCCCGCTGTAGCGGTTCCTATTTATCTACTTGCATTTTGATGTGCTTTCGAACTGCTAGGTTGGCAGGAGCTGGGACCAAGCAACGGGAGCTCACCCCGTCACAGGGATTCGAACCGCCGACCTTCTGATCAGCAAGCCCTAGGCTCAGTGGTTTAACCACAGCACCACCTGGGTCCCAGGCGCTTAGTTTGCCTACCCATGCACTAAAACCTTGCTGACTCTCGTGACGAACATGCAGTTCTTGGGACGCATGTGAAACTACCCCAATCTGCCCCCTGCAGCTCTGCCAAACCATTCTCCTCCTTGTTGTGTTAGCCTTGGATTTATCTTTGCTATTCTCTGATCCTCTCGCAGCTCCAGCAAGCCAGAGCCATAACATATTCGGACAGGGTCACTGGGAAGTCAAGATGTTCCTTCAAAACAGGAGAGACTTGACTTCTTATCTTTGGATGTTACACAATCCTTTGCAGCAGCAAACCTAAGTGGAGGGACAGGGTCTCTGCGCTTAAATTTCGCACGGCCTCCGTGCTTTACGCAGCTATCTTCCAAAACGCAGAGGTGTGGGATATCAGGTGTGCTAACACAGCACGTGCCATGTGCAAAAAACATCGTTGACCCCAGACCTCCTGTGCCGGCCTTGTCCTCTCTGTTCTGTCTAGGTTCAGAGTTCAACCTTTACCTTCCTTGCTGTCCAGCGTGGGCTCCTTCAAGGAGCATGCAGGGGGAGCCTGGCCTTGCACAGGGCTTGGGGCTGGGCTGAGTCCCCCGTTGCCATCCGGCTGGTCTTTGCTCCTCATTTCTTCCTGCCAAAGGGTGGACTTTGTGGTCGGGACCTTCTCTGCACCAGGGATGTTGCTGCTGGTCACAGCCATCTTTGCCGGGCCGGGTTCCTAGGAGAGAAGGCAGAACCGTCAGGCGACATGAATTTCACCGACAATCTTTTATTATTTTCGTCTCGCACCAACTTATGTCATGGAATGTAAGCATGTAGCTTGGAAGCTGAACTGAGCGCTGGATCCCTGCTGGATTAAGAACACACCTCGCCCTTGGTTATTATCACTCCGAGTTTAAGAAAATAAGAAACACATATTTGATAGGGAAGGTCTGAGTTTTGCCAGGCTATGGCGGAGACACAAAGAGGCATGCCTGATCTTTGTGCTCGGCGGGAGACACACACAAAGACGTCTCCTCTCCCAAGGCAAGGAGGAAGGAGAAGGATGTGAAAAATGAGGAAAGCAACCTTGAGAGCATCAGTCTAGCACTTAGCACAGGTTTGAAGGACAGGCTAGGGTGTCTGGAGGGTCTTCTCCTTATGCACACCCAAGCATTTCAGTGAAGGAGACAGACTTTGCCGTCAAAAACGGCAGCCCTGTTATGTCTAGGCATGCCCTGGCTCATGTAGTAATATCGTCAAACCCCCGAGTTTCCCCATCAACATGTAGCCTGATCATTTCATGACCTGGGTAAGTGTGCCAAAACCAGGAGGATGCACAGACAGGTGCCGTATACAGAGTTGGACCATGGGTCCACCTGGCTTATTATTAGTCTTCTGCGGCTCAGAACCCCTGTGTCTCAAGGACCAACCCACCCCATATTAACCGACTTGAACCCTGCAATCATTATCTGACGCCCATCTTTGTCTGGCCCTTCCACCGGAGGTCCAGGGGGTAGCAACACAAAACAGGCCTTTTCAGTGGTGGCTCCCTGCTTGTGGAATACTCTCCCCAGGGAGGCTCACCTGGCACCACCATTGCATATCTATAGGTGCCAGGAAAAACATTCCTTCATCGGGCCTTTATCAATT